>NC_139912.1:22040232-22640232 GCF_905171665.1 Trachurus trachurus | reverse complement strand
TTTGAGCAAAAAACCAAAGCCAAGAAGCAAGAAGCGATGAAGAAGCGCCAAAATCCCTGTTAGAGTGTTAATCCCCAAACAATTGATAAATCCCCCAGAAGAAATCAAAAGAACAAAACAAAATAAATGAAAATGATCAGTATCAGTGTGTAGCTTACAAAATGAAGCAGTTGGTAGGCAAGTAGGTAGGTGGGGAAGGAGAGGGGAGAAGGGTCAGGGCTTACTTATGAAAAAAAAGTTGTTTTAAATGATAGAGGTGTGGGGTTTTGGGGATGGAATAGGGTTGGGGTGAACGTTTTGGGGGTTTTAAGGTCTGATGTTGACGTTGCTGTTGTCGCCGATGGAGTTTCTGTCCATATCAAACAGCCACGCTTTGTCAGCAATGATTTCCTCGCATTAAGATGAAGACGAATACAAGAGAAAAGAGAGAGGAGAGGATACATGTCCAACATTTCCAAGACAAGCTGCCTTAAATGTGGGCGCAGGGTGACAATATAGACAAGAAAGGAGAAGGAAAGGAGTGGGTGCAGGAAGACACGAGGTCAAACAGCAGCGTTCAGAGAACAGGATAATGGCTGGATGATTGAGAGGAAAATGATGAACAGAGTAGGAGAGGAGAAAGCAACAGAGAGAGAGGGAGGGGGAAAAAAGACAAATTCAGTCCCATCATGGTCCACAATGGGAGAGGTATGAGGGAAGGAGGGGTGCACACACTGAGGAATGGGGTTTGAAGGGGAGTGTAGGGAGGGCATGCAGAGGAATAAAAAAAGCAGGAGGAGGTAGTCTGGGGGCAGCGCTGGTTGCCTGTTTGTCTATGGAACACATCACAAATGGCTTTAACAGTCAACGCTGGAAAAACCACATTCCCAAAGCTGGGCAAGGGGAGCTGGGGGGAGGAAGGTGAAGGGGGGAGAGGGAGGAAGGTGGCAGTGACAATGGCTGCAGAAAGGGGCGAGATGGCTGTTAAGATGGCATGTGTGTGCTGCGGGTTTGGTGATGGGGCTGGGAGAGGGACACGGCCTTTCTCTGGGACCGAGTCATTAAGGCCTGAAAGAGAATCTCTCTGTGAATGGACGCCAATAGGACCGGCCTTTGATGTACACACTCCTCTTTGGTTGTGGGTGCTGGTGGGGGTGGGTGGGTGGATATTGGGGTAATTAACATCCCTTCCATTCCCTGGCCCAGGCCCTCCACCATTTTTCTCCCTCTCCTCTCAGGCGCTCCATGGACAAAGTGGAGGACTCTCTGAAGTACACTCGGGGATGAATGGAGGCTTTCTGGTGCTCGGCTAACGGGTGAAATGTGGCTGTGTGAATGTGTGTGTGAAATTGTTGAGTCGAGCTTTAGAGCATCTGTTTGCTCGAGCGTGTGAAAAAATCTGTCATAGAGGGAGATCAAATGTGTGTGTGGGTGAGAGAGAGAGAGAGGGAGAGAGAGAGAGAGAGAGGGAGAGAGGGAGAGAGGTGGATGTGTAAGACAGGTTGAGAAGAGGTGGGAAGAGCGGAGTCCCAGCCACTCACTCCTAAAAAGTCTATGGGACGAAGCGGCGGTCGGAGGCCCACAGAGAGGGGAGTGTTTAAGAGAGCCAGACCTACACAGGAGTTAAACCACTCTACTCTACTGTAGCTAGGAGGAAAATGTTTAAAAAAAAATAAAAATAAAACAATGCACTGAAGGAAACAGAAGGACCAGGGTTGCTAAATACAACAACAATAAATTTAAAAAAAAGTTCTTCAATTCAAAGGGGAATATAAAAGAAAAAATAGACAAAAGAAACCATACAAATGCAGTACAGGCTGTCCCATGCAGCTGGGCAAGCAGACAAGCAGAAAGACAAAAAAGACTAGTGGCGGACAAATGGCTGTTGGGACACGTGAGTGGACACATGCAGCAGGAAGGGCATGTTACTGTATGAGCATGAAGGCAGACAAGCGGTGCATGTCCCTGCCTATCTATCACGGTGTGTGGAGCAGGACCAGAGGCTGACGGAGGGGGGACGATAAGGCACCGAGGTCGTTTTGGTGTGGTTTTTGGTTTTCAGTGAGCTGCTCGCTGGCTTTTTTAATTTTCTGGGTGGTGTGAGGAGGTTGAGGATGAGGAGATAGTGAGAGCGTGGAGGAGGAGGAGGAGGAGGAGGAGGAGGAGAAGGAGGAGGAGGAGGAGGTTAGGTTTGCTTTCGTGGGAACTTCACCTAAGATCAGGCTGCAATTGAGATGTCTGCTTTTACCCCCCACCCAACCGACCCCGCCCCACCGCACTCCAAACACACACACACACACACGCACACACATGCACGCTTGTCACTCTTTCGTCTTGTGCACTGAGGATTTTGACTTCCTTCCACCTGATTTGGTTTTAACATTGATGCTGAGACAAGACAGGCAATCAGGTACTATCACCAGAAAGCAGGAAGAGGAGGAGGAGAGGGAGGAGGAAGGGGAGCAGAGGGGCAGCACTATATAGACAGGGTAAGAAGGGGTTGGGGGGGAGGGGGGGGCATTAAAGGTTGGCCCACAAAGCAGTTGGAAGTCTTGGACCACAGACACAGGGGTCCTTTCTCTTGTCAAGGGAGACAGAGAGAGAGAGAGACAGAGAGAGAGAGAAAAGACACAAGACATTAGGAAAAGAGAGAGAGTTCCCGCTCGCTCTCCTTCAGTTTCCTCTTGACAGCTTTTTCTTGATGGTGAGTTTCGCTTCTTGAAAGCAGCTGAAAAGGAAAAGTGTTAGCGGCAGTGAAAACCTAGTGCTGCTGGACGCCCAGAGCTGCAGTCTGCCTGAGTGATGACAGTCAGACACAGAGAAGGAGGGAGCTGGTTCCAGTTTTTCAATCCGACAGGAAGCACATCAAAAAGACATCAGCACTGACATCACTCTGAGATGATTGTCAGTTCACATTGGTGGGGCAGGTGGTTATAATCTCAGCGGGAAGCATGTAACAAAGTGTTAGACGTGGAAAAGTTTACTTTATTTCTTTATTTGGTTCCTTGAGATTTACAGTGCCCAATTACAAATGAACCAGAACCTGTAAACAAAAGTTACATGGACTCCCAAGCAGCTCATTAAGTGGACAGAGATTTGGTGACCTGTCGTCCTGCCAGGTTAGAGATTCTGGCAGCAGGGGAGTGAAAACAAACAGATTCCAAGCTCTGAACTTAAGCGATTGCTGCTTGAGGGATTTCTGCCTGGAATTAACTGCTAAGAACGCCAATGAATACTTGAAGAAAAAGTTAAATAAGACATCAGTCCAGACTGTGGTTTGGTCTAAGTTCATTTTGTTATGCAAAACCTTTTCAGTCTGAGGAAGTGTAGCCTTCACAAACGCTGTTAACTCAGAGTTCAGATAAACTCTATGTATTCTGTAGCAGCCTACAAAGTAGGCCCACATCCTCAAACATTACCTCCAGAATATATTGTATTGTTTCTCTGGCCTAGATAAGCCAGAGTAACCCCAAAGGTTATCCTGGTAGTCACTGCTACAAGCTATTCATCAACAAATCATCACGTCCATGGTATAATATGATATACACTGGACATACTGTACATAGTTTAGCAATTCTTTGAAAAGTAGGCTGGTGTGTTTTTATCTTTGAGAACAAAATCAAAACCAGATTGATTAAGACCATACTAGATTCATTCATACTAGGCTCATTTGTATTTCTATTCCCTGAGTTCTCTACAAAACAGATCCAAGTCTGTAACAAGTTGTGCACGCAATTCTTTCAATTAATTCCTTCAACTTATTAGTTCTAATACAAATTAAAACAGTAAAAACAATATGTTTCCAGTTATAACAAGACAATCTAAATGTTCAATATATGTATTATTAAAATTTAAAAAAGAACTGTATGAAGCCCTTCATGATTCAACAGCCTTGGTCATCAGTCAAATCTGATGAGCAAAAGTTAACAGTGTAGCAATAAAACTGGATGAGAAAGGCAGTTGTAGAGTAAGGACTAACTGGCTGTTAGGTCAAAACATTCAACATTATCTTCTGGAACTAGGTTTAAAGGGCTTGTCTTCAACAGACTCTTTGGCGTCTAATCGGTGTCCTCTGTATATTCAAGCAAATACAGTCACTTAAGTGAACAAACTACTCATGTTTGTGCAATAATTATTAAAGGTTCAAAATACAAATTTGTGTGCACAAATGATCAGTGCATTAAAGGGATAGTTCACCATTTTGGCAAATTGGCCCATTGCCATGATCCCTATAGTTTTCAGAGTAGGTTCGTTACATTTAATTGTCGATGCAATCAATTTTTCTAACGGTGGAGCAGAGCTGCTCAGAGCTACGCTACGGAGGCTAATGGGATTTCTTGGTTTCTCTCAACAAACTCATCAAATACACAACCCAACAACTCCAAAACGCTCTGGTGGACAAGTTGTGACCTGCACATTCACCACGCGATAATAACAGAACGTTACAAGACAGAGTTGTTTTAGAGGTAAATTCATGCAAAACCGCTGATGCGCGTTCCCATCGGAGGCAGTTTTTCAGAAACCAGTCTCTGCATTTGCCTCGAAAACAACTCAGTCTCGTAACGTTCTATCAATATATCATAGCGTGGTGAATGTTCAGGTCACAACTTGTCCACCAGAGCGTTTTGGAGTTGTTGGATTGTGTATTTGATGAGTTTGATGAGGGAAACCAAGAAATTCATTGGCCTCTGTAGCGTAGCTATGAGCAGCTCACGGCTCTGCTCCGCCGTTCTAAAAATAGCTTGCACCGATAATTAAGGGTAACGAACCTACTGCTACAGTATGACTATAGGGATCATGGCAATGGGCCAATTTGCCAAAATGTTGAACTATCCCTTTAACAGCTGTCTTAAAGCCAGTATACTGGACCTTTAACCAGTGTGATTGGAACAGCTGCAGTAGACTGGTGATGAAAGCAAAGAAATGCTAAAATTGCTTTCAGACTCTGCACATCTATAACATTTCTATCAGCAACAGAGTTATGAACAACTCCACTTACCTGGAACACCTCATCCATCCTCTACTGATGAGAGAAATAGCAAGATGAAAAATACAACTGTAAGCAGTAAATTGCAGGTTAAATCCCACACTTATTACTGGAAGTGAAAGAGGAATTCATCAAACTTTTCACCGCTGGAGGAGGAACACAAATTACCAGTCAACACTGGTCTCCATATGCTCCACTGTGACAGAACTGACCTCTTGAGTTTGTATGCAATTCATCAGCAGCCATAAATATGAAAGGCAATGACTGGTTGTAACACTAACAGTAAATCTTAGACTGCCACAATATCCATCCAGTGACAATGTGTTAAGTGTTAACAATGTTAACACACTGAATGTGTAATTAATTTAGCTCTTTTCTCTTTAACTTATAACACCATCAAGCAGCCTGTCATCATACTTTGTGATTCATTAGCGGATCATTTCCAGTTAAGGAACCAAGGGTCATGTCTCCAGTTCACAGAAAACTGAGCAACCACATTAAATGGCACATACAGTAATGACAGATGACTAAACCACACCCACATGTACCAATCAATATGTTACTTCACATTTTGGTTGATGAGTTGATGAAGTATACATTTTTGATGTTTGTGTCACCATCTATGGATTGGAAACAAAATGTTTCGGGAGGAATTTATGATGACTGAACAAATCATAAATGACTTACAAACAGTTTCCTGCTAAGCTCCACCCCCCTTAGTCAATATTTAGGAGGCCTGGTGTTACTTTTTGTAACGGTGACGGTGTGAACTGATCGGTGGTGGATGATGTTCCACACAACAGATGTTCAAGTCAAACAACGGTGACAGCCTCAGGTCTCTGTCAGCCATCATGGTTGTCACTTACCGATGCAGGTCTTGCTGTCGGAGTGCAGGGCGTATTTCTGATGGCAGCCACACACAGGCCCCGTGTCCGTGTCATCACATGTGTGCTGACAACCCCCGTTTCCATAGTTACATGTCACTGAAGACAAAAGAAAACATTAGAGCCTTTTAACATGAAGCCAACTAATTATTCAACTGCAGTAGTGATACGGTCCTGATGTAGCAGACAGAGGCCACACAGGGACACTTTTAATGTGTCTTCATGAAAAAACAACATGATGTCTGACTGGATATAGTGTAGTGCTTGGCTTGAAAGGTAGGAAAGATAAGACAGTGTGAGGGAGACAAATTGAGAGGCAAAGATATAAAATATATATAACAGTAAAGGCGACCCTGAGCTGATGTATTCTGCAACAGAAAATATGTTTTGTAGGAAACACAAAATATTTTGGGATGGAATAAGGACTGCTGCCCTGCATTTAATAACAGCAGCAGATTCATAATGAGGTGGTTGGGGTGAGTACAATGTTCACCACTGTCGCACCAGAGACCAGGATTCACATTTTTTTACAAAACAAAAGCACTTAAATTGAGGCCGGTTTGGCAGGTCTCAAATGCGGTGAAAAGTTACTAAAATATTCAGACTTTTCTACTGACGTACAGATGGGTAAAAAGAAAGTGGGAGAGAGACAGAGGAGAAACCCTCGTCTACCAGACAAGACAAACTTTCAGCTTTAGTTCCTTGGTCTTAAAGCTGCCAGCTATGTCTGATGTCTTAAGAGGCCACAAATTTAGACGGAGTAGCGGATGTGTCTGTCTGTGTCAAATGTTTTGACTTGACTTTTTGTAATTCCCCATCCCAGGGAACTTTGAATTATTGGGAAACTCCAAGAAGGAAAAAAAAAGGAAAGAGAGGGAGGAAGAAATAAAAAGAGGAATAAGGCATAAAGTAAAGGATGTGGGGAGAGGTGAAGCTGGAGAGTGACAGAGAGGACATGAGACGTGAAGGAAAAGAAGGTGTGTGTGTGTGTGTGTGTGTGTGTGTGTGTGTGTGTGTGTGTGTGTGTCTGTTGTAGACATAACTGCCGTCTCTTTCATCACTCGTTTACTACCGTCCTGCGCTGCCATGCTCAACAGGCCGGCACAGCACTGAGTCCCTCGCTGCTAATGAAATATTACCAGAGTGGAGGGAGGCATTAGAGCCTTTCAGAGGCTCTCACAGTCTTTACACTCTCGCTGCCTGAGAGGAGAACAAGATGTGTTGCCAAACAAATTGTAACTAAAAGCTTATTTTTCCCTCTCAAAGACAGCAGCCCTAAATTCCATGGCTGCAGGCACTCGATATGAGGAGTGAAAAACAGCGATGGAGGAGCGAGGAGAGGAGGGGGTGTAGAGACGTGAGATCCGTCCACTGAATCCTTCAGCACCTTCAGCGTGGTCTGAAACGCTTAACTGATTTTGGTATTAAATGTCCACCCTTGTGTTTTATCGTCGGAGGCCCACTGGAACTTGTCCATCATTGCTATTACAGATGTTTATCACAGGAACAGTTCAGATCCTTCATCGCAACAGTAACTCAATAAAATCAAGTCTATAAAGCAAAGTGTTAATACTTTGCTGCCAGTTGAATTGTAAAATACTGTGACAAGTCAACTGACTAGAGATTAACAGAAAACAGAAGAGGTATTTGACTGAGTGTGAGACTGTCGACACATCCACATTCAGTGTTAATAAATCAGAGTCTAAAGGTCGACCCCAGAGCGCAGGCGATAGCACATGGCTACACATGGTGTGTGTGTGTGTGTGTGTGTGTGTGTGTCAGTGTGGGGATGAGGGGCCGTGCTGAGGTCAGATGTGATACCTACATGTACAGTCCTTCTGGTTTTTGGCCAGCTCGAACCCGGGACGGCACTCGCAAGACACCCCGCCTTTGCCTGGAGCTTCTCTGCAGATGTGGGCGCAGCCGTGGTCCTTGTTCATGCAGTTCATCCCCTCTGTGAAGGACACACAGACACTTTAAGTGACATCTCGTCAAAAGACACGACAGCTGACTGGTCATCATCTGCACTGGTACACACATGAGACCGACACAAGAGTTAAGGCAGGCAGAAAACATTTTACTATTACATAAAACATGTGAAATAACCAATGTAGGAAACTGTCAGCCACAGTGACTCTTTTGTGCCACAAATATGACACCACAAATAGTCACATCACACATCACCAGCTCTTATGGCGTAACATTAACTTTACTTTGGAAAAACCATGGAAATCTCTACCACTCTGGCCCAGACTGAAACATCCCAAAAATGATTAATTGTATTTCCATGTGATTTCATACTGACTTTCACGGTGTTCGGATGATGAAGTCGACTGATTTTGCTCATCCTCTTCAGATAATCAGCTGAGTTTTTTCATTAAAACAACTCTGTTCTCCTCTGTTTAGCTGTGGGCCGGGCAGTGAAGGATAACTACAGGTCTCATCTCTAAATGACCAAACTACACAACCTCCCATACTGTTGAGTGGGATTGAGTCCTTGGCTGTCAAAAGTCACGCAACACAGACACACTATGGTGTACTGGGAATTTATTGCTGAACTATGAGCAGGTCTGATGAATAGACCCGTTTTACTTCCAGGTAAAATGTGAGTCAGCTGCTTCACCAGCAAGCTGAGAAGCTGCCATAGGCCATGTGTACTGAGGCATTAATTACTATGTTTCATGCTGTTTGTATTGATTAATATTTGTAAAAGTAAATCACATATCGGAAGAATATGAAATTTGACCATTTTCTGGTGTTTTATTTTAAGTCTTGATATCAAACAGAAGATAAATTTGTAGTTCTCCAGTTTATCGTCACACTGGACCTCTAATAATAATAGGTTAGCTAGTGTTTTCTGAGTCCCTGAGGCCTGAACTCTCGTGGACCGAAGCTTTGATTCTTTCACGGTATAAATATAGAACCTAGCCTTGATTTATTAACAAAAAGGACATCTCACTTGTACAAAATGGGACCTTTAAACACAAAGAGTTGAATTGTAAAACCCACATTTCCTCAAAGGATGATTTTACTGGGGCTGTGTGGACTCACAGCTTTCACCGTAACACCCATAATGAGAGCAGATTATGTCCACTCTGGTGCAGTAATCACAAACGCTAGGCCAGCCATAGCAGTAAAGGAAAACAGAAAGGAGCAGTGGTTTCTCTCTTGTGAGATCCAGCCCGGTCCTCAGGCTGAGCTCTACAGCCATTGATCATGAAACCACTTTTCTTTTTCCAATTACTAAAAGCCAGATACTTATGCTTTCTGAAATCACTCATTCTTACACACTAAAATCCTCCTGACACATCTTCTTCTTCAGCAGCACTGTCTTCTCAATCGCCACTGAATCACTGGGCACATGAACAGCACAACACAACACAACACAACACAACACAACACAACACATGAATACTGAATTATCACCCAAACACAGAAAACTATTGAAAACTACGGCAGGACGGTAGTTTACCCCTCACGTTGAGTCTACATCCAGTTGAGATCCTCAACTGTGATGAGTAGAAGAACAACTGGGGCCAATGAACTTTAAAGAATAAACCCTACATTGTGCACTAAGTAGTGACATAATGAATTCATAACTCTGTCACTTTTATATTACATCTTTTTTTTTATTAATTAATTAATTTCTATGTAGTGTAGTCACCTAAAAATCAACTTGTTTTCAGATAATTTTCACTTGTTCCAGACAAATTTTCACTTGAAATAAGTACAGTAGAAAAATCTGCCAGTCAAAGCAGGTTTTTTGTGCTTGTAATAAGAAAGAAAAACTTGATCCACTGTCAGATCTTTCTACTTATCTAAAGTGGAAAATTTGCTTGAAAGAAGTAAAAAGTGTCTGAAAACAAGCTACTTTTTAAATGTGATGAGTCTTATTTTAAGTAGAATGAGATTTATTTTGACTAGAAATGACATTTTGACTAGAAATAAGACAAATATTCTTGGTAAGATTTTGAATTTTTGCAGTGTAATATTGATGGTAAGGCCTGGCAGATAGCGACCAGCTGTGACAGATTACAGTATCTGAATATCCAAAAGCTTACTACACTTTTTAAAACATGAACAATCTGAGTGATTAACTTCACTCCTCTGGGTTTGAGTGTGGCACTGTCACACTCGCCACCCTGCATCTAGACTTGGTTCAAAGACACACCCCTTCCCTGGTCCCCATAGTGAATAATGTCCCTTCATGGGGCCCGAGAGCACTTCAAGTACCTCATTAGGGTGCCAGAGAGTCCCCTTCACAAAAAGTCCTTTCTGAAACTGGACCATTCTGGCTGTCCACTCCCAACAGGACCGTTCCATCAAAGTCCAAAATCAAAGGAGACACATCTTTAAAAGGAAACTGTGCATTTACATGACTAACAAAAGATCAAACCCTGTTCAGAATTATATAACTCAAACAATATATTTCAGTGTTAAATGTAGGCAGGTACTGATGCACAGTTAAAGTTAGAGCCTGAACAATCCAGAAAACTAGCGGTACCACAAAACCAGGGAGTAAAAAAAGAAAAGAAAAGAAAAAGAAACTTGCGACAGTTGCCAAAGCATGCACGGACCCTGTTACTAAAACTAAACTCATAAGAAAGCAATGTATCGACAATCAATTCAAACCTGGGGGAAGTCAAATAAACGGAGGCAGAGGGAGAAGTACGGACACAGGCCCGGCACTCAGCACAACTGAGCCTAAAACAGCAAACAGAGCGGCGGCCTCGAACCGTGGCCTCTCAACATGTCCGACGTGACGAGGCAAAGAGGCCGAGAGGCAGAAACCCGCAGCTCACTGACACATACGCTTGTCAGGCCTGGATAACCCCCAGGGGTCCCTACACACATATTCAGCCAGATCTGATGTCGAGTTCTGTTTAGCTCAATGTCAGCGTCGACCTGCTGATACACAGGCAGACAGACATCCCAAATTCATCAGCACATGGAAATGAATGCAATTATAAAAGACACATTACAGTTACTCACTATTAAATACTTGAAAATGATTGTCATCTTCACAAAAACTGAACATAAATATACAAAATGTATTTAACAGAGGTAATGTTACACTTTGCAACCTTGAAATAAAGTCAGTTCATTTTCCCTTAAGATGATTTTATACAAATGAATTAGTTCTACCTGCTACAGGGCACAGTAGTGAAACCAGGTGCAAAACCACAACCTCATTTTGGTCTGAAGACACAGCAACATGACTGAAGTGGAGTAAGACTTCAATGACTAATTCAATTCAAAAAGAAATCTTGATTCCAAACACTAAGCAAATCTCAGAAACGGTTATTAATGAAAGATACAGTGTAATGCAGCGCCTCCACACCAGGGTTATACTGTCATCTCAATGGTTTTGCTGATTCAAAGTGGCCCAAGGTGACTGCTTATACTCCCCAAAACAATAGACATGTGAAATTCAGGTAAACCAGATTCATAGTTTTTATTCCGTTTCTATTCCTGTTATATTCTGTATGAAAAGGACTCACAAAGGCATAACACACTACCTTGCTAAAAATGCATTGTAGCCAAAGATGGGTTTCAAGAACTCCTCTGAACACTGAATGAAGGACACACAACTCCCTTTTACACGTACAGAAAAAAAGGAGCTTCATGCAAGTCATGCAAACAGCATCATTTAAGACTAAGAGAGTGTGGGTTCAGCTGGTAAAAACTAAATCAGTGGGCCAAGCTTGTGATTGGTAAATGTCTTGTCTTCAGTGTTATTCTTGTCCTTCTTTCTTACCATTACCATTTCTAGTCTTGAAAAATGCAACACAGTGCTTAACACAGAAAATGATGTGAAAGAAGACGACAGTAAAGAAGACATACAAACAGTCTTTCTGCAGCAACAGTTCAATCTGCCAGAGAGCATGATGGGAGCATGAAGGTAAATGACAGTTTGGAGGGTATCTGTATCTGAGCAGAGTAATCTTTCGTCTCAGGTTCTCTCACCTGTTCCTCACTTGTCAGGATAGAGTTCCACTAATTGTTCTATAACACTCTGCATTTACAGATTGACGCTGTGGTGAAGCATATGAAGGTGTGTGACACCTGAAGACTGAGCTCCATCCCCTGAGAATATCTACAGTAAATGTTCTGCCTTAGCTCTCATCCCAGAATGAACACCAGTGTCACATCCAGAAGAAGCTCAGATTTAAAAATGACAATGTTGTGCAGTATAGTAACGAGGTATTGATGAACTGATTGTTCTTTTATAGCTGTATTTTGTGGCGTGATGACAAAACGTCAGTCGCTGCTGGAAATGAGGGAAATTGAAAAGCGTTTTGATGTGAGTGCTGAGTGGTGAGTGTGTCACGTCTGACTGCTGTTCTCCAGTTAGCAGTGAAGAGGCAGGGAGAAGGTTGATGTTTCTTCTTTCCAGCTCAGTGTGCAGCTTTGTTTAGACTGGGGAGGTCAGCAGGTTTACAACTACTGAAGCTCCTCACTGAGAGCCCCAGCAGGTCCAGATAAAACACTGAGACACGTCTTCATGGGCTCAGTAAGAGCCCCCAGGACACAGTCTGTCTCACACAGTCTCTCCTCTGTCTCTTTTATTATCCTACGTCTGTCTTTCTCTTTCACTCTCCCTGCCTTTCTTTATCCACCTCTCCACACATATCTCTCTCGCTCTCTCAGGAGCTCTGACTCCAGATGAGGTCCAAGCATATCACAGCCATGTTATTACAACCTGACTCTTGCAGTGTTACACCCCAAAGCCCCAAAAGTCTGGCTGGCAGAGTGTAATGGAGACAGAGGAAAAAAGGAGGAATGGAGTGAAAGACAGAGACAGATAGAGGGAGCAGAACTGATGAAAGAGGACAGGAATGTGGAAGAGGAAGGTAGAGAGAGAGAGAAAGACAGGGAGAGAGAGACAGTGGAGGATAATTTAGAGGTTCACAGTCGCTCTCCTCCCTGTTTCCTCTGAGGCTGATGAGGAATGAGGTGATGCTGAACGCCAGTCTTTCAGCCTGATCTCCTCCCCGGAGGAAAGACAGATTTCACAGTTTCAATCAACTGTGAAGCAAAGATGATGTTAACTTCAACTGAAGATGTTAAAGCATTTAAAATGTAACTTTTAAAAACTAATACAGAAATTAAAATATTCCATCATATTGGAAATTGTTGAGACAAAAACAAAAGTGGAAAAGAGCAAGATTTTAAGTCTATTTGTTGTTAGCTGTTGACTCAGCACAACAGCAACACATCCTGTCTCACATCACGTATACAACCACACAAAAATACCAGTTTACATTAGATCCAATGCCATACAATGTAAAGGTCCCAAATTCCACACTGCAAGATTTAATTAACTTTTCAAACGTATAACTCTGTTTTCACGTATGCAGCAGCAACAAGCTGCTCCCAAACACCTGTAAAAGCTGCTGAGGTGAAAAATGATGCAGTTTACCTGGAAGGTTTACTGAATTACAGTAATGGCAGTCGACACTGTCAATATCACTGTCGTGTTTCTGAAAATGTAGATACCCAATCCTGTGTACATGCCTGAGCTGTGTAAGTATCAGCAGGTTTATTGACCACCCAGAGACAAGACACATGAGACTTATCATAACAGAAAGAGAGAGGAAAGACAGACTGACTGACATCTACTTGTCCAATAATAAGAGTGTGTGTGTATATACAGTACATTACTGCACAGTTTTGTGTGTGTTCGTATGACCGTGTGCGTGCTCGTCTGTCCCCACAAATGTCTGGATTAGCAGTGTTTGTACTGGGACTGTATGGTTAAGCACAAAGCCACCCATAAAGAGCTCCACTTAAAAGGCCTCTTCTAAATAAACCTGTTAAAAGAAGCTCAAAGGCAACAACTTGTAGCGCTGCTGCAGCTTCCTCTTCAAAGACAACACTGCTGCAGACAGGTTGAAAGCAGCTGTTACATCACTGCGTTGTCATGTGCAGCGCCTTGTGTGCACTTCATGTAAATGTGTGTTGTACGCTTTTCATTAACCTGGTTTGCGATTTCATTGCTGAGTTTCTAACTTTACATTAAAAACGGACACTTGTTGTCGTTTCATTGAAACTTTGTGCAACCCAAAGTTTCCATTGTGTGGAAAACTTTGGCTAACTACTAAACTAAACCAAGCCACGGTGATTTGGTCAAGTGGAAGAGTGTTCAATCTCAGGCTCAAATAAATGATGCACTGTGTGACAAAAAGTTTTTCTAGTTTGCCTGCGAAAAGCTCAGCAGACAGAAAACACTGTCTGCCTCCACATCCCTCCAATTTTCTATCCATGTTCTTGTAAAGGCCCTTTCTATTGAAATGTGTCAGACGCTGGTTGTGTGTCTCTCTCACTGCTTCTGCTCCAACCACAGTGGTATAGGTGCTAAGCCATGAATTTCAATGAGAGCTTTTCTTCCACTGGCTGCATTGAAGCCCTTTACATAAGGACTGCGCCTTTCCATGAACCACTCACAATCTCTTCTTTAAACACTAGAAGAAGCACACACACACACACACACACACACACACACAGATCCGCCTCCCTCATTCTTTCTCTTTTTGTATCTCGCTCTTCACACACCAGGACTGCTGATTTCAACATCATAGACATTATAGATATTAGTGCAACAAATACAACACTGAGCTTTACTGTGTAATACAATGTACACGAAACAAGAAAATCTTTAGTTGAATTAAGGCAGTAAAATGATGTGAGATGCTGCTGAGGACCAACCAGACCTTTTAGTGATGGCTTATGAAACCTGAGGCAAAAATGATTTGATCTCCTGTTTTTGTGAATCCAAACCAAAAAAGGAACACTGCAAGAAAAACACCAGAAAGAGGAGACAAGCACCGGGACTTTGTCACTTGAAGAAAAGCAAGTGTATGAGGGACTTTTGAGAAATGCAAACAACCATTAGATGTTAATGAAATGTCCTTAACAGTTCTCTCTTCTATTTACAGTAACTTGAATTACCTGGAAAAAAGCCCTGAAGGTTTTCCCAGGATTTTTAAATGATTACTTCCTGGGAATAACTCACTATTTCTCCCAGGATTCCTGAGATTTCTGACCATAAATTAACTCTGGTTTTAAAGACAGAAATTAAGGAAATTAATCACAAAATAACTTTCTGTAATTTCAATTTGTCCTCTCATTCTTCACATTATGTGGTAATATGCCACAAAATTAGAATAACTTCAGTGTACATTACAGCTAGCTCAAAGCACATTACTGACCACAGGGAATCATTTCATCATCTGATTTTGCAACAAAATTTGATCATGAATTCAATCCCAGGTACAAAATGACAAAAATGAGCTGTTCAAATTCAGTTGTGCAGCAGTTTGGATTTGTAGTGATGGCGTTTTAACAATTCACTGTCATTGACAAGGACATAATAATCTCCTTCTTCTCCTAATAGAAACTGTTTAATGAACAGTGCAGCAGCAGAGAAGTCACAGCACCGTGGAGTGGGGGGACGACCAGCCTGAAACTTGCAGTTTTTAGGGAAACGCAGCACTGACTGAAGTCAGACTCAGCAAGTAAGACAAGGAATTACTTCTCTTTATACATTGAATGGTTGAGGGAACAAGCAAACAGGCCAAGTAAGTACACTAGTTAACTTTGGCAAGAAAAATGTACAAGAGAAAAGTAGCTGACATATTAGTGTTTTACTCCTTAAGAAGCATTTAACTATGTAAAAGTTTTAAGAAAACTAAATGTTGTAGGTCTAGGATATATTCCATTGTGGGGACACTTGAGTATGCTATCCTGAGTGCAACCTCGTCTGACTGTCTTCTGTTCTGCACAGCCAGCTTCAGGAGGCTCGGTACAAATATTTGTTAAAAAAAAAAAAAAGCTGACATTCAATGGCTTGGAGAATATTAGTTTTTGTATTTGCCAGTAATCAAACCAAATCTTCTTTTAATTATCCCACCTTTCTGCCAAATCAATGCTCAGAGTTCCTCCCTCCTCTGTTCTGTAGATGATTACAGATAAAATACATCCCACTAACAAGTGATCACACTGTGACATGGGATGTGTACAGTCTGTACTGTATCCACTGGATGCCAAGCTTTTGGTTAAACCTCAAGGACAAACAACAAATGAATGATAACTTTCTCGCTGAGTCTGTTTGCAATGTCAGTATTACAAAAACAACAAGGACAAAAGACGGAAGGCAACCAAATGTTCACCGTGATGGATTACTCTTGTCTCAAGCATGTTTCAAGTCCCTGCAAGTTGATTTTCACAGTGTACTGAAATGAAGTGAAACCTGCCCAGCTGCCTGAGGATGGAAACTGGTCAGCAGTCAGAAGTTAAAATGTAGCTGATGAGCTACAACCTGCAAAACCACAGGTATGGTTCTTTAATACATGACGGCGTCGACGCAGCAACGTTTACATGGAGGCCTGAGAGACGGCCAATGTTGTTAACACAGTCCAGCTGCTGCTGTTAGACAGAGGAAGAACATTTGGGCAACATCATACAGCCCTTGTTGACCGAGTCAGAGTGAGTGAATGTGGGTGTGTGTGTGTGTGCGCGTGTGTGTGTATCAGACTGGTTTCATCTGGCATACAGAAGATTTACTTCAGAAAGTAGTCAGAGCCCTTCACTTTTTACACACTTGACTTTGTTGTACATTATATTTTACACAGACAAAATGATTAGCATTTTGACTTAATTATGCTAATTCATTAAAATCCATAAACTCTCCTTTACAAAGCATACTGTATTAAACTCTGTTCTGTTGGATACTCTACTGTTAGATCAGCTCGAGGTCCGTCAGATTGGATGTTCAACATCAGTTACCTTGGCGATCTGAGGTGTTTGACCGTCTCCAGCAGGCTGTCGTTTATTCACTCAGAATGGCCTCAATAAAGACCTGTTTCATTTACAATAAAGACCTGTTTAATGGAGAGCTGTTGAGACGGTTGTAGTCAATTTGTAGACTCATATCAAACATCATTAAAACTAATAAGAAGCCCCCGGGTTGTTGAGTGTACACTGACAGACAACTTCTACCCATTCAAAATGAGATCTTGCACCATAAACACCATGAAGAAAAGATGAAGGGGTCAGAATACTTTCTGTACGTGCATGTGTGTGTGTGTGTGTGTGTGTGTGTGTGTGTGTGTGTGTGTGTGTGTGTGTGTGTGTGTGTGTGTGTGTGTGTGTGTGTTTTACTGTAATCCCTCTCCCTATGCTTCCTGTGTGTAGCTGAGTAGCAGGTCAGCTCCATGCTCTCATATTAAACATTTGCACTGACCAAAGACAAACTCAGAGCTAAAAATAGCCTCGGAGGGGAAAGAGAGCAGAACAGAGAAAAAACATGAATCCCACCCTCATCTGACAGGTAAATAACTATAAATAACTCCTGTTTACCTCAAAGAGAGAGATTGCTCAGTCATAGGAGCTTGTTTACATCACATGCTGCAATAATGTTTAAACTAAGGAGGAAAGCATCAGTCACTCTAAACACCTCTGCCATGAGTGTACAGTACATGAGCATATGTGCAATGGTTCAGTAATATACTGTCGTTACAAGGAAAGTTCACGTTAAGGCCTGGCCGTAGCTCAGAGGTAAACACTCTGAGCTTCGCAGCGTTTCAGCAGCATCCACACACACTCACAACAACAACCACAAAGCGGTAGAGCCCCTGTAGCCACACAGCACCCAAAGACACACACACACACACCTGGATGTCATCATCAGGACCTCAGACAACAGAGGAGGAAAGTTCAGGATAAAACCACAAACACAAAGGCCACAGCTCCAGTGCTGAGATGTGACATTAAAGATTATTGATGCCAAATACTGTAGGGCATGCATCACAACTTTTGATGATGACTTTGTTTCTTTATTTTATCCCAATATGCATGAAGTACTTGAAAAATAAACCTAAAACTGTCAGTATATCTCCACATCCTCTGTTTTATTCACATCGGCCCATTAAATGACAGTGCCAGTTCCTAGATGAGAAACAAATAAGCCATGCAGTTAAAACTGTGGCTGTGACAGATGCCTGCTGGTAACAAACCAGGGGTTGTCCAGAGACAGGCGCGCTAACTAAAAGCTTTACTGTTTGTCTGCCAGCTAACGTATGACTCAAAAGTCTCACAAACACATTTGTGTGCACATTGCCCGTACAGACAGGATGTTGCTGGGGTGGATTTATATTTCAGCAACTCTAAAATCACTTTTGAATTGTGTCATTGTTTGTCTTGTGGGGGGGGGGGGCAGGGCAGAAAGGTCTCACTAAAATACACAGCACATGACGGAGCCTCCTGTCACGGATAATAAATAAATAAATGAGACTTGATCTGGGTTATTTTCTGATTCCTCCTACGTCAAACTGACTCACTGGAGGTACAATAAACTGATGACCTGCTTGGTGCACGCTATCTGATCTCTCTCCCCGTGTGGAGGAGTGTGACAGGTGTAGTGTTTGCAGCTTTTGATGATGTTTGTAATTGATGATGATAAGAGGCAGGTAGACAGAGCTCCCTGTACTTAGAGTTCCCACATGCCCCCAGGCTGTCATTTAAAAGCTCCCCGCGCCTCCAATATCCTGCTTCGGTTTGTTTAAAGTGAGAATTCCTCCGTCACGAAGAGGATGTGCTCGTGGGTGTGCATGTGTCAGTGTGGGAGTGTTTGTGCATGAATGCGTGTTTGTGCATCCGTGTGTGTGTGTGTGTGTGTGTGTGTGTGTGTGTGTGTGTGTGTGTGTGTGTGTGTGTGTGTGTGTGTGTGTGTGTGTGTGTGTGTGTGTGTGTGTGTGTGTGTGTGTGTGTGTGTGTGTGTGTGTTGCAGCAGCCTCAGCTTCAGTCTGCTTCCTCTCCTTGCACAACTTCAAATAAACACATGAAGCTTCCATCGGTCCACTCCACCATGTTTGTCTCTCTGTGTTTATTTTTCTCTTTCTCTCCCCCCCAACATGCACCCCTCCCCCATCCCCTACTCCCACTGCCGTCCTCTCTCTCAACACATGGTATACACACAGTGTATACATAATGTGTTGCATTTCCCCCCATTTAGCATTTATAATCAGTCTATACCTGACTGATAGAATTATCTAAGTAAGTATCTAAGTGTCTTTGGCTTTGTAGCTTTATAATATCTGACAAAAACAAAGTCCTCACACGAGTCATACTGAAGATTATTAAAACAGATGTGATCTGCTTTTAACTTAAAATATTCACAGTAATCAATCTAAATTAATGATTTAACTTTGATGTTAATTTGCTTATAAATAGCAAATGGGCTTAAATGTCCCATACTGGACACTTCAAGTAACAACAGGTCATTATGTGACATCAAGTCCTGATGGTTGGGTTTAAGGCTCGCTTTCACCTTTATATGACATGAAACCTTTTTATCCAATGACAATAGGGGACCATTTCTCAAGCGGCTCTCTCAAAATGTGATTCCAAAATATGATTTGAGATCACAAATCATTGAGTTATGTTTCCCAGATTCCTCTTTTGCTTTATCTTCAGTTTCTGGAGAGAAATCTGAAGATGGCATTTTGGACTTTAGAAGACTGAGTGTTCTGCTCCTGGTGTTTTGCAGAAAACGGTGGATTGATCTTCAACTGAACTAACTCATGGATTCATGAAAAATCTATTAAAAAAATACATCCAGCTGTAAATGTATCGCATACGTGTACAAGCATGTACAAGAGTTATCAACTGCTGCGCTCAGTGTCTTGTAAGTGCCCTGCATGTTGGAGCACCGTGCATCGGGCCATTGCCTCCTGTTAATTGTAATCCCAACCATTAAATAAATCCTTCAAGGAGCTGCTGACGGGCCAATTTCATCACTGCCGGCTTGGCCCGTAAATCACATGGAGCCACTGTTTCCCCCACAGGGCTCAGCGCCCACCTAATGATTTTCAAACTGTCAGGAAAAACTCAAACAGGAAGGAATTTTAAAAATGTATCTTAACTACAGACTATCAGGAGAACCTCTACGGTGTCAGGGTTCGTTCTCAATTGCTTTCCAATCAAAAAAAAAGTGTATTTTTCTTGTCCACAGTCCACTGTTGAGGATCGTCTAATCCACACACAGAGACCCAACATTCTCCTGGAGCGCCAGTCGTCGCGTCCGCATGAGATGGTGTTTAGAATTCACAACTCACTGCCAACTCCAACTTTGCCAGGAATTTTGGTGTTGAGCTCAGGGAAGAATTTACAAGCGTATTGTTTTCACTCGGTTTTGGCCGCGGTTGCATTGTCCAAAAGGCACAATTCATAAATCACACCCAAAGACAGACCTGGTCAACTCTTAGGCATCGGTGCGATATCTAACACTACTTTGCAACTGATCAGCACGGCTGCTGCAAATCACACACAACTGCAAAACAGTGAACAATCCAGAGTTTCATTCACCGTTCTTATGAAATGACACCTACACCGCAATTATTTATAGCAGCCCCTCTGCACAAAAATTAATCCCTTTTCTGAGGGCAGCAGGTCGCCCCGGCCTTTCACTGTTCACTGTTTGACAAGTTTGTATTTTTCATCCCCAAATTAAAAAAAAAAAAAAAATGAAATGAGTTCCTCTGTCCTGCATGGTTGTCACCGTTGGGCCTGTGAGCCATACCTGACTCATGTGCTCATAGCTCTTCCACGTCATGACAGATCAGGAACATTTGCTCGGAAAGCTGTTTCCCAACTCATGTTTAGGAACTGACAGGCCAAAGTTTTGGTTCTTGCCTGGATGTGCTTCAGACGGAGCTGAGAAGCACAACAGAGTGGAAACACACCATAATGGAACAAACAATTGTTGCTAGGCTTTATTATCCCCCAGGCGAGTGTCAGGGAGAAAGAAATGAGCCGCGAGCTGACACTTACCATATGCAAAGCAACAATCTAACACAAACTGTCTCTTTTTCTCACACACACGCACAAAACTGTCTAACGCAATCATTTTTATCTTCCAGACTGATCTGAACTCTCTCCTGCTGCTGTGGTGAACGCGGCACGTCAAGGTGAGATGAACTACAGAGGACGAGCCTATTTCCTGCTAAATGTTTTCAGCAGACTGGTGTAACACATCGTCATCATATGCCAGCTAATTAAAGGCTCCGCTGCATAAAGGCTCTCCACGGGTTGTTGGAGAGGACATTGATGAGGTCAACACACTATAGGAAAGATGGCTTGAGTCTGGTTGTGGGCGTGGTATATTTTATATTCTGGAGAGAAAATCCAGGTGAAACAGTACACACACACACACACACACACTCAATATACACACTCAAAGCACTGTACACTCTGAGGTGGCAGAGCAGGAGCTGAGTAAAGACACTTCTGTATATCTACAATGAGACAGCTCCTCTGGTTTAGAGTATCAGTGGTCATGAGGCTGTAATGACTTAACGAGACTGTCATCGTCGTCTGAGCAGCAGCATTACACACCGTTACATTCTGGCAAGGCAAAGAGCGACAAGTCAACATTAAAGATGCGTGGGTCAACAAAAGTGCAAATACAAATAAAACTTCAGAAAACGTCGGGGCCATGTTGGGGCAACCGGGGCAACCGGGGCAGCTTCTTCTAGACTAAACTGAACCGGTCGGATGGCTGGACTCACCCAATCACAGTGAAATGTACACTGAGAAACAATGAGAGAGTGTGGGTTGAAGAAATATTACAGAAAGTAGGAAGAGAGAAGATGAGGAGTTTAGTTAATTAATTAATTAATTAATTATTAATGCTGTTTATTATAAAAATGGTTGAGAGAAACTAATGTTACAGAGTTTTGAGGAAATTTTGTCTGACTGGACCTCTGAATTTTAACTGAACATCAATTCATTTTAATGACCCTGTCTGTCATAGGTTCACCTACATGAGATGATCTGATCAGCTGTGGGAGAAGCATGACAAGGTCATTTAAAAGATCATGTATTGCTGTAAACATACCAATATAAAAATGTTATAAACCTTTACTTGCAAGTAAAGGTTTCATTCTTGTAGCTGCTGACATTGGAGTTGGTTTTCACAACATTATATAAATCAGCGATCCAGCGGCTCCTAGCCGATAAGCCGAGGGTTCGAACCCCAGTTCAGTGGTTCGTTAAATACATTGAAGCAGTCTAAGTGATTAAGTGGGTGGAGAAAAAAATAAATTCAAGGTTCCTACAGTATATAATCTGACTTTTTACAATCCTAGCCTGAAAAGTAACTACTCAAGTAAAGTGTGAGTTGGTGTCTCAAAATTGTACTTCACCACAATATGTGAGTAAATGCACTTGGTAAACTTCCAACACTGGATCTGAAGTTTCTACTGTTAATAATAAATGAAATAAATGAATAAAAGACACCTACACACTTCCAGGGAAAGTCTGGAAGATATTTAGTCACAGAGAAACAGATGATATAAAGAAGAGACAGGCTGAAAACAGGAGCAAAGTGAGCTACGGTGTGGAGGATGGAAAAAAAAAGTGTGCAAAGAGATTCCTGTGGGTCGCTGAGATGCTGCTGCTATTCCTGTCCGGGACAGGGAAGAGGACACAAGTGTCTGATTGAGGATTTGTGGATGGGGTGGAGGGCCGTGTGGTGGTGGTTGAAGGCTGGGGAACAGCAATATACCACAAGCATCTTCACTGCTTGTTTACCGTGAACATCCCTCTGACAGGAGCAGGAATTACACCGTGACACAGTAACAGCTTTGATCTGGAAAATATTTACAACATGGAGGAAAACACGGAGAGCTTTGCTCATGATAAAAAAATAAAAAAAACAGTTTGATTAAAGTTTTGGCCTTTTTTAAAGGGTAAGGAAATGTGATCTTTTATGGTTGAAAATGGGAAATCAGACCATGAAACCTTTTCCATTTGACTTCCCATTTACTTTTCCACATAAATAGTGTTTCTTGGTTTGTTTCAGTGTGTTTCCATCATTGTGAGCTGGGGCAAAACTAGTAGAAAACAGTTTTGAAGGAAAGCAGAAGAGAGAGAGAGGAAAAGGGAGATGTATTCATGTGCTGGTTTCTGGGTTTCCAGAGAGCAAACACACGTCTATTTCTGTGTCTCCTTCCCCTCTTTCTCGGAGCATCTCCACAGAGAATCCTCTAACATCCTGACACTGGCTCCTAACACGCCTTCGCACTGACCGCACCAGAACTGTGAGTGCCCAGGGTGAAGAGGGAGGGGACAGAGGGGAGGTCACTCGGGCGCCACCTCCTCCTCTATTTGATCCTTCTCCTGCCCCCTCAGTCTTCACCCTTCACCACATTCCTCCTGCGTCTCCGTTTTGTGCCGTTACAAAGATGACAAATGACTGTCCTCTCATGTCTTTGAACTTGACTGCCACACTGTCTCCATTCACAGTTGTATGCATGCGTGTATTGTGCTTAAGAGAAAGTGTGTGTGGTGGGAAGGAGGAAGCAACGCCTCCTCACCTCAGAATCACAGCTCCCTCAGCGAAACCCTTGTCGAGCCCATAAATTAAACGTGACAGGAGTAATGGGTCAGGGACGCCGGGATAGTGGGGTCAAAAGACTGAAAGAAATCCGACCGGCTTTTGGATGCCAAACATCGCACCCAGTGTCTATTAGTGTGGGTGTAGAGGGCAACAGACCAAGGCACAGACCTGATGTCAGCACCCTCAAATCCCACATCTGTCTGACAGCTACACACAGGTCACAGACAGGGGAAATTACTTAGACACAAGGAAGCTGCTGGGCTTACTACAGGCACCGTCGCACAGAGCAAAGGATATAATTAACATTCCTGTATTATGTTTGGACATTTTACTCTAATATGGCCTAATAAAAGCCCACAAAAGGGAATAAAAATGCCGACAGCAGCAGTGTCTTCCTCAGGCTGCTGTTGCAAAGGGAAGACACTTATTTGTATAAAGGGAAATGACTTATCATCAGTAACTTGTCTTTGTCAAGTGTTTGTTTCACTATGGGCAAAACACGAGTGTCGTGTCTGGAATGTTTTAGATCAAATCCAAATCTGAGGAAAGGATTGAGGAATGGGACAAACCTGAGAGCTAAAACCACAACAGTCACAATATAACACAAATAAATACTAAAAAGTGGGCAAAACAACTCCAACATGAGGCTAAAGGATTACAATGAGGTGCAACGAGACGCACAGTGACTACAAAGAGATACAATATGACTACAAAGAAATGTAAAGCAACTATCAAAACAAAAGCACTACAAGACACACAAACTGGCCACAAAGAAATGCAGAACAGCCACAGAGACACAAACAACTGCAGTGGGATGGAAGCTGACAACAAACAGACACAAAATGACAACCAAGAAACATAAAACAGATACCAAGACACACAATCTCACCACAAAGAGACCCAAAACAACAACAAAACACACAAACTAAAATGAGATTTGAAATAATTAGAGGCACAACGTGGCTAAAAAGAAACACAAATCAACTAAGAAATGCATAAGAAATCACAAAATGAGGAGAAAGTAATGCAAAACAACAAAAATGCATACAATGGCTAAAGAGACAAGTACTACAAAGAGATACAGAGGGTGAGAAGACAACGCAACTATGAGAAAAAGCAAAACATCTTGTCTGACGCAAAAGCACTGCAAAGAAACACGAGCTGACCACGTAACTAAAAACAACTCCATTGAGATGCTGAAAGCTACAGAAGACACACAAACAGCTACAGAGAGACTCCAAACAACCTTCAACTTGACCCCGACATTCTGACACACTCAGTCAAAGACAGGGAATTCACCCCACCTGAATAAACTAATGCAACATTCTCAAGTCATTCTTGCAAAGTGTAACATTGAAGACAACATAATCCCTTTGTTTTGTTAAATGTTGAGCAACACGCATCAAGCTGCTTTATATAACCCTTAAGTTCAACTCTGTGTTCTCTTTGCTCCTCTGCACTGATTGATTTTCATCAAGTGGAAACAACCAGCTCACATTCTCTCACGTCACCGTCTGTGTGTGCCAGTCTTACCGTCAGAGCGGTGGATGCAGGTGTGCTGGTTGTCGCTGAGGAAGAAGCCCTCTGTGCACTGACACTCGTAGCTCCCCATGGTGTTGACACACACTTGCTGGCATCCGCCGTTGTTGTCCTGACATTCATCCACATCTGTTTGGATGGAGAGATAGAGACAGAGAAAAGGTCAGCCATGACAGCACGCTCAAACAGCAGACCATTAGACTTCATAAACAAACACAGTTGGTCAGCGACAGTTCATGTGCCGGGAAACATCAGGTGGGATGGCAGTGGCACCTAAGTCAGGAATGTCAGGAGGACACACACACACACACACACACACACACACACAGGCCAGACAGGGCGTCCTAACAGGCGGCTGATCCTGGCACCACAGGTGACCAAATCAAACACCTGGCACAGGCTGGTAACAGGGGTCAAGAGTTGGTGCTGGCGGTTGGTTATGTGCCCGTACTGGTGTGCTGGTGCATTTATAGGCCCCACTGTGCCACTAAAAGGCCAGTTCATTTCCAATCGGGCATTCTGACAGGACTGTAGTGAACTGGAAATATGTGACACCTTTGACTGACTTTAACAGGGATCAAACAGAGTCGCTCTGCTCTGCTGTGTGCGTGTGTGTGTGTAAACCCTGTGCCTGACCAGGACGACTTTGCATTGTGTTTAGTGAGGAGGCTATGAGGTTGACCTAGCAGACAGGTTACACAAACACAGACACACTGCTGTTAGGAGAGAAGGAAAAGACAGTCAGGGAGGCACACGGCTGATGTCAGCTGACATGTTGCTTTCATCACACTGGACATGAACCAACTTAGCTCTAATGTATCTGCTTTAAAGGGATAGTTCAACATTTTGGCAAATTGGCCCATTGCCGTAATCCCTATAGTGTTAGGAGTAGTATAGGGTTGTTACCTTAAATAGTCGGTGCAAGCTATTTTTAGAACGGCAGAGCAGAGCCGCGAGCTGCTCAGAGCTACGCTACGGAGGCTAATGGGATTTCTTGGTTTCACACAATCCAACAACTCCAAAACGCTCTGGTGGACAAGTTGTGACCTGCACATTCACCACGCTATGAGATAATAACAGAATGTTACCAGACAAAATTGTTTTCGAGGTTCGAGGTGTGTGTATGTGTGTATGCATATGCGCCATTCCGATCAGACTGCTTATGGTTTTTATAATGAAATGAGAAACGAGGGTGCGGCAGCTATAAGCTTTGCTTCAGCCGCAACCCTTTTCGACCAGCTATATAGTACTTGTTACTACCTTGAATTTGTTTTGTTGAAATTTTGATGCTGTGATCGAAATAAACATTCATTCATTCATAAATGCAGAGACTGCTTGCCTAAAAGCTGCCTCCGATGGGAACACACATCAGCGGTTTTGCATGAATTCCATTAGCTTCCTTAGCGTAGCTCTGAGCAGCTCGTGGCTCTGGTTCAACAACAAGATCAAAACATAAGTAGTTTTATAGTTTACTAGAGCTGTGGAGACACTGAAGCCTTGACCTTGCACATTTGACCATCAAAATCTGACCAGTTCATCCTTATTTGTTTGTGTTTTGTGTTGACTTTGAAAAGTTCCCTAAAGCCGTTACTGAGATCGTGTTCACAAGAATGGGTAGATGGATGAACAACCTGAGAACCTAATGCCCGTGGCTGACATGATGATCCCTTTGGCACCCACTCTTTGTCTGTTTCAGCTTCCACTTGTCTCCCTCTACCATGTAGCCTTTTTTTCCACCGATCATCAACACATAACAGACAAACTGTCTCTTCCTGTCCATCTGCCTTGTGAGCTCTTGACACTTCTCCACTGGAATGAACATCAGGTTATCCCTGGTGGTACGGGCAGCAGACAGGGCACAGGCCAGTCTGTGCTTTTAATCTAGGGTCAGTTCATCTGCTCAATCCTTTCCTGCTTGCCTCACACTCCAGTAATAGCCAGTAATACAGATACATGTGTCCACTAGAGACCAAGCTACAAAGATACATTCATTTTGTCAAACTGTTCTCCCTACCCTCGTCATCTCAGCTCATACATGAATTGACAGGAGGACATCACCCAGAGGACAGAAAGAGAGTGGATGATAGGAGCACCACGGACACCACAGCTGTGGAGGTGGAGGTTGTTGTTTAGAGCCATTTCAGCTTCTGCCAAACAACTGCATCCCTTCATTTGCTGAAGTGTTCCCCCGTACCACCCTCTACCACCATTTCAACAACACTAATTACACAGCTCTTACACTAAGGCCATGCGTTTATGTCCCCTGGCTCGCAACCCTGCTCTGGAACAAAAGGAAAATAGCTTCTTATTGTGAATTTGTGAAACATACTGGTCTATTAGTGCAGCAGAAGTCACAAGGTCCTCACTGAACTCTATCAAGCCTTTTCTTTTCTTTTTTAGAGTTTAGTTTAGTTTATTTCGTTCCTGACAGGGCAAATCTTTGTACAATAGAAATTACAGCTCAACATAAATATATGAGCTAAACAAGGTCTAAAACATTTTTTTTTAAAGTAACAACACGGAAGATATGCAAATCAAAGTAAACAATAAGTGTACAATAGACATATAGACCGAAAAGGGGTAGGCTGAAGCTTAGCTTATTTTGCCTCGCCCTATTATAAATCAGGTTATATTAAAAACAATTCCCTTCCTTTGATCAGCAAATAAACAAGAGTCAAAAAAAGAAGAAAGGAAGAAAACCTTCTAACACTATTACGGGCGAATGTCATGTTTTAACTGATGTCATTAACATGACTGACACATTTAATTGTCAGGCTGGAGGGTGAGGGAGAGAAAGATATGCAGCCATCTCCAAGTCAAAATGATCTCTGCCAACATTTCTGAATAAAAAGCAATGTGGTTCTTTTGCAAGTTTCAACTGAGCTTCTCTGTTTTGTTTGATTGCTTGTGTAAACTTGTGTTAAACTTTGTTTAGACCCACCCAGGATGCGTTTGACAAACCGTAGAGGGGTTACCCACAGGCTGTGAAGTGATCCCTTCTTAATCCTTTCACTCTGCTGTGAGAGACGAGCGACACAGCGACTGTCCTCAGTCCTCCATCTGATGCAGGACTAGACAAGTGCAAGTTTAGTTTCACCAGCCTGAGCCTGACAAACAAAGTAGGTCTCAGTGGGTTACAGTATATAACTGAGCCATAGTGGAGGCAATACAAACAGGATTAGACAAATCAAGTTGATATAATGTTCTTTGTATGTGAATTTTTCAATTTGTTTCTCGTTTCTCTGCCGAGGGGGGATTCAGTACAGACGATGGGCATTTCTGTCATCACCATCTTGCCTGTACCCGACTCTGCTGAACCAGCAGCTATTCCAAAAATGGGCAAACAGGAGCGGCACTTATGGAGCCAAGACCTTGGTGTATGAACTGTCAATCAAATCAGCACGCCCTTACATATGCACGGGTGCAGCATGGGAGTCTATGGGAACTGGCTTACTATTAGAGACAGCCTCAAGTGGCCATTCAAAGAGGTGAAGTTTTTGGTGCTTCAGGGATGTCTTCATTTTCAGCAGGAGAATGCTGCTTGGCAGAGGTCTCTATTCTATTTGCTTCAGATTCTGTTTCAAGTACCTCTCCAAAGTTTGAATCTGGGCATCCGGAATAAATACATCTACGCTTACTTCAGGCTACACCACCGCTACTTGCACTCGACTGGCATTTGGAACAGCAGTGTCCATACATCAGAGCCTCAGACACATATTTGAGGTTCAGGAGTTTGTTGTGACTAAAATCCGCAACTAGAAGACCTTTCAGAACGGTTAGCGTAGGTATTGGTTCACTGCCAGCTCCTAACTGTGTTTGTGGTTGTACTAATGCTGATTTCTTGCTCTCTGCCCCACAGGATTGGTTCTTCAGGTTTTGTCTTTTTGAGACTTTGGTTTATTGCAGTTCCATGGTAGAAACACTCATGACGTTGACTATGATGTATATGGTATTGTATAGAAAGTGTTAGCAGGGTTTAACATTTCATCATACATTATATTTATGGTCATAACATAACTGGTGGTGTTCCAATAATCCATTTCTAAAATGAATTCCTTGATTTTCCACTTTGCTGTGTGTCCCTGACTTTTTCAAGTGGCTTTGATGACTGTGTATTTGATAGCTCCATGTGAGCCTGTCAAAGTCTTTCTCAAGTCCTGTGTGTTAAACGTCAGAGCGCTCTGTGACATGCCGTGGTCACCGGCTCCCTGCTGCGCAGCCACCTCTCAGATCTAGCCGTCACATGAAAAGGACACATCGGAAGGAAAATAAACTCACGCGATTGCACCAGACCTTCACAGAGGGCACAGACCGAGCGACACATTGAGCCCAGCTGTTTCCACGCCAAAAACTAAATAAATAAAGTCAAAATCAAAAGGAAGAAAGAGACTGAGCAGCACCGCTCTTTAATCAGAGAACAATTAGGCAATCTTAAATCAATTAGTGCACTAACTTGTTGACACAGTGCATCTGGGAGTTGGCTTTCTGCACGCTCACGCAAACCGATTTCCACAACAATTGGTCATCTGAGGCTTGTTCAGAGCACCACAAGGATCTGAGGTTTCTGAATATCATTCTTTAGGTCTATTAAAACCCACAGCATGGTTTAAGGCCCAGAGTGTGTGAGAAAAATGAGACCTTAAATTGAGTGTGAACTTTTACAGAGAAACAAACAAGCTGTTTTCAAAAGAAGCTTTGATGGTGATTTAACTGCACTAAGCTTCAGTCTTCAGGATCTGCAGCCTCTGTTGCCATCAAACCAAAGGATCTGAACCTAAAAGCGCATTTTGACAAATGTCTTCCGCGAACAGACATTGCAGGGCTTGACACTGTATTCCCAGCTATGATTTATGAGTCAGAAAGCAGAGTGATTACACTTGTGCATGTTCTACATTTCTATCAGTCATGGAAGACAGATGAGTTGAATTTACAGCATCTTTGAACTCATCGCAGCTGATTCAAGCCGCAGCACAGATGTATGATGTTAGGACCGTTCATCATACAAGAGTCTGCGGAGGTACACACATTGCCAGCATTAAATTTGTGTACGCATGTGTCAATTGGGTGAGCAAGTATGTGTGCGAAGACTGAGCCCTTTCCCATACAGTAAATCTCCTGCTTGATGAGACACTTGAACGTGAGACATTCTAATAAACACAATGGTCCGTTTTGACAGGAAGTGAGAACACAGGCGGTTGGAGCAGGGGGCTTGAGCTGCACTTTTATAATAGGCTGACATTCTGTTTCTGTTTATATGGTTACTATGCATCACAGGATAGTATTTATCTCTACCGTTAGTGATTACAGTAAACAAGAAGCATGAGAGAGGCTGCTGATGGTACGGTATCCATGAGTCATTACATAGGAACGCAGTCCCAAATCTGCAGTGTTGTAAGTGGACTAAATATAGACTGAGCCTACGTAACAAGCATCGTACCTGGAATACACCCTAATCTCCGGGACGCTGCTGTCCACAGACTGCCAAAATCCTGTCTATCTGTTCTATTTATGTACTTCTGCATTTTGTTTTATGGGGATGGAAATTCAAGTGACATGCTCTGAAAAAAATCTGATCTCCAACATTTAATAGTGCCAGAGTGAACCACATAATAACCACAATAATAATATTTTCATCATTTCAACAGCCATACATTTCAACAGATGGGTTTTGTTATTGAGATGTGGAGTGACTGATGTATTTCAGGAAGCAATTTGAACTGAGACCATACGAGACATTCATTGTGGTTCTGGAAGTGGGGTCCTGGGACCCTCAGCGGCCATTGTTAAGGTTACTTGGGGTCCCCAACCAAAAGAGGAATATTTTGTTTTCAGTATAATTCATAATGAGTAAAACATTGACAGAATGTATTATTATTTTTAATTATGGGTCTCTTATGGGAATGATTTTTGTAGTAAACAAAAAGTGTTCTTCAAGCCAAATTTCTATAAACATAGGGTCCTTGATGTGAAAACGTTCACTGCACTGTATAAAAACTTAACCAAGCATGAACTGACTCATATAAATCAAAAATAATACAGTTATCCAGTTGAAATGATCCATAAGATGACAAATCAAAAAACATCAGATCAATGATAGATCATTTCTAAACCTTTGTGCTCCAAAAGAAGACGGCTTTTGGCGTTCTCAGTTTGGCTAGCTATCTGAAGATGTCATAGTATGTTGTCACTTTTGGAGGTGCTGGCAAGGTCAAACAACCAGCTCCATTTTTAGTGTGTGCATGACAGATTTAGGGAGAAAAGCTGCTCTGCCTGTCAAGAGTTTTCAGACACAGTCCAGAGTCCAGACCCATCACTCAGTCCAAATTGAGATACAACATCCAAAACCTATCCATCAAGTTTTCTCCTCCAAGACCAGGTTGTTCCCTGAGGTGGGGATACTCTTGCGACATTCATTACCAAAAGATGCTGCTCTCTTGCTACTCTTCTATTATCTACTCTGATTACTAGTCTACTTGCCAACAATGAGTACCCGGAAATGTTGAGTACCCCAAAGTTTTATGTTAGAAATAGATAGTATGGGTCCCCAGTATTCAGAAACTGACGGATGCTAACTTATATATATTGGGCAATTAGCATAATTGACATAATTAGCATAAATTAGCATAATTCCCTATATGGGTAATATTGGAGTGGTTTTAGGGGTTATTGATGATGCTGAATCCATTTCTGACATTTTCAAAATCCAAAATGGCCGTCTAAACCGGTGACCAGATTTTGAAATCCATCAAAATCGGCCCACTGGCGGTTAAAATCTGGTCACTTCCGGTTTAGACAGCCATTTTGAATTTTGAAAATGTCAGAAATGGATTCAGCATCATCAATAACCCCTAAAACCACTCCAATATTGCCCAGATCAGCCAAGTCAGTTTTGTTGAAATATTGCCCATATAGGAAATTATGCTAATGTATGCCATATGTCAATTATGCTAATTGCCCAATATATATAAGTTAGCATCCGGCAGTTTCTGAATACTGGGGACCCATACTATCTATTTCTAACATAAAACTTTGGGGTACTCAACATTTCCGGGTTCACAATGGGGCCCTATGGGCTGGCAAGTAGACTATACCATTATAATTAATTACACAAGAATTAGCACCATATAGTTATATGTCAAAGTGTCTTTGAGCAAGACTATGAACCCCTAACTGCACAGTGTGTGTAAGTGTGACACAAACATACTTTGTAAAAAGTATGTACAGATTCTTTATTCTCAACTTCAACTCAACTCCTTTTCTACCTCATAATCATCTGGGTTTACTGCTTGCTCATCTCTATCCCTCCATCCATTGATGTTTAATGATGTCTCCATGAAAAGTAAAGAGAAACTGGAGTAAGAGAGAGACAGTGAAGTCACGAAACCTTTCCAAGAAATAAAAGCGTTCCACCCATTTCCATTTTCCAGGAGCCCTTCCTTTCTTCTCCTCCCTGAGTTTAGTCAGCATCTTTCTCTTTCCTGTTTACTCAACTGTTCATCTCCAAGCATTTTTTAATCTTCATAACATAATGTATCAATCTGTCCCCGTCAGTCCAGATTACTTCCACAGACTGACTGCTGTAAATTTCAGGAAGTCGTTCATTTCTTGAAATGATTGTTGAGTGATGTGTTCTGATGTCATGCAAACGTAGCAACGATAACCTCATGAGATCAAGGCAGCTGCATGTTTTGGAGCCGGGTGCTGCAATTGCTCTCCACCGACTACAGAAGAGGAAGGAAAAGTAAAGGCCCAAATAGGAAGAAAAATGCCACCACACATGCTTGGCTCCTACCTGGTCTAAGGGCTGATTGCTTTTGATGTTGGATCAGCAACACATTATTCAATAGATTGTTTTTGGTTTACTTGTGTTTTGTCTTTATTAGTCTGATTTTGCTAGAGATGGTTATTTTATCAGCCTGGGAGGCTAGATAATATATTATCTGTATATCTATTATTTAACTATTGTATCTAATAGGGGTGTCACGATTTCGATTTTTTATCGAAATCGATCGAAATTACGTCACGATCTCGAGCATCGAAGTCAAAGAGAGGATCGACGATCCCCCCCCCCCCCCCCGCCCGCAAAGTTACAACTGCCCGTTGTCCCCATTGCGCACCAAGCGTCTTGTCAGTCACTGAGACAACACTCACTCATTCTCTCTCTCTCTCTCTCTCTCTCTCTCTCTCTCTCCCTCGCTCTCTGTGCACGTCTGCAGCAACCCAAACAAATGCACATGTTGACTGGCTCTATTCCAGCCACATGATTGGTTCGGCCAGCGGAACTCTCAATATCATTGGCTATTTGCCAAAACATGGATGAATGAAAACTATCGACCACGTCTCATATTTCTATCGAAGAAAAGTTATTTCACAATTTATAGCGTTTTATCACCCAGCCCTGGTGGGCTATTGTCCCCCTCCTACCTGGGGAACAGGGGGGAGACACAGCTCTAACTACACAACACCGACAAGCACTGAGAGCCGCATGCTGCAGAGAGACGTTATAAGATTTAAAAAAACAACAACCCGCAAATAATAAGCCGACGAAAAGGTGCAACTTGCCACTTTTTGTCGATGTATTAGGCCTATTTGCGGGGGCTTCCAGGGGAAGGTGGAGGATTCGGGACTGATTGACTGTGGGCCACCGCCAGTCTGATCAGGACCTGATCATCAGGTCCATCGCAGCGCTGCAGCTGCAGCTCTGCCCCGCTGTCACATGACTCTCGCGTATCAGCGCAATCTCGTTTACATTACATTAAGCCGACATCAGGAGAATAATGAGACACGACGGTAAATTAATGAAAATAAAATTATGATAATGTACAGATATAAATATATTTGTTTCAAAACCTTGGGGGCAATTTTGGCCCCTGGATCATGATTTTTGGGGGCATGTTACCTTTATATTGTAAAGAAATTATTTAAATGTGACCATTAGTGCCTAATGTGATACATTATGGAAATTGCATCACTTATATGTATCCCATCTTTTGAAATAAGATTTACTGTACAAAATTTGATGAATAAAACCAATGATCGTAGACTAGACTAGTCTGAAAATAGCATAGGCGTCTGTGCTGTAAGAAAAAGAAAAAAAATCGAGAATCGAATCGTATCGTGACCCTAAAATCGAAAATCAAATCGAATCGAGGATTTGGAGAATCGTGACACCCCTAGTATCTAATGATTTATCTGTATATCTAGCCTCTCAGACTGATAAAAGGACCATCTCTAGCAAAATCAGACTAATAAAGACAACATTCAAGTAAACCAAAAAACGAATTATACAAAAAATGTACTTTATTAATTGCAATACTCTGTGATTAATCACAATTAAAATACTAATTAATTATACAAATATTACTTGTATTGTCTTCTATTCTTTCATATCGTGTTGAAGGATGCAATTTATACAGTTAATCCATTAGAATTTTACGCAATTTTATGGACGACGAGTGAAAAATAACGCATCGTAGTTGTTTTTTCAGCACTACATTTTGATTAGTGTATTAAATAAATAAATATGTATCTGACTGCACCTCAACCTTCATAAACAAAATCACAGGCTTTTGTTGTTTACAACTAGTCTGATAGTGAATAGCATTGACACTGTCAAACCAAGAGTTTGATTTTTCCCACTCTTGTCTGTGATCAAACCACTTATGACAGAGTTTTACCTGATCAGAGGCAGAGTGGGACAGGTAAGATGATGCTGCATTCCAGACGGAAATACGGGTATTGATTCAAAACGGAGGCACTATTTAATCCTTAAATACGGGATGTTACCGTATTTCAACAGACGGACGTCAAACCCGATGGGGACATGTTCTACCTTAGTCATGTGACGGGATTAATTGTGCGGTTTTTTTTTTTTTTACACATTATTGTTTCCAGATTACTCACATAGCGCTAACTTTGACAGCCCTATAACACATTGGTATCAGTATTGGCCAATACTCACAGTCTTGGAATCTGTATCGGGAAAGAGAAAATGGTATCAGACTACTGTTTAAAATGCCAGATTGGTGAAACCAAGGGAAAGGAGTGCACCCAAGTGTAGAGAAGGTACAGGTGGGATTCGGCGCCTTGCTGCTATTGAGTGTGGAGGACTAGAGAGAAGAAGGTGCCTTGGACCAGCAGTGCTGCTTTGAGCCAGAGTTCAGTTGTTTCTACAGCCGGAGGGAGCAGGAGAGAGAAGAAGGGGCACAGCTGGGTTTGTTGGCCTGGTTGGCCACATAATGACCAAATAGTTATGGGGTAAAGGATCCTGGATAACTCAGTTCAAATGGCCCTCTTTTGTCTTTGAACATGTGATCTCATTCACCATCTTCAGTTGGCTGAGGCCCAACACTGGTGCTGTCAGAACTGTTGTAGTTTCTATCAATGGACTTTTTTAAAGTCACTTCCATTGACATCTTTGGCCATGTATGTGCATGGAGGACATTTTTAATTCTGATGGTGTAGTGTCTTTAACTCTGCTTTATCTCAACTGTCTGAAAGTCATTCCTCTGAAGTGCTTCCACAACTAAACAGCTACTCTGCACTGCTGGCTGTCGTTAATAGCACTCAATTTCTCCAAAGGTTCCAGGCATGAGGCACAACGCTTATAAATGCCAAACCGTATCCCACCAAAGAATAAGAGCCTCCAAAGTGACACGGTTTTCATGTTTCTGATTTCATTGTGCTCTCATCAATCAAGAGGGGACGACTGAGGGATGAAATCTGCTTGCGCACACCCGTGCACAACTACGTTTTGCAAAGAGCAGAAAAAGCATTAGTCTGGCTGACAATAAGTCAGTAAGGCAGCACTGGGGCTAAATGGGTTGGATATGTTAGTAATGACTACAGCCAGATATCTGTAGGAGAACTCTTCAACCCTGACCGCCCTCCCAAGAGTACAGGGAAAGGAGCATAAAACAACACAAATCATGGAAATCCTCCAAACGATGACAGAGGGTCTCTCTGGAGAAAGGCAAACTGAGCCAGACAGGCTTAACCCTGTAAGACCCAGTGTTGCAGAATTACAACAATTTTGGTTATCCCCAAAAAACGTCTAATCTTTTATTTTATTTTTGGTTCAACCATATTAACATGATCATTGGGTCCTATAGTTTGTTCTCACATTGCGATTGGATCCAAAATTTGTATATAAGTGCCCGCCCTCAGGTCAAGAAGTCACACAACCTCCAATTTTTTGATCGAGCAACATCCCTTCGATTCACTGGACTGGATTCATCTAATTCAAGTAAGTAAAATGCTTTGAATATTTTTTTTTGTGTTTATTACAATGTCTAGAACATGAACATATATAGTTTTTGTGGAAAATATGCCCTACATTTTATTTAGAGCTTGTTTTATAATTGTTGCAATATTACAACGCTGGGTCAGAGTGGTAGCCAAAACAGCCTGTTTTTGAGAGGAACTTCAATTGAAATTTTCACAATATAACTTTAAACTACACATGATTTACACATTCAAGCCTTCAGCCTTATATTGGATTACATGTTTACATATTTTTATTGTAGTAGAAACTAAAGAGCAAAGATATATTGCCATATTTAAACATTTTAATTTACTTAATTTCTAACCACCTTCAACACTCAGTATTTTCTCCTTATCACAGAATGCAGGACTTTCTTACAAAGAAATTGTTTGTGCAACAGTTTGTGCATGTCTGCCCTTTGTCTTAGTCTCTATTGATAAGAAAATGTTCCTAGCAATTCATAGTCAAAGCAGGGATGCTCCTGGTGCATCTGTGGCATTGTCCTGGAACAGGTGTTAATGTTCATGGATGTAAGGTGTGGTTGTAAGCTGGAGGCTACATGCATTTCCTATTACGATGATAATCACAGTCTCCAATAGGTCAATAGGTCAGTATTGTGTGACCAGGGAAATGTGTGAACAGGCTACTTCAGTGCAAAGTGTAAACACTTCATAATGAAATCAGTCTCCCCACCACCCCATCTTTCCTGTTGGCCATCTAGAATCTAGTAAGCATGTGTGCTATTTGTATATACATTTGTTTCAATTTTATTTTTTCCATTTCAGAATGCCACCAGCAAGGCAAGATCATCGGTACAGTGTGCAGGATGTAATTGCCATCGTCCAAAACGGAGAGAGGACATGGGACATGTGGACATGGATTTCGACGACACTGATGCAAGTGACGAAGAATCCGATAGTGATGCCTGTGTGGACAAAGAAAACCAAGAACCTACTGATTGCCCAGCCAATGTGGACATTGAGCCCCAATCAAACAAACACATCATGCCCCGTGACAGATGTCGCTGGCAAAAAAAAAAGATTTTATCAAACCAATACTGATTTTTCTGGTCCAGCTCTCACTGATGATGTCAACTCCCTCCTCACACCACTGCAACTACTTTCAAAAGTTTGTGTCAGAAGACATGGTTGAAGCTCTGGCAACAAATACGAATGAGTACATCATTCAAAAAGGTAAACTAATACCCAAAGCAAGTGTGATGCTGTGAGACTGGGTTGGATGTCTGCCTCTGTTTTTCAGAGGACAAGAACTGCTTCTGGGACTATCACTGTAAATAATATAAATAAATGTAAAAGTTCTTCTTGTTGGAATAAATGACTCTTCATAACAACATGACTGAGGTTATTATTCATGTTATATACTGGCTTGGGAAAAGCAAAACCCTGCAACTGAATCCTTAGTTCTGTATTGCTGTTCAGACAATGAGTGGAAATACAGGAGATTCTGCTCCCCATTAAGCCCAACGTTGCAATATTACAACATTTCCGTAAAACCTTACTAAAACATAAAATTTTTGAAAACACTCCATTTTCAGCCCCAATGGCCTCCTACAACAACATCTGAATGGTTGAATTTTTTTTTTTTTGCGTTTTTCTATATTTGGGTTTTACAGGGTTAAGAGATACAGGGACACATGCACAAGCACACTCTCTTAACCACAGACAGACAGACATATCTATTCATATGGTGAATTATATGGATGTATAGACACAAACCCAAACACTCACCAGCACACACCAAGCACAGATGAACATTGATGAACACTTGAGCTCCTTTCATACTGGCCAAAAACCCACTAACACCCTCTAACATCTGGCTTTTGTCTTCAGTGGGGAAGGGTACAATCAGCATTCATTCCCAGGTCAAATGACTCTGCAGTAGTCATGGGTATTTATCAAGTCCAGCTACGATCAGAAGTGATGGAAACATTGTTTCCTTTTCCAGCGTGTTGCTATGATGCATGTTGCCTGTTAGTAACACAGATTCCATGTATCTCTGTTCCAGCAGCACCCGAGCATCACTCAGTCGTTGTTGACCTGAAGAGACTGAAATAACTGCTGTGACAGTGTCACTGGCTCCATGCAGGAATACTAACCCTGTTGTGTGGTGCCTATTGCTTATCAGAAAAAAACTCAACCTAATTCACTGGCAATGGGAGGGGAGTCAATCATGTTTTCTTTAGCAGGTTTACCTGCATTTAGACACCTGCAATGATTTGACGATTTGAGTTCATTAACTTTATTTGCCGGTGCAAGCTATTTTTAGAACGGCGGAGCGGAGCAGCAGGCTGCTCAGAGTTACGCTATGGAGGCTAAAGGAATTTCTTGGTTTCCCTCATTAAACTAATCCAATACAAAATCCCCAAATCCCAAAACTCCAAAACGCTCTAGTGGACAAGTTGTGACCTGCACATTCACCACTCTATGAGATAATAATGGAACGTTACGAAACGGAGCTGTTTTCGAGGTAAATACAGGGTAAATACAGAGTCTGCTTGCTGAAAAACTGTCCCTGAACGCAACGCGCATCAGCGGTTTTGCATGAATTTACCTCTAAAACAACTCAGTTTCGTAACGTTCCATTATTATTTCATAGCGTGGTGAATGTGCAGCTCACAACTTGCCCACGACAGCGTTTTTGAGTTGTTGGGTTGTGTATTTGATGAGTTTGATGAGGGAAACCAAGAAATTCCCTTAACCTCCATAGCATAGCCCTGAGCAGCTCACGGCTCTGCTCCGCCGTTCTAAAAATAGCTTGCACCGACAATTAAAGGTAATGGACCTACTGCTATGACTATAGCGATTATGGCAATGGGCCAATTTGCCAAATTGTTGAACTATCCCTTTAAACAAATGCAGACAGATGCAAAAGTGCATTTAAAATATGAGGATCCAAAGTTCACAATATCTATTTAGATTGCCAATGTGGGAACCGCATACATAGATCTAAAGTGGCAATGACATAATTCAGACAAAAAGTGATTTGTCTAATGAAGCTATGCTGCTGAAATTGCTACTGAAAAACAATGTAAAGTGTTCTTTTTTTTTAATATGGCACACACATTTGTATTCCAACCTGACTGAGCACAAGTTTCTCTCAAGTATTTTATCATTTGCCAAGTTCAGCAGTAAATTAAAGGCCATTTCGTGATGCATGTCAGCATCCTATTTTTCATTTTGATCCACATCTGTAAAGTTTCATGAGAACAATTTGCACAGATGTACCACTATCGGTCGGTCCACTAACTACAGAAGGCGTCTCCAGGATCACATTTTGCCATGAGGACACAGAAATAACAACAAAACAAGGCATGACAGGTAAAGAGAATGAGGGATCCATATTATCACAAACCCACACACTGAAGGAAACAAACAAAGTGTGTTCTTACCTAGACAGTTGTGTCCATCATGGGCCAGCATGAAGCCATCATAGCAGGTGCACCTGTAGTTTCCTGGTATGTTGATGCATTCATGGACACAGCCCCCGTTGTAGTCGTTCTCACATTCATCCATGTCTAAAAGAGAAAGATTTTTTGCTTTTTAGTTTGTTTCTTTCATTGTCAGTATCCAGTTATTTTATATTGCTGTTGTCTGTGCACTGTCAGAACAGTTACAGAGGCATATTTTCCTCTCTCTGAGGCCATTTGCTGGCATCCATTCCTTGGCAGATCGTGCACTTGCAGAGTGAGATCATCCATCATCGCAAACATAAAACTGCAACTGGTTTGGTCAAAGTCTCTGATTTACTGTGTGTTTCCTTGTCAGCGGTGTGCAATGTTACACAGCCCTTCCAATCAATCACTGGACACTGGATTTTTTTCATAGATATATTTCAGGCATCTTTGGTGGAACTGGAAGTTTATAAGTGTAAAGGTTATTTTTTTGGACAGAAATGCAGAATCAATCAATAAGCACTCCTGATTGAAACTACAATTCAATACAGTGTTAACACAATAAGAAATGAAGAGGGTGGATTATATTTGCCTTTGCCTTTTCAGTAATCAATTATTTTCCATGGTTCTGCATTTGCCAGCTCTCTGATCAGTAATGTTGTTTTCTGGGGTGATGTGGAAATCTAATCAACCATGAGAAGTAAGAGGATCTTTCACTGGCTATCACCTGCCCCTGGTGGCTGTGTGTGATACAGATGGAGTTTTCAAGACTACAGACATTACTCACGTCTGGACATCAGTCAGAGCTGCTAAATAAAAGCGGCCGGTGACAGTATTATGAGAGGATGTTCGTAGGAATAGGAGAGAGGGATGACAAAAATACAGAAATAGATTATGAGGCAAGAGGTGGCTGCATCCAAACAGAGGATGATGATGATGATGGAACTTGTTTAAAACTGATGGACTTTTTGAACTTTTAATTTTTTAGATAATACAATAACACTGCATGTATCGATGCAGGAAGGAAAGGGTGAGGAGGGGCAGTGTGGATGGAAGGTAAAGGAAGAAGAGATGAGAGTGTCAGCTGGTGTTTATTCGTCTATGGATGTTCTCCCCCCAACAACCCCCATCTCCATGCTGAGCCAGTGGAGGCTTTCACAGGAGCCAATCGTAAGTGGTTGCCATGCAGAGCCACTTAAATAAACAGTCCTCCCCTCCGTGTGAACAGCAGGAGATCTGCCAGGCAGTGAGGAAGACCCCAGCCCACATCCTCCTCCTCCTCCTCCTCCTCCTCCTCCTCGCTCTATACTGAGAACGACACAGTGCAGGTATTCGCCCTGTCGGATCCAGACGTTCCTCTGGACCTGACCATGGACCATCTCAGTCTGTCTGTCTCTTTTTCATGCCAAATACCATGTCAGTTTGATAAATGCAAAGTCACAAAAGTCTGCCCAACCCGTCCAGCAGCTCATCCCTCACGGTCTCCTTCTGTCTCCTCGGCAGTTCCACAGCGTGGCTGCTGTCTGTCAGCGTTCCTATTACATACCTGCCAGCTTATCTGCCTGTCTGTCTACCTGTCTTTCAGTGTGTCCCACAGTCTGACGGCTCATAAGTGACCGCAGGATATTCTGAGACAGACGTCACGTCACTGATAAGAGCCCCCTCACCTCCCTTTGCAGGTGTGATAACAAACATACTTAATTTATATCATGAACACCACTACACCAGCTAACTGAACAGCTCAGTTTGACAAAGTATATTCTTTTACAGCATTAGTAGCCTACTCAAACCTGACTATCTACTTAATAGACAACAACCATTAACTGATAAACAACAAGATTAAAATGTAGAGTGTAACCCGTTTAAAAAATCCCTAAACTGTGACAGAAGAAGGGACATCCACATGTCCACGAATGTTTAAAAATTTCAACTGGCCAACACAGCAGTTTGAAAAAGAGTGGTGTGCTCGAAACGTCACTTTGCCAATAAAATCTCTGTTCAAGGGAGCTTTTTATGGTGTGCGGATTTTTTACATTTTTTCTAGTATCTCTTTTTTATCCAGCACCCATCCCAACCGGGCCTGCCTGATGTGCGTGTCTCCTCCACAGTCTATCTAAAAATCTCAACTGATCATCAACTGAAAGGCTTTTGGGGGCCCAATGACAATCATTAGTAACCAAGGGGACTAATCAGGCCAGGCAATACATTGTTAATACAATAAGAAATGAAGAGGGTGGAATATATTTGCCTTTGCCTTTTCAGTAATCAATTAGGCAAGGCAATTTTATCCAAATTTTTACAAACAGTTTGTCTCAGAGGGCTTTAGATGGCATCATAACAACATCCTCTGCCCTTAGACCCTCACATCGATGGAGGAAAAACCCTTTTAACAGGAAAATATCTGTTTCCAATAATATTTTGTCAACCCTATTGATATGATTATAGGCTAAATAGCAGAAGCACCTCTGTATTATGCCTACTCTTATGTGCCACAGCTCAACACTACTAGCCTGATGCATCAGCCGCTTACTTCATTACATTTCATATAGCGGTCTGAACACGAGCCATAGGGATTCGTTTGCTTCCGGGAGGCGGTTGCTTACATTTGCTTCAACTAATCGCTGCTGCTTGGTGGTCACGTGTGCTATACACCGGTTAAGCTCATAGGTTAATCTTGAGCGCTTGAGTTCAACGTCATCGCCTTCACTTACCCGTCTGTTCGCTGATTGGTCCGTCCGCTCTGGCGGACGGAGCAAACCGAAACGCATTGCTAGTGTCCTGACTACATGTTTGAGGCAAATGAAATTTGCCGGAACCAGTAGGCGGCGCTAGCCTGGCTACAACACTACAGCCTCCAAAACGAGCAAACAGAAGAATCGACAACTGTGGTTTGTCATTACAGATTGGATAATATAGGGATTTACTGTACATTAGTGTGTATTACACTGAATCAGTTTAACCAGGTGTTCCTAATAAATTGCCAACTAGTATGAATGTTTTAATAATGCACTTATATTACTGCAATGAGCCTGACTGGCTTCATTGGTTGATTAGGTGCTGCTAACACCTGGTAGACACACCTGGGAGCCTGGGGATGCTCGTTAATTCAAAACTTATCCTGTTGTTATTATCTCCATATAACATGTTTTACTTCTTCCCCCTATCAAAATGTAAAAAAATAAAAAATAAAAATACTAAAGTCAATTGAACTGACTTTATAGTTTTATCAGAAAAGATTTTACACAATAATTTTACTGTAGTAACAGTTAGCGCCTCATCTTTAGTTAGGCTCCTACCAGTGTTTGAATGTTGAATCTGAACAAACTACCATAATAACATTTATTGTGTTAGTCACAATGTCTAAGTGCATACTAGTATACATTTAAACTTACTTTAGTTCTGCTCTAGCACTGGAGCTCTGTTCTCTGCTCCTTTTAGCAGATTTCACAAACTATAACAGTTGTGCTGTTCATATTTGCTAGCTAATTTAGCTTAGCAGTTAGCGCTAGCTACGTTCTCTCTCCTGCGCTCCGTTGCAAACACATTCATTTTTTCATCAAAGTGAGGTGTTTTTGTCGCAACAATGTGGAGGATATTGGTGTTATAACAACTATAGTCGTGTTTCCTGTCTTACCTGTGATACAGGAACCACACCAACGCTGACTGTCTCTCTGCCTGTCTATCGCACCTGCCTGACTTACGAGCAAGCAGAGTAGGCTACAAGGCATTGCACGGTATAACCAATCAGAAGGCGCTGTGGGCGGGGCATTGCTCCAGACCACGGAGTGACATGTTATGTGGCCAATGGATACATCCATGCATGTAGCCTATTATAAAAAATTACAGACCAGATGAAGGCAGTTGTATCATAGGCAAATTAATGTGACCTGCACATTTACCATGCTTTGAAATAATCATGTAACATTACCTACAAGACAGAGTTGTTTTCAAGGCAAATGCAGAGCCGGAACTACATTCCAGACACAGCTGCTGGGTGGAGTGATTTCAAAAGCGCAAGTAATTCTGAGAATTTGCTGTCGTAATGTTACATAGCCTAAATATAGGCCTACATGATTATTTCATAAGGTGGCGAATGTGCGGGTCACAACTTCTCCACGAGAGCGTTTTGAATTTGCTGGATTGTGTTTAATGAGTTTGATGAGGGACAGTTCACCTCCATTGTGTTCACTGAGCAAATTGTGTCTCTGCTACGCGGATCTCAAAACAACATTAACAATAATCAAAAGTAATGAGCACACCCCTGTGACTACAGGGATTATTTGCCAAAATGCTGAACTTTCCCTTTAATGCTACAACTGATAATGGTTAGGGTTCTAAGCTTAATTGAAAACAACAGAGTAGCAGTAGGATATGACTTGCAGTCATGCTACTGCTTATGTCACAGAGTTGGACTGGTAGGTATTAAACCTCAAAATAAAATAAACAGGCCAGGCCTACGTCAGTCTTCTAAATAATAGAAAAAATGTATCACCTCATAGCACGGGGTTCCGTGGAAGAGCGACGTGAGCCTGCCCTGTTTACTTTATTTCAGAGTTTACTGGGCTTCATAGTCTTGCTCATAGCAGACTGCTTTTCTGCTGGTTTTAATTCTGGAATAGCAACAAGTCAACATATTGGGGGATTAGTCTGGTGCACAACTGTGAGACCCGGGGCAGAGAATAGCTTCTAGATGGTGCCAATGTCTAATGTGCAACAGCAAATATGTAATGAGAAAAACTTGAACACCTGAAGATTTTTTTTTTATCTGCAAGATTACACTAGACATGAAACACTCACTAAAAATTGATATTTTATTTGTTTTCCCACAGTACAATTTCAAGTCACAGCAACTGCATGATGGATATCTTAATGGTTTATTTAAAAGGACAGTTCAACATTTTGGCAAATTGGCCCATTGCCATAATCCCTATAGTCATAGCAGTAGGTTTGTTACCTTTAATTGTCGGTGCAAGCTATTTTTAGAACGACGGAGCAGAGCCGCGAGCTGCTCAGAGCTACGCCACGAAGTCTATGGGATTTCTTTGCTTCCCTCATCAAACTCATCAAATACACAATCCAACAACTCCAAAACGCTCTTGTGGACAAGTTGTTACCTGCACATTCACCACGCTATGATAATAACGGAACTTATAACGAGACTGAGTTGTTTTCAAGGCAAATGCAGTGCAGTGACTGCCCCCGACGGGAACGTGCATCAGCGGTTTTGCATGAATTTACCTCGTAACGTTCCATTATTATCTCATAGCGTGGTGAATGTGCAGGTCACAACTTGTCCACCAGAGCGTTTTGGAGTTGTTGGATTGTGTATTTGATGAGTTTGTTGAGGGAAACCAAGAAATCCCATTAGCCTTCGTAGCGTAGCTCTGAGCAACTCACGGCTCTGCTCTGCCGTTCTAAAAATATCTTGCACCGACAATTAAGGGTAACGAACCTAAGACTATATAGGGATTATGGCAATGGGCCAATTTGCCAAAAATGTTGAAGTATCCCTTTAAGCCAGTTAAATGAAGCACAAGGTGCTACATGGTTACTTTCTCAGCAATAAGCCAAGAACACAATACGATCATAATGAGCAGTGTGTTTCAGTATTTTATGCAAGATACAATGGTGTCACCAACACTGACCACTGTTGTACAATTTCTGTGCGATACAACATCACTGAGTTTCAACTAAAGCCTCTTCAAATGCAATTAAAACTACATAGACATAATTATTAGTTAATCATGATGGTGTGATGAAACTTCAACAATGTGGCAGTGGTCGACTGTATATGAGCCCACACTTTCTTTGTTTGGATCACACAGTTCCTCAGGAAGTAGCTGAAATAATCTCAGTGACACAAGTTATTTGATTGATGGGTGGAGACTGATCGCTCCAAGCAGGAGTGAGATGCTGGCACACAGCAATGACGATGGATGATACACACACACACTAGGGCCCTCAGCCTCCTCATCCTGCATATAGCCCAGACCTACACTGGGAACATACCCACACACACATGCAGATGTTGGGATTTTAAAATATACAAAATAAACCAACACACGTGCACACTCGAACACATACCTTCACAGAGGCCCTTTGCCCACAAAACACTTCCTTTTCAGTGATTAACATGGTGATTCTGGCTTGAGTGTGATCTCTTTGAAGAGTCAAAAAAGAAGGCGGATATAAACATGAAAAGATCCTCATCTGAGACGTTTCACTTTGTTAGAAACCGTTACGACGAAAGTCAAATCAATGCCACATTCCTCACCATGAAGCACCACTGACATGTTTACCGGAAGCCAATTATGCAGGCCAACACACATCAGTGCATTTTAAGTCTTGTTTGTTTGATTTCTGACAAAGGAGTCCTGTCTCAACGGGCCAGTCCAGCGTGATTGGGATTAGATGAGAAGATAAATATTTTGTCCTATTACATTCAGTTCTCTAATACGAAAGAGGGAACCCGAGCCTTCTTCAAAAAAAAGTGACCAAACAGCTTTAAATGAGCTGCATGTGTGTGACAACAGCCAGAGTTCACTTTAAAGGAAGGAAAACATAACAGATGACAGAAAGAAAAAATCAATCATGATGGAATTGTGCTTTAAAGAGCACGAGCCTTGTGTATATAAACTCCCCGCAGCCATCACTGGCTCATCCTAAAAGGCATTTGCAACCAATTAAGGGCGAGCTGGAAAGGGCGAGTGTTTGGGGAAAGGTTGTTTGGACACTTCGCTGTGCTGCCAGCTCAGATGGCGCGGTTCAGCAAGATGTGGCACCTCCTATGTGCTCTGCTTTTCATCTTTCAGAGATGAAGGGAGAAGGTAAAGACTAGAAGTAAAGGAGCGCGAGGGGGGGGTGGGGGCACAGAGCTTCACTGAGGGTGACTGAAAAGCAGCAGGTGATTAATTGGTGGCTGAATTACTTCAAACAGCCAGACTGAGTCTACATTCACACTACACATATTTTCTTCTCTCTGTTTTTGCCTTCCATATACTAAGCTGGTGTTTTTAAAGTTTTTTTTTTGCCTTTATGTGATAGCTGCAGCAGAGATACACAGGAAATGTGGTTGGGGAAAGAGGGACGTGACACCTCTCTGCAATGAATTATTGCAGTTATGTGGTGTGCACCCTAAAGGTCCCATATTGCATACATTTTTCCATGTTATTTTTTAATTATAAAGCAGGTAGGTTCTATATTAATATCGTGAAAGCCCAGTCCACAGAGAAATGCACACAGCTCACATACAGTGTTCAACTTTAAAGATGGCATCATGTCTTGCAAAGCTGAAGCTATGCATCATGGAATATGGTCTTATCAATACAACTATAAGATATTTAATTTGAATAGCCAGACCGCAGTAACTACGCGAACAGTGAAACTGAGAAAAATGGCTTTAAAGTTTTTTGATTTGCCTTCCAAATGTGTTGTAGGTAGATTAGTGAAAATACACAGATTTGACAGGTTTTCATGAAGTAATATTCATGCAATTAAATATATGACCACATATTTTACATTTTACCCCTAAAAAGCAGATACTGCGCTCTGGTGCCAGGTTTCCTTACACAGATAGACAGGTAATGCTGAGGCAAAGTGCAGTAGGCCTAACTACAATGTTGTTGTTTTCTTCCAGCTTTCATTACTTAATTACTAACTATGACCACCTCAAAAATGATTAATAATTTGACAGTACAAACTTTAGTGAGCTAACATTTAATGTCCAGTGTTTAGCTAAAGTTTTATGTGCTTGTGCTAACCTGCCGAAGCTAATGTTAGCTAGCTACCGTAACTGGCTAGCAGTGTGTAATAGAGCGCAGTAACTGCAGCTGAGGTACAGGGAAAAAGAGGCAGAGTGCAGTAACTGCGCAGTTACTGCGGTTTGGCTCAGTTTTGAGCGTGATTTTGTACAGGGAAACAGATACAGAGTGCAGTAACTGTAGTTACTGCGGTTTGGCTCAGTTTCAAGAGTGATTTTGTAGTTACTGGAATTTTTCATACCTCATATCTCTAAAACTGAGCAAAATTGACCGCTGAAAATTTTACACAAGATAAAACATTTATTGACAAGTTCAATTTTACAAAAAACTCAATTTGGAATTTTCAGTAGTTACTGCGGTCTGGCTTAGCAGGGCAGAATAGCAATGACCCTATTAACTAGTCTAATTGGTTAAAGGGATAGTTCAATATTGTGGCTAATTGGCTCATTGCCATAATCCCTATAGTTTTAGGAGTAGGTTTGTTACCTTTAATTGTCGGTGCAAGCTATTTTTAGAATGGTGGAGTAGAGCCGCGAGCTGCTCAGAGCTACGCTATGGAGGCTAATTTCTTGGTTTCCCTCATCAAACTTATCAAATACACAATCCAACAACTCCGAAACGCTCTCGTGGACAAGTTGTGAGCTGCACATTCACCACATTTTGAGATAATAACAGAACGTTACCAGACAGAGTTGTTTTCGAGGCAAATGCAGAGATTGCTTGCAGAAAAACTGCCTCCAACGGGAATGCACATCAGCGGTTTTGCATAAATTTACTTTAACGTTTGTTATTATCTCATAGCGTGGTGAATGTGCAGGTCACAACTTGTCCACCAGAGCGTTTTGGATTTGTTGGATTGTGTACCTATTTGATAAGTTTGATGAGGGAAACCAAGAAATCCCATTAGCCTCCATAGCGTAGCTCTGAGCAGCTCGCGGCTCTGCTCCGCCGTTCTAAAAATAGCTTGCACCAACAATTATTGTAAAGGTAACAAACCTACTCCTAAAACTATAGGGATTATGACGATGGGCCAATTTGCCAAAATGTTGAACTATCCCTTTAATAGCATATGTCTATGTACCAGTGTGAAAGTAAAAGGAATCTGATTATTCAATGGTTTACTGTCAGTGGCCAAGAGTGACATCATAAGCTCATATTCTCCTTCAGTGCAGGGACTCTGGACTCTGCTGGAAATCAAGGAGAACAGTGTTTGGTGGTGGTGTATGTCGACATGATGGAGAGAGTGGGGAGAGGGTTTGAAGTGTGCATAGGTGTGAGTGACAGAGATTAGAGGGAGGTGGGAGAGGCTGGTGGAGGTAGGAGGAGGGTTGCCTCGTAGGGTCTTACTTGGCCCCAAACGGTGCCACTTCCTGCCCCCGAGCTGTTGTTGACATCTGACAGCGGTGCCCCGACAGCTTTCGGACTAGCAGCTGCTTCCGCTCGCATTGGCCCACGTTTTATAATTGCCAGGAGAAATGTTTATGCTCCACATCTCATCAAGTGAATTAGGCGCCTTCGCTGACGGCCCAGCGCCCCCTAACCGGACGGATATTCCGAAGGGCAGAGGGGAGGAGGAGGAGGAGAGCAAGGAAAAGGGAGAGCGGAGCATGCTGCTTTCATTTCTTTTCATGCAGGTCCGTAACAGTTATATCACCCAGCTCTGTCTGCTACATCAACCCTGTCTGCAGGCAGCCGATAGCCTCACTGTGTTACACCTGACAACACACAACAATAAAAACTAACTGTTGAAGACAGTAACAACTAGCTCTATATCATTTATTCATTTACTATTATTATTTTTGTAGGACTAGCTACATAATGCACATAATTTTATTGTCTGACAAAAAACTGAGTAATGACAGAGAATGAGGTTATTGCTTGAATTCTGAGACCTTGTTCTGTTTCTTTCACATTTTCTTCTTTTCAAAATTGAAATCTCTTCCACGCAAAATCAGTGGTTTTCATCTGACTGACAGTCCCATAAAAATATATAAGCAAGAGAGCAGACAACCGTATGTCTTCACCCAACTATTTCCACTTACAGTAGCTGCGTCCTAAAATAACAACCGTGTGTGCTTATTCATGAGCTTGGATGACAGGGCAAAACCAGAAATTATCTAAATGTTATTATTTTTCTTAACTATAGCTTGTCACGTTCCATTAGCTCGGCTATACCAGGATGACAAAGCCACAAAGCCAACGCCTTATTATCAAGGCGAGGCCGCTCATTTTCATTCTTGAATCTGTCACGTCACAGAAACAAGAGTGTGTGTGTTATTATAAAGCTCTCTGTGCGCGACACTACACACATCAGAGGTGGCGGCTTACAGCTGAAGCCTGTGATGAATTCCTATGAGCTTATTTCCCTGAGTGACATTTCCACCCCACAGCGGCAGACATCATGTGTCAGAGACTGACAGGAGAGCAGGCTGGAGATGCTGCCATGAGGTCACCGTGTCTATATATAAAACCTGAGCCTCAATGAAGCCGACCTGCTCCGCCGAGACCGAGCACGGAGGAGGCAGACAGGGAGATGGGAGAGGGAGGGAATCTGTGTTGGAGTGTGAGTGTGTGAATTTAGGTACGTGTGTGTGTGTGTCTGTCTGTTGCTAGCCAGTGAGGAGAGTGGCTGATTGATGACGGAGGTGCAGACGCCAGGCAGACAATGGCCTAGTAATTGTCTGCCACTTCTTCCCTCTCGCCCTCCCACCTGCGCCATCTCTCCCTCGCCATCCCTTCTTTCCCACGAGATGGCCCGCTCTGCCTTTCTCTCCCTTTTCTCTCCGTCTCCGTTAAACAGGTCAGGTGTTTGTCGCTGTGGCGCAGACTAAAGGAGGAGCAGAGGAGGAGAATCTAGTCTCTGGTTTTCAGGGCCCTCCGACTTATGTGGTCCAATCTTACAAAGAATAACCACTGGAGGGAATAAGAGGACATTTTGAAGGGATAGTTCAACATTTTGGCAAATTGGCCCATTGCCACTTGTCCACCAGAGCGTTTTGGAGTTGTTGGATTGTGTATTTGATGAGTTTGATGAGGGAAACCAAGAAATTCCATTAGCCTCCGTAGCGTAACTCTGAGCAGCTCGCGGCTCTGCTCCGCCGACCTAAAAACAGCTTGCACAGACAATTACACACACATTGGCAAATAGGAAGCAGTGGATTCAGCCACTTATTACATAAAGTGGTGACAACTGCATCTACACCAGCTAAACACATTTTACTTGTCAACCTTGTCAACAGTTCAACCAAATGCCTGAGCTACATAGGCTATAGATGCCATGGGTGGAGGTGGAGGTGGGGGGTGGGGGTCAGGAGGTGCTCAAAAGGCTAACAAATATGTTAAAAAAAACTCTCTCCTGCGACCTTAAAGCAGAAGTAAGCGATCCGGTGGTTTTGGCTAACTTCTTGTCAGCAGATGGAGTTAGCAGTCCCCGTCCTCGTCCCTACGTCACCACATTCACGCACATCCCTTGGCTGCACACACAGAGAGGACTGCCCCTTTATGCCGTTCTCTCTCCTCATTGGATAAACAGTATATTAACACAAACATTCCGCTTACTTCTGCTTTGATCCGGTCGTTTTGGCTAATGCTACGTTCCAGGCAGGCTTTTGAAACCGTAAATTACAGCTTCAAGTCACAACTTACGACTTTGTAGCGTTCCAGGCAACCCACCCGTGTTTTTCCGACCTGTTTTACCTGTGAAAGTCACTATAACGGCCACTCGTAACTTCCGACCCGTGAACTCGTACCAGATCGAACTGGTACGACTTCACAGGTCGGAAAAACACGAGTTACGGGTTGCCTTGAACGCACCATAACAGTCCTCGTCCCTACGTCACCACATTCACACGCATCCCTTGGCTGCACACACAGCCCTGCATGCCGTTCTCTCTCCTCATTGGATAAAAACTGTAGGATACGAGAAAAGTTTTCTCCTCGGCTCAGAGCAGAGCAGAGTGACTGACAGACCCGTGTTTCGGTCCAAACACTCTATGTAAGTGATTGCTGTCGGAAGATATAACTATTTAAGACTTATATTAACACAAATATATCGCTTACTTCTGCTTTAACTTTCCATCACCAGTGACTAGAAATGAGTCATCCCACTCTGTAGGTTATGTTGGGACTCCTCTGCATCAACTATAGATGTCACCTTTAAATAATGTTAAATAAAGTTCCCTTGAACCAGTAATGTGGCTTCTCCCTGCAGCAGCAGCCTAGACAACAGTCATTTGAAATACCTTCAGAGTGAATGTGCTTTTTCTTTAGCAATTAGTTTCCTATTAAAAGATAACGCATTGTTTCCCACATGTGCTCTGTTTGGCCTCTTGGTTTGGATTGTTCTCCATATCAATAAAGGCAAAAACCTGTGTTTTCAAAAAGCATGTTTAAAGTGTTATTTTCCTCTTGCTGCTTCATACTTGATTTGTCTCTTGCAGATTGATAGACTCTACAGTGCAAGTGCAACTAGGACACAGAAAGGTTTGTGTATGAGTGGAGATGGCAAAGGGACTGGTATTAACAAACATAATGGGAGTTCTATTATTTGCAGTGGCCAGCGCTGCTGAACACCAATCAATTAGCCTGTAAGTGACAAATGTTGAGCAAACACAGGGGGGGGGGGGGGCTTTTGCAGGCCAGTGACAGCTCTGTGGCAACCAGCCAGATCACTCGACCCCCCCCCCCCCCCCCCCCCCCCTCCCCATCCTGGAGCACCACGCACTGTAAAACAAAATGTCTCTGAGTCTAGATTCACCTTCAGAGCCTCAGAATGAATTCTAGCGCCAGCCACGTCGAAATGAGATGGAAAACACAGAGATGATTTAATGTTGTTGTTGAGATGATATTTCTGTCCTGAACTCTGCAAAACTCAGCAAATTCTTTTGGATTCGGTCAATCATAATACTTTGACTTTTTAACTCCATCAACAGCCGGCTACAGCTTCTCTCTGTAAACAAGGAGACAACCCAGGCACTGTTCTGCACACACACACACACACACACACACACACACACACACACACACACACACACACACACACACACACACAGAAATTAATGTGCAGTAAAGCAGCCTTGAGTGATAGACGGCTCCTCCCACATGCTCTTCATTTGACAGCCCAGGAATTAAAGTTCACATTTTTCCATAACGAGCCCGGCAGTAGCTATCAGCTCGTGGAAAAGTCTGCAGCGAGGGCAGCGCTCTTTAAAAGCCAGATCAGATGTCAGTCAGCGGGCGCGCGGCTCTCAGAGAAAAATGACTCAGATTTGCAGATGGAAGCTCTGCTCAGAAGAAGAAGAAACACCCCATGGTCAATCTGGGTTGAAAAAAATTCCGGGTGAGACTCGGCTCGGCTCGGCCCGGCCCGGCTGTGTGGCTGGGATGTGATCCCAGCTCGGCTAGCGGGGCGGGAACAATGCAGGCCTGCGAGCTGCTAATTTGTAGTGCGGAAATGTAGCGGAGGCTGAGAGCACAGGTCGTCTCCCTTGGTCACGGGGGCTTGAATCCCAGCCGTTACAAAAGCTCCAGAGCCAGCCAGAGTTTTCTCACACAGGCCACATCCCTCTGGAGCTTTCACATTAAAGGGATAGTTCAACATTTTTGGCAAATTGGCCCATTGCCATAATCCCTATAGTCATAGCAGTAGGTTCGTTACCTTTAATTGTCGGTGCAAGCTATTTTTAGAACGGCGGAGAGGAGCGGCAGGCTGTTCGGGGCTACGGAGGCTAAGGGAATTTCTTGGTTCCCTCATCCAACTCATCAAATACATAACCCAACAACTCCAAAAGGCTGTCGTGGACAAGTTGTGAGCTGCACAATCACCACGCTATGAGATAATAACAGAACGTTACAAGACAGAGTTGTTTTAGAGGGAAATTCATGCAAAACCGCTGATGTGCGTTGCGTTCAGGGACAGTTTTTTAGCCAGCAGACTCTGTATTTACTAGGGATGGGACTTTTTGTCGACAAATCGACAAAAAATCGACACATGCTCCCCTCGACAAAAAAAATGGAGTGTCGAAATGTCGAGGGGGCGGGGCTTGTGGGATTTCCATGTGTAAAATGCATTTTGTCTTTCAATATTTCCTATTCAAATAAACAGCAGAAAGTGCCACTTTTCCCCTAATGAAATAAAATATTTTAAATGAAACAAATCCACTTTTTCTAAATGGGATAGCTACTTGACCCTCATTCTGCTTCACATGTGACGATGTGCACGCATGCTGACAGGCGACAGAGTCAAGAGATCAGCTGTCCGGGCTCCGGGCTTGATGACGAGTCCGGCTCCGCAAAAGGGCAAAACCATCGGCAAAACAGGTGGATGCAATGGTTGCATTCTTTGTAGAGGACCGCGGACATGCACGGAAAAAAAGAAAAAAAAAAGAAACCGAATGTGTGCTGCCTCGTCCGCTTGTGCCGACAGCAGCGTTAATAAACCACAACAAAAGCACCCCCCCCCCCGCCCGCATATCTGCTGATGTTAAAAAAAAAAAAAAAAAAGGGCCGACAATTCGACAAAAAGTCGACACATGGGCCTCGACAATCGACAATCCAAATCCAGTGTCGTTCCCATCCCTAGTATTTACCTCGAAAACGGCTCTGTTTCGTGGATCAATTTGCCAAAATGTTGAACTATCCCTTTAATAATGTGATAATCAGGACAATCCATGTTCATGTAGCTTTCTTCACAAGAAGAACAGTAAAAAAAAAAAAAAAAAAGGCTAAATATAGATATTATGTGGTGTTATGTGCAATTATCTGCCTGACCCAGAACATTGAACTGTTATTTTGTAGATTGTGCATTTTTGTACATCATTTTCTGGCAGCTCTTTGATGCTTAGCTCTCATTGCTATGGCGTTAGAACAAAGTGCAGCCAGAAATATTCATCACTTGCTCTGAATTCAATGATTTTCCTGGGAAATATTTGTGAAATGTGAATGTTTTAGAAAAGTTTTCAAGAACTGTACATAGGGTCAATCTCTAATAGAGTCCCAATCAAAGTGTTTTAACCCCTGAAAGTGGTCCAAGTCTTTTTAACATTGAGTACCTGCCAATGCAAATGCACACAGCTGCAGCTGTTAGCCCGAAGCGGTCTTTCATTACTGTTAAGAAGTTCTTCACAGAGAAAGAAGCAAGGAGTCGAATAAAATGCAGTTTGGTCCAACCTAAACAGCCGAAGATGGTTTGTCCCTGTCCTCGGATACCTTACTCCTACCAGCAGCAGGAGATGTGCCACAGATAATATACACAAACTGAATGACATGGCCCATTCCATAAGGGGTCACTGACTTGGATGCAGTTACCAGATCTCAACTCAACTGAACACCTATTGGAGACTTTAGACTGACAGGTTGGGTAGCCCTCATCAGACCTCTAGATCCTTTCGCAAAATGGTCCATTTCTTCAATAGATCTACGTTACCCACACTTGTTAATGGGCCCATTTTCGATAAATATATCGTTTTGTCTCTATCGTTATTTTGTTATTATTAGTGGTGGTGGAAACGCTAGGCGAGCCGACCAGCGTTTCTTTACTTTCGGTTTCGCGGACGCTGCCCGGCGGGTCATGAGAATAACGCCGCCGAATCGCCGTTTATGGTCAGAACTACGACGGTATGTGATCGTCTTCCAACCTCTGACTTTAATTCTTGATGAATGAAAACATGAGTCTGTCTTGCGCCGATCAAAGAAATTCACGGTGCGCGCGGAGGCTCATAAATGTAGTGTGAAAACACTTCGCTTTTCCAAAACTCCTCGTTGTCCCTTTAATTTGTCACTTATCTAAATACCGTTAATTCTCAAATAAAAGCCAAGTCTCAAATAAATGGGTTAGGTTTACAGGTTTGAGCAAATAAAAGTCATTCTCAATTAGAAGCCGGGTCTAAGTCTATTTTCTTGTGAAGTTCTTCTGAATGTACAAAAGTCCACGATCGCTCGTCTGACCACTTTCTAGCTGTTTATTATTATTATCATTTAGATTAAATTAATGCATGCTCTGGATCTGTCTATTTCCTTCTATTCTTACACTTTTAAACAGTAAGAATAGAATGATTTGACAATATTTTCCATCTTTGCTGAGCATAAGATTTGTCCAAAATTAAATAAGCCTGTCCTAAACACCTGTCCTAAATATAAGCCGGGTCAGTTTGGCAGTTGCGGTATATCTAATATCATAGTAAAATTAACGACTAATCATTATATTGTGACAAAAAATAACTTGGCTAGGTTTATAGAACGATGATGGTTTGGGTTAGACAGGAAACTGTGTCATGTTGGCCTTTCCATCCTCCATACTCTGACCTTCTTCATCACCTGACCTCCTCCTTTGTTCCCTTCATCATTCCTACAGCCACTAGGGGGCACTGTCATTGTAATTTGCTGTGTAACGACTGATTCTGTCCCCACATGACCACTGAAGATCGCATAACAATAAAACCACAAAGGCGGAGTCTCAGAATCTGACTCTTTGCATTATTTGTCTGCAGATACGCTCATGCCAGCTCAGTTTGCCTCAACAACCCCCCAACCTCCTTCTCGTCTTAGACAGAGGTTTCATTATTCAGCTGATTACATCTCCCAGCATAATCATCCAAAATCTGGCGCCTGTGTTATAACCACAATAGAACTGGTGAAAGTTCAGTGGGATATTCAGACGTGTCATAGCAGCGAACGCGTTGTGGAGCCTGCGGCCTATAGAGCGGAGAAGGGGGAGGGGCTACAGAGGCCTGGGAAGTTCACACCTTCACGCCGCTTCTGTTTTCCTGGCTGCAGGCCCGACCCACGCTGACTCAGGTGACATCACACTCACACACTCTTTTCCTTTTGTGAACATTCATTCGTGGCAATGTTTTGCAATTCATTTGACCTAGAATGTGTTTTTTTTCTCACCTATGCTCACTGTGGTAAAACTAAATCTCAATATTTAAAGCTTCTTGATTGCAGTAAAATAAACAGGGGGGAAACAGACTGTGATTGACAGCTCTTGTTTCCATACCACATGTGATTAAAAAAGAAGAAGAATGCACTACATACTGTATATGAGTGACTGGATCTTTGGATTATTTTAGGCTAAAAAGATACATTAAAGGGATAGTTCACCCAAAATTGAAATTTCATTATCTACTCTGGGAGGTTGGGGGCTGGGAGAAGTTTCAGAGTCCTCCGTGGCTTCTCTGAGTTACAGGGGGTCTCGGTGTAGCAGTGCATGTCCATATAACGGTTGCAAATGGATACCAACTGTCTTCGTAACAAAAAGACACACCAAAAAACATCCAAATACCTCCATGCTGCTCGTATGTAATGTCCGTCTTGTATTGAAGCCCCAAAATGCGAAATTGTCCCGAAAAAAATTAAATAAGTCTATTTTTCAAGCTTGTTTGTAGCAGAAGCTCCTCTTCCTGGTTCGTCAAATTTGGACGAACCGGGAAGAGGAGCTTCGAGAAGCTTCCGCTACAAAATGAACTTGAAAAATAGAGTTATTTAACTTTTTTCGGGACAATTTTGCATTCCGGGGCTTCGATACAAGACGGACATTACATATGAGCAGCATGGAGGTATTCGGATGTTTTTTGGTGTGTCTTTTTGTTACGAAGACAGTTGGTATCCATCCACAACCATTATATGGACAAATACTGCTGCACGGACCCCCCCGTAACTCAGCGAAGGCACGGATAACTCTGAAACTTCTCCCAGCCCTTATGAGGGTGAGTAGATAATGAGGAAATTTTGAAATTTCAATTTTGGGTGAACTATCCCTTTAAATAGATACATGGTGCTAACAATGACTTAACAGGCCCTTAGGATTCTGAGGAGACATCCTTAACTGTGTCATATTATTCAGCTGCGAGCAAAGTAAAACAGATGAATATGAAAATGATATCTATCTCTGAGGGTCACCAGGTCTCTCACTAGCACTTAACAATCCAGGAATATGGAGCATGAAGAGTGCATGCCGAGGTCCCTGAATAAACAGGTGCTGATAAGATGACAAATGGGACATAACACTGTGGATAGATCATACGTTTCCCAGCCAATCCACACAATCACCAAAGACTGTGGAGTAACAAGCTTTTGTCAGGCCTTCGGTTTCATCCAGTTTCTCATAATCCACTGCGTGTTTTTTTTTTCTAGACTGCTGAGTGATTCTTTGCTGATGGGGAGTGATGCTGAGAATAGAAAAGCAGAGACAACCTGTGGGATGCAGAGATCGAGCGAGCGAGTGGTGAGCACAGAGGCTCTGCTGCTTCCAGGTGCTTCCAGGAATAGCAGAGCTGCTAATGGCACTGGCCGGCAAAGTGGCCCGTAATGCCTGTTGATGGAAAACACAGCTGGCCAATTACGGCAGCCCATATCTAATCACCGAGGTCAGGGGTCAACTCCTATCCACCATCCGTCTTCATTTGGCGTCCCTGTCACAAGCTGTTGCCTCACCACCAGAGGGAGTGCAGATAGATCACAGCGCACGGCGAGGAGACGACAGCGCACTACGAACACACAAACACACACACACACACACACACACATCTACACACACACAGTCTTGCCTAAACCTAACCTTAAACTGACCTTAAAACACAGTTTAGGTCATGGAGACGAGAAGATAAGTCATAATTTGACGGTAAAAACAGATTTAGATCAACATGAGCAATACCTGAACATCCAAATTGATGGTGATGTAATAAAATGCAGTTGACATTCTAGCTCCATCGTAGCAGAGTACAGCTCCCACACACACTCAGACATACACAGAAAACACACACACACACGCGCGCACACACACAGATTCAGATGCTGGCCTGGGTGAAGTGATGTAATAAAAAGCTGCTGGCAGGACGCGTCTGCTCAGACAGCAGCTTTATGAGAGGAAGATCATATTCCTGAAAAGCCCGAACCTTCTGTTGTCTGCTCTCCGAGGACAGAGGAACAGTTGTTATTCAGGACGCCTCCTTCGCAGTGTGTGTGTGTGTGTGTGTGTGTGTGTGTCTGTTCAACGTAATAAATCACACGCTATATGGAAAACAGAAAAGACAACAGAGCTACGTTGTCGGCATATTCTGAGGGATTTTAGTTTACACCATCAATAATCCTGTACATCTAAAGGGTCAGTTCAAACAAAAAATGACATCACTGTGTAGTCACCGCTGTATACAGATGGTAGGAAAAAAAGACAGAGAGCTCATGAGAAGTTGTGTTTGTGCTATAAATCCACTGTAATGAGTGGAAAATGTTCGGCAAAGAGCTGAAGTCATGGTGTCCCATCCGGGCTGACCTCTGTTCCACCAGCTCCTGTTACAAACACGGAGCGTGTACCTGTGTTTTACTGTCTGACAAATTGGCTTCCACTGCTGGAGTAACTATAAGAAGTCGGCCATGTTAGCAATGAATCAACTATTAATAGAAAAACAGAGCAGATACAAATGTGAAAACAATGTGACAATGCTGCTTTAAAGGGAGTTTCAGGTCACTGTTGAACTGTTTTCACTTCAATTTCACTGATCTAGCAGTGTCATTCAGCGGCTAAAGGGACAGATGTTTTCCATTAGGAGCTGGTGGAGACCAAACACAGAGCTAAAAGAGAGGGAATGTGGCATTTTCATCACATGGAGACAAACACAGCTTAAAGATAGAGTGTCTATGGCAGTGGGGGCCGGGGCACCCTGGGGGGCCACCAGGCAGGGCCGTTGCTTGGAATTCTGGGCCCCTGAAAGAATACTGAAGTGGGCCCCCTCTTAGAGTAGCCTATGTATTATCATTTTTTTGTTTATTTTTCTGTTACTCTATGCTCTTGACGGTGCAAACAACCAATTATCATTATGAGTTTGCGGGGGGCTACTATGGCAGGGGGTTATTCCTTGGAAAATAAAACGTATTTCAAAAATATAGCATGATTTCTGTCTTTGTTTTGATGCTGATGCAGCATTACTATGAAGATTAGTCAAGATTACATGCAGAACTATAATTTAATCATAGAAAGATTAGGCAACAGGGGGTTTTGTGGCCCCTACTGGACTGTGGGCCCCAAGAATTGTCATCACCTTTCTCCCCTATGCAACGGCCCTGTGCCAGAGCGTGCTAGGGGGTCCTCAGCAAATTGGAGGAAAGATAAGAACAAATGCAAACAACAAAATAAAATTGAATTATTATATTTTGAGCATTATTACAAAATATAATTTTAACATCACATATCAAAACCTTATTTGCCATGCTCACCTTTCTAATTGCCTGCCAGTCATAATACAATTCATGACATCATAAACTGTTAGTATTAACCTGGCGGTTTGTGCCTGACATCAAGTTCAAACTCTGTGGGTTTGGAAAGGGGGTCCCTGGCCAGAAGCTAATGCTGTTCAGGGGGCCTTGGCATGGAAAGGAGTGATTGTCTGTTTAAGCGTATGATACTATATGTAAATGTCAATTAAATTAATAAATGAGAGGATATTTTCCCTAGTTCTTAAACAATTGATTTTCTTTTTTATATTAGCTTTTTAGCTCTAAAAACAAACATTCAAACCAACACATCCCTCTCTTCTGTCATGTGTATAAGTGCATGTGTCATCCAAGTTTGCAAATGCAAATGTAGCATCACTCACAGAAAGGAAATCTGTCTTGTTATGTGCAGCAGAGCGTTACAGTACATGGGAAAAGATTAGAGAGTTGCATCGTGTGAGTTTGCCTGTGTGCACGTGTGTAATAATCGTGTGAATGAGGTTGGATTCAACATGACAGATAAAGACAGGGAGTGTGTATCTGATCTGTGCAGTGGGCAGGCTCCAGCTGCGGTGTGCTCTGAGGCTTAAGTGAGCAGAGGTGTGAATGCACAGCCAGGCACTGCCCCTGTTTCACCCTCACACCCCGGCTCCATCAGGATGTTGCAATCAAGTGTTTTTTTCTTTCTTTCTTTTTTTTTTTTTTTTTTTACTTTTTTTGATCCGAGTCCACCTTGGGTATGTGGTGATTCGGTTCAATTCAATAACTGCTGTTAAATATGTATCGGTAGCAGCGGTAGCCTGCTTATGAGCTATTTGAGCCAAACACAGAAAGACCTGATTCAAGACTATTATCTTAAATGGTAAGATATGAATGAAAGTGGGAACTGGTCTTGTTAGGGTTTGGATTACACAATCAAAACCTTGACTGAGCTGAAGTCAAATCCAGCATTTACCACAATACTCCGCTGTCAGCCATCCACATCAGTCTCATTTTCTGCCTCACTGACTAAAAGACACACTGGATGGAAAATGGTATTACCCAGTGAGCCTTTGGGTTATGTTTACCTTGCACCTGTATCACCTAGTTTATATAGTTGTTCAGGAGGTTGATGGAGGCCTCAGTGTATTTTAAAGGGATAGTTCAACATTTTGGCAAATTGGCCCATTGCCATAATCCCTATATTTTTAGGAGTAGGTTCGTTACCTTTAATTGTCGGTGCAAGCTATTTTTAGAACGGCGGAGCAGAGCCATGAGCTGCTCAGAGCTATGCTATACGGAGGCTAATGGGATTTCTTGGTTTCCCTCATCAAACTCATCACCACACTATGAGATAATGTTACGAGACGGAGTTGTCTTAAATTCATGCAAAACCCCTGATGTGTATTCCCATCGGAGACAGCTTTTTGGTAAGCAGTCTCTGCATTTGCCTTGAAACCAACTCTGTCTCATAACGTTCCGTTATTATCTCATAGTGTGGTGAATGTATTTGATGAGTTTGATGAGGGAAACCAAGAAATTCCATTAGCCTCCGTAGCGTAGCTCTGAGCATCTCACGGCTCTGCTCCGCCGTTCTAAAAATAGCTTGCACCAACAATTAAAGGTAACGAACCTACTTCTAAAACTATAGGGATTATGGCAATGGGCCAATTTGCCAAAATGTTTAACTGTCCCTTTAACCAAATTACTGTATGCTGATATCCTCTCACCATGTCACATCTGTGTTGAGCTGCTAACCTGTCCTTCTCCATATCTTTGAAGCCCCTAGCCTAGGTGATGAATTGTGGGGATAAAGGTTTCAGTGGGAGAGGAGAGGAGAGGAGAGGAGAGGAGAGGAGAGGAGAGGAGAGGAGAGGAGAGGAGAGGAGAGGAGAGGAGAGGAGGAGCTTGCTTACCTTCACACTGCTTGCCATCTCCCTTGTAGCCCGGTTTGCAGATGCAGTTGTAGGACTTGGGTGTGTTCTGGCAGAGAGCATCGATGTGGCAGTCGTCCGAACCCTCAGCACACTCGTCTGCATCTGCACATGACATCGAACATTAACACCAAGTCACAGAGAGTTCAAAAAAGCCCTGATGTTGGGTGTGACACCTCCGCTCTATCAAAGTCAGCTGGACCTACAGTATATATTAAGATATGACCGGTCTGTGTTATCATGTGAAGGACGGACACGACCGAAGGCGTCCAGTGGCCTGATAAGTAGGCTGAGACCTGGTTTTTACTCCTGCATAGGAGTCTCATGCAAGGGGCTTACGCCTTTGTGAGAATTTAAACTCATGTGCTGCATCGCTCTGCAACTACATCACCAGGGTTTCCATGCGAATAAATGTTACTTTTACTGAAATGACAGCAACAAAGAAAAGAGAGAAGACATGGCAGGAGGTGGTGTATGTCCACTGAACTGACAGGAGAGGGTTATTAGAGGGAGGGTGTATTTTCTGTCCTTAAGCAGACCACCAGTTGTAGCAGTCATCTGGCTACCACATCAATTAAACCAGGCTTTTTTGTAATATGATAAACATAGCCACTGAGGAGGCTGGCTCAGCTGCCTGCCCTCGGTCTAACCCTCAACATGAGGATTTCTCTCAGGTCTCTTGCATCGATGCTGCAATACCACGTAGTTCATCCTGGTCTTTGATTGACCTGGTCAAATACGCATCTTACCTATAACTGAACTGCTGACAATGGGTCAAACAATTTGAAGGAACCACAAGGTCAAAAAGTATAACAGGAAACAGCTTTTGTAAATTTGGAGTTGAAGTTTTTCCAGTTTCTTATCAGTGCAGTTAGTGATGTCCAAATTTGCCTTTTTTTTAGTGCAATGCAAATATATAAGCCTCTCCAGATCAATCAGCCCCTCATCCAAAGTGTCAAACAGCATCACCAGCTCTTTGTGTGACTGTGAGAAAGAGATGTGAGGTCAAGGTCCAGCCTCAGACACATGCAGAGAACAGCCAGTTTAACGGCTCCCCGATTGATCAAGTTATTGATAGAGGGGTCGGTCACATCTGGGCCTGAATCCTGGGGCACGAGGGCCAGCTCATTACACACACACACACACACACAGAGGCAGAGAGAGAAAGAGAGAGAGAGGGATTCTGGTTCAGGGTGATCGGGGCTCTTCTGATCACCCCGGCTCAGCTTTATAATAAAGGGAATGAATCAACAGCAGAGCCAGATTTACAATGAAGTGTGAGAGCAAGAGAAACTACAACTTCAAGTTTTTCATTTAGTGTTTGATGAGGTGAAATGTTCACTTTTGCATCTGCTTCATGAACCTGAGCCCTCCTGCATGCTTTTTTTTTTTTTTTTTTTTTTTTTTGCCAAAGCCCTGCCTGCATGGTGGCTGCCTGTCTCAATATTGACTCTTCACCCATTCACAGCAGTGGGAGGCTGAACAATGTGCTGCTGCTGCTGCTGCCGGGTCGATATCGGGCCCACGCTGCCTGCCTGTTCCTCCTGGGACTTTGACGTCCCTCCGAGACAACCACCCCCCCACCCCCACCCCCTCCACAACCCACTTACACACACACAACCTCCCTCCTCTTCCTCCTCCAGCTCCAGACAGGCCACCGAACCGGGAGACAAGATGCTCTCCAGCGGACTGCGCTCCCACACCCACCCTAGGTCTCTCTCTCTCTCTCTCTCTCTCTCTCTCTCTCTCTCTCTCTCTCTCTCTTTCTTTAGCTTCCAGACGGTGAAGCATGAAAACAGTCAGTCCTCTCACACTCTCACACTTCAAAGCACACGAGTGCTTAACCCTGAGATCAAGCTGCGGTTTCCCATTGAAATTGACGTTTGCGCGCAGGAAACAGAAGTTAAGTCCGTGTGGCTGGTAAACCGACTGGAAATTCATTTGCACATCACTAATGCCACTGAGGTGAAGAACTGTGACATAAACCAGAGTTTTAACTATTTAATAAATCAAAGAAAAAACGTAATAAATAAATAAATAGAAATAAATCCCTCTTTTATGAAAATCCCAATCGAGTCGAATGAGTTTCCAGTCTAATAAAGTGAGTTTTCTTTTCATGCTCTTCTAATATCCCAGCAGATAAAATGTCATGCATTATAACAGTATGAAAAAAGAACATGCAGGATGCCGGTGGTAGTAAAATGACAAGTTTAAAGTGGCCCGGTTGTGTTTCATGGTGTTTTTAAGTGTCATTAGAATAAACCCAGCAGTTTCTCAGTCATGTGTTCCCATCACTGAGCCGGTCAGACTGAAACCAGCCCAAAGGTGCGTGTAAATGGTTGACAATAAAAGCAAAAGACAGTTAGGAAAAAAGGGGAGCTCTTACCTGCGAGTCCGACATTCCCCATCACCCTGCAAGTATTTATGAGGAGGATAAACAAACAAACGTCCCGGGAAAAACAAGCGTTCCCCATGCTGACAGACGGTGTGAGGATTCAGCAGGGCTTTTTCTGGGGGGTTTGGACTGTGCGTGTGTTGTGTGTGTGTTGTATGTGTGTATGTGTGTGTGTATGTGTGTGTGTGTCTCTCTGATACGAGAGGAGGAGGAGGAGGACCGCTTTTGGTGGACTGGCAGAGAGAGAGAGAGGGGGAGAGGGAAAGAGAGAGCAGGAGAGACAGGGGAGGCAATCCCAGCCCTCTGATTGGCTTGTTTGTGCCAGTACAGAGAGAGAGAGAGAGAGAGAGAGAGAGAGAGAGAGAGAGAGAGAGAGAGAGAGAGAGTGTAGCCTATACTCAGCTACACAATATGTGACTGAGACACATCATTAAAACATCACTGAATGTGACAAAGTATGTGGAAATCACACACATACACACATATTACCCCCATGCTCTTGTCCTGAAATTCTAATAAAGAACATAACAAACTAATTCCCATCATAAGAAACCCTATCTGAGAAGCTGGGGTCAAGGGGTCCCCAGATAAATCTTAAGAGTGACCAGAGACAATTTAATTTGCTTTTGTTTTTCTGACATCATACCGTACAGCATCAGAAGCCATTGTTGAAGCACTGTGCACAATCCTGAATTATTAAAACAATAAAACCGTGACACAATAACTGACATCCAGCAAATGGGGTTGGGTGGGTGGGTGGGGGTATCACAGTTTAGGAGCATTGGTTGATCTCTGGGGCTCAACTCGAGGCACAATGGGTCGGGGGAATGTGTTTAAATGCGCACTCGCTGGGGGCCACATGTCACCAGCAGGATAATCCAGCTATGTCAAGGGTCACCAACTATCCATTCATCTCAAGGATTAAAACACTGTCTAAATAGAATAATAATACTGTGGTACCTCTCATGGTTTAAGTCCTTCTAAATGAGCTAACAGTTCAATAACCATTAGGTTACTCACTGTTGCCCCCATCAGCCAAACCAAGGAGCCCTGTCCTGGAAGTTCAAGGACCACAGTTTAGGTAACTTATTATGTGCAATAGTTAGCTATGATTTCATTGAATGTAGGTTATATAATCAGTGATAGCCTAGAAGTTTTTTTCTTTCTGGGATGCAGTGAGGAAAGTTGTAGCTACAGTCTACAGTCTTTGGCAAGATTCTGGTGATATCGCACATATCCCAAAAGGGAGTGATAACACAATATATTGCAATATACTGAAATAGGCTCCTGTAAGTGAGGTACTAAAGGCTATACTGCAACCCCCCCCCCCCCCCCCCCCCCCCCAAAAAAAAAAAAATTGAATTGCAGAATCTCAACACACACTATGCAAACACAAAACAAAAACTGTTTATTGCTGTATTCAGAGAGCATTATATAGCCTAACGTCCTACAACATACATATCCTGCAATCTGAACAAACAAAGGAATAATATGTAGCCCACCTCATTTAGGATTTTAAAAAAAACCTCATAGGCCCCTAGGCCTAGGCTACATGATAGGATAAGATGGACATTAAGAAATACAAATTTATAAACAGTGTTAGGCTATAAATGTAATAGGCTATATGGTGCATAGGGCTATACAAAATCCACAACAGTAGGCTATTCATGTAATCTGAACTAAAGTTTTGTGTTGGTTTGAAGGCAACAGAAAATCACTGTGTAAAATATCGCGATTATTTAGGCTAGTGTATCAATTAAGGCACCTAATTCACAGCTGGTTAGTTAGTTTTGTTTGTAGGCTAAATGAGTTTTGTTAAGTTAAGAAAAGTGCACTATGAATAAAGTTTTGGGGTGCAATATAGGCTACTACACACAGTTATGTAGGCCTATGTGACTACATTTTCCGGGCAACAACAATTAAACACGCTTGTGGTTGAAACTTTATGTTTCAGCCTCCTCAGAGCTCAGACAGGCTCCGTCTATGAGCCGAGGAAGTCCTGCTGCAGAGAAATGAAACGGCGCCATCTGCTGGACGAGCTCCGTCAACGTCTCTCGGTGACGTCGGCCCCGCCCACTTTCATACGTCCCCACTTCTGTCCAATCACAGAGAGATGTCGAGGTGATGCCTTTAAGTGCAACACATCTTAAGCGTCGGCAGTGCTGTGTTTGTTAATAGGTTTTCTCGGCTCAGTGTGATGCCAGTTATCCCTTCCAATGTGTTTGTCTAACCTGGTCGGACTTAACCATGCCCTAATGTAAAAATAACACGTTGTCAGTGCAGTGAAAGGCTGTGTAGAGCGGTAGTAATGAATGTAGATAGAGGTTGCTACCGTTTTTATTCTGCTGTGTGTCATTGGAATTGTATGCAACAATATAAACACAAGTAGGCAACAATAAAAATTAAATTATTTCCGGATAAATCTATATTTCTACTGTCATTATGGGAGATTTTTCAAAGAAAATCCAACGTTGCTAGTAGCAATTATAAATAGGCCTACCATTCATTACGCAAGGAGGGGGAGATGACGGACTCTCGGGAGAGTCCGCAAACGCACCACAAGATCTCTCCGACTGTCATGGCGTCTCCCTTGAAGGGGGTTTGGTACTGGAGAAAGTAGTCGGTGTATTTTGACATTTTCTCCCTCGTGCGGAGCAGCTAAGCCCGGTTGAAGCGTCTCCTAGCAGCGGGGGCCGACCATGGGGACTGTTCATGCCAAGGTAACCTTCATTTCTTCTCCACACTTGGCCTGTGTGTGTTTTTGATTTTTCCATGACCTCCCTGCCTGCAATGTGTGCTGAAGGCTCCAGCCTCCCCAGCATCTGTGCTCGGTGTCCTGTGACTTATGGCTTGTTGTAGCCCACAATGGTCATATTTCAGGGGGGGTCTGCAGGTTTTTTTTCTTATTTCTTCCTTTCTTTTCTTTTCTTTTTTTTTTTAGAGTTATGAAACAATGGTGATTTCACTGTATTGTAACAGTCTTTGAATTAATTACCTCCTATTACAGTACAATAACCAGAGATCCCAGAAGACACATATCACATGTCAGATCAATGTTATGAGTGTATTGGTATTCTGTATGTGAATATAGTGCAGCAGGACGTCCGACACTAGCTGACATAAAGCCCCACCCATTGACTTTACTGCCATTTCTTATCCATGACAGCTGCCCTTTTTAAAGGAGCCACACATAGTTTCTTTGACATAATCTTTGAATGTCAGACTTGATTATAAGGTGTGGTTGTTCTGGTTTTCTCTCTCAAATTGAAGAGGAGACATCCTCAGCCTTTATTTATTTATTTATTTTTTAACAGTTCCTCAAATAAGTTGAGTAACCACCTCTGGGATTTATTACTGAGCTGCTGTGTTTCTTAACATTAGACAGTGTACAATAATGACAATACTGAGGATTCCTTTATTTTTATAGCAACTTAATAAATTAGGGTTTACAAACTCCTTTTGCACAAGCAATTACCGGAGATAGGAATAATAAAAGGGGGTGTAACCACTGGAACAACATTAAGCACAGAATGAGATAAAAAATAAAAAGTCTTAAAACAAGCAAAGGTATAAAAAGTAAAAGCCTAAAGAGCAGCTGAATACAACAGTGAAATAAAAAATAAAAACCAATAGGAACAGATACAAATATTTATAAAATACATTAGATATATAGGATACTGTGGAATAAGTGTATTTGACATTATTGTCCCTGTGACCCCATGCAGAGTCTGGATCCTGTCCCGATGCATGGTCGGGACTTAGGTGTCCACCCTGATGACTTGATGGACACTCCAGAGCCAGAGCAAGAGGGAAAGCAGGAGATCCTTGAAAACAAAGATGTGAGTATCGTCGCTGTAGCTGTAGACTTCCTCATGCTTGAAATTAGTATTTGATATCAATGTCAGAATATGTTTTTATCCTCCCAGTGTTCTGCATAAATATTTATGGATTAGGCAGTAGAGGTACATTAGCATGGTTGAACTAGATTGCAGTCATACAATTGTGTAATTGTCAAACTTGTTTTTTAATGAGAAGAGAACAGTTTAATTATTTTCATAAATTATATAGGATTAGGAAGAAAACCAGCATAATATTTTTAATTTTCTGTTACCCACTTATCCTGAAAATAATCAGAGTGATTTATCTCTGCAGGTGGTTGTCCAGCACGTCAACATCCAAGGCCTCGGGAGGACTAAAGAGGATCTGCTGGGCTACGAGATCTCTGACGTCTTCCACGCCAAGAACCTCATCGAAGTATGTGTTGATGAACATGTAGACACATTGACATGGGACATACTGTGGTGTTTTTTTGAGCTTTGACGAATCGTCTAAAGCTAACAGCACAGGTCAGTGTGTCCTGTCTAGAAGCTGAAGTGTGCTCAGTCTTTCTGTCTTGGCTGCAGGTGATGAAAAAAGCTCACGTCGCCAGACAGAAGCTGCTCCGCCTGGGAATCTTCAACGAGGTGGAGGTTCTTATCGACACTTCTGAAGGTAACTGAATGTTTAAAGGGATACTTCGCCCAAAATCGATAATTCACCAACTTTATACTCACCCTCATGCCAAGGAAGGGTTTGGAGAACTTTCAGAGTTATCAAAACGTCCGGCTGCAAAATTGGTGTAGAAAATTGGTGAATTATTGATTTTGGGTGAAGTATACCTCCTTGATTGGGAATTTGGTCAGTCTCCTCATTTGGAACTTGGTTTTGTAATAAACAGTGGCTGCACTCAGTTCTTTTCTGCTTGCGCCCATAAGGCTTTTTAATGATCAATAGTGTGCAAAAATGTGTTCTTATCCAAATTAGAGTTTTAATTATTTAAATCAGTTTTATTTAATGGTTATTGTTTCCTTTTGTGGCTGTCTGTATGAGAAGCTGCTGCTGTGACACTACAATTTCCTTTATGGATTAATAAAGTATCTTGACTTGACTCGGATGGAAGTAACAGGAATAATTCCTCCTCATCCTGATTGGTCCTCCCTCCTCAGGTAATGACGCTCTGCCCAACGGACTGGACGTAACCTTTGAGGTGACAGAGGTCAAGAGACTGACAGGAAGCTACAACACCATGGTCGGCAACAACGAAGGGAGCATGGTGAGAGAAGTCCATGAAAAACACTTGTTTTTAAAAGTCTTGACAACATGTTAGCTACATAATTAGACACCAGACAGTCTAAATGACCAAAGAGCTGCTATCAGCGTCTGTAACTCTGTCCTGTTTACCAGGTATTGGGTTTGAAATTACCCAACATGTTCGGCCGAGCTGAGAAACTCACCTTCCAGTTCTCCTACGGGACAAAGGAGACGTCCTACGGCCTGTCCTTCTTCAAGCCTCAGCCTGGACACTTTGAACGCAAGTATGTCAGCAGCACAGGACAAGAATCTGTTGTAGTTGGGATGTTCTGCCTTCACACGTGTGACTTTATCTTTACTGTACTCCACACTATTGTATTTGCATGTTTTAGCCCATTAAATGCAAAGCGTGCCTGTAGGATGTTAAAATCAGCTACACCTAAAGAGTCCCACTAATTCACAATGTCAAACAGTGCAGAGCAGGAACTCCTATTGACTGTCTGTTGTTGGTGCTGTCATCATGTTACAACAGTCCACGTTGTCATCACAAAGAGTGTTTAAAGGTGCTGTCCTCTGTTTCAGCCTCACTCTCAACATGTACAAAGTCACTGGGCAGTTTCCATGGAGCTCCTTAAAAGAGACTGACAGAGGCCTGTCTGCAGAGCTAAATGTAAGTGTGTGTGGTGCCATGTGTGTGTACCATTTCGTCCCCATGGAATTATAAGGTTCTATATCTGACATTTTTGTCAAAATTGAGTTATTCACATATTCCAGTTCTGGTACTACTTATTAAAGGGATAGTTCAACATTTTGTCCAATTGGCCCATTGCCATAATCCCTATAGTCATAGCAGTAGGTTCGTTACCTTTAGTTGTCGGTGCAAGCTATTTTTAGAACGGCGAAGCGCAGCTGCGAGCTGTTCAGAGCTACGCTACGGAGGTTAATTGGATTTCTTGGTTTCCCTCATCAAACTCATCAAATACACAATCCAACAACTAGAGGTAAATACAGAGACTGCTTGCTGAAAAACTGTCCCTGAAGGCAACGCACATCAGCGGTTTTGCATGAACTGACCTCTTAAACGGCTCCATCTCATAATGTTCTGTTATTATCTCATAGTGTGGTGAATGTGCAGGTCACAACTTGTCCACCAGAGCGTTTTGGAGTTGTTGGATTGTGTATTTGATGAGTTTGATGAGGGAAACCAAGAAATCCCATTAGCCTCCGTAGCGTAGCTCTGAGCAGCTTGCAGCTCTGCTTCGCCGTTTTAAAAACAGCTTGCACCAACAATTAAATGTAACGAACCTACTGCTATGACTATAGGAGTTATGGCAATGGGCCAATTTGCCAAAATGTTGAACTATCCCTTTAAAACAATAGGAGGTAGTTTTTCAAGTTTTATGCATTTTTGGTCATTTCATCTGGAAAACAAAAAGGTTCTATCTACAAACTCAAACTCTATCTTGATCTTGATACGGTTTGTGTTACCTTTTGAAAGCACAGTGTCTTCAGAAATATTTGTGTTTGGCCGATTTATGGTCTCTGACTTACAGTATTTTTTTTCCCGTTTCCAGTTCTTACTGTTAAATGTTTAGTTTTCATGTAAAGCACATTGATTTGCCCCTTGGTATGAAATGCACTATATAAATAAAGATGCCTTGCCTTGCTTTTAGATTGATGCACTGTGCAACTTCCACTGTGCAAACAACATTGAGCCAGAAAGAAAATAAAAACCCATTAGGGCTACATGTTGAGTAGTTGAAGTATTAATATTAAGTTGATTCACCTGTTCCTACAGTTTCCTCTGGGGATGACCAACCACACGCTGAAGTGGGAGGGTGTGTGGAGGGAGCTGGGCTGCCTGGCTCGCAGCGCTTCCTTCGCCGTGCGGGAGGAGAGCGGACACTCCCTGAAGTCAGCTCTCTTGGTATGGACTGGAGACTTTTCATAGTTCCTAGTAATCTCAAAATATTCAGACTTTTAATTGTGTCATTTTGTCTTCTCTGTATTTAATATGTGACTCTGCGATCAAACCATTTCCCTCTTGGTTTTGTTTACAGCACACTGTGTCGATTGACTCGAGGAATTCTGCCATCTTCCCCAGCAGAGGTGCCTTACTCCGAGTCAACCAGGTCAGCTTTATGCCTGCACATATTTTTCCACAGTTACACTCCACTGCTCCCATGACTGATTTCCACCCTGACAGCAAGAACTTTTCATTTATGTATATACTTAGTTTAGACTTTTCTTTGACTTTGCATGATTTAAATCTGAACTCAAACATGTATGAAGAGTCTAAATGACAATTTAATCAGAATATGTTGTAGTTTGGTTGATTTCCAACGACTCCCTGAGTATGACCAACCCACTTTAAAGGGATAGTTCAATATTTTAGTAAATTGGCCCATTGCCATAATCGCTATAGTCATAGTGGTAGGTTCGTTAACTTTATTTGTTGGTGTAAGCTATTTTTAGAACGGCGGAGCAGAGCAGCAGGCTGCTCAGAGCTATGCTATAAGGAATTTCTTGGTTTCCCTCATCAAACTCATCAAATACAAAATCCCAAAACTCCAAAACGCTTTTGTGGACAAGTTGTGACCTGCACATTCACCATGCTATGAGATAATAATGGAACGTTACGAAACTGAGCTGTTTTCGAGGTAAATACAGGGTAAATACAGGGTAAATACAGGGTAAATACAGAGTCTGCTTGCTAAAAACTGTCCCTGAACGCAACGCGCATCAGCGGTTTTGCATGAATTTCCCTCTAAAACAACTCTGTCTCGTAACGTTGTGTTATTATCTCATATCGTGGTGAATGTGCAGGTCACAACTTGTCCACCAGAGCGTTTTGGAGTTGTTGGATTGTGTATTTGATGAGTTTGATGAGGGAAACCAAGAAATTCCCTTAGCCTTCGTAGCGTAGCTCTGAGCAGCCTGCCGCTCTGCTCCGCCGTTCTAAAAAAATAGCTTGCACCGACAATTAAAGGTAACGAACCTACTGCTATGACTATAGCGATTATGGCAATGGGCCAATTTGCCAAAATGTTGAACTATCCCTTTAAGTAATTAAAGCTACCTCTGTGGTGGTTCTGCTACAGTAGGTGTCACGGTTTGTTATAATAACACACATGGACTCACAAGGTGAAGTCAACACAGGCTGGTAACAAGTGGAATCTTACTTTGATCAGAAGGAATCATAAGTTTAAGGGCTGAATATTAAAGCAGATATCAGTGGAATGTTTTTGTTAATATAAGTCCTAAATAGTCCTATTTTCCGTCAGCAATCACTTACATGAAGTATTTCAGCCTAAACACGAGTCTCTCCGTCACTCTGCTCTGCTGTAACCCGAGGAGAAAATTTTCCTTGTGGGATACAAGTGTTATCCAATGAGGAGAGAGAACGGCATGAAGGGCTGTGTGTGCAGCCAAGGGATGCGCGTGAATGTGGTGACGTAGCACGAGGACCAATTGATGCCTGACAAGGGCGGGGGCTGCTAACTCATGGTGCGTTCAAAGAAACTCGTACTTTGTGTTTTTCCTTCCTGTGAAGTCATACCAGTTCGATCTGGTACGAGTTCACGGGTCGGAAGTTACGAGTGGCCGTTATAGGGAACTTTCACAGACAACAGGATGGTAAAAACACGAGCTACGGGTTACCTGGAACGCTACCAAGTCGTAGTTGTGACTTGAAGCTGTAACTTACGGTTTCAAAAGCCTGCCTTGAACGCAGCATTAGCCGAAACGGCCGTGAAGCTGATATCTGCTTTAATAAAATGACCAGAGTTGGTAAAGGATGAGTTCACAGGAGGTTCAGCTGCTTCACCCACCGTCGTCACAGACCTGTGACACCTCTGTGTGTGTTTACCCTGCAGGAGCTGGCTGGATACACAGGAGGAGACGCCAGCTTCTTAAAAGAGGATTTTGAGCTGCAGCTCAACAGACGGCTCTTCTGGGACTCGGTGAGACAGAAATCAGACTGTGTCAACATCATTTGGTTCAAAAAAGCTACAAGCAAGAATTGAGTCAATAGTTTTGAATTGTTTGTGACCAGGCAGTGCGTTGACAGACCGTGTGGACACTGGTTTATGGTTTATATGGTTTTATAAACTAGTTTTGTGGTAATTCAGTCGTGATTGTAATTATCCTAAAGAACCACCAGAGGGCAAACAAAGCAGCTAAAACCTTCTTGAGGGTTTATGTCCTTAAAGGGAACATTTTGTGTCCTCAGGTCCTGTCTGCTTCACTGTGGGGGGGAATGCTTTGTCCCATCGGAGGACAAGCGTCCTGCATCGCCGACAGGTACGATTCGACAGCTGTCACCAGGAATAATGTTAAAGAATTACATTTACAGAAAAGAAAGACAATGATACTAGATCAACGATGAACTATACACTTAATTTTAATTAATTTTTAATTAATTAATTATCTAAAATGCCCCAGGTATTTTCATGACTTTCTCGCCCCCAAAATGCATGTGGTTCAGTGAGACTTTGTTTTGTCCAGGTTCTATCTCGGAGGTCCCACCAGTGTACGAGGATTTGGGATGTACAGTATTGGGCCCCAGAGTGAAGGTAAAGCTATCAGAGAGAACTTGAACTACAACATGTAGACTGTGGTAATAGGCTGCATAAGAAATTGACCCTAATTCTAATGATGTGTATTCTATCAAAGACAGAAGAGTAGTTTTTTTTTTTATTTTTTACTAGAGATACTGTATTGACCCCGTCGTCATATCACGACGGCTCCAGCGGCGTCGTGTCGCTCTCTTTTTTCGATCCTCTCATCAACTACAAACTCACTCTTCTGCACCGTGATGACGGACCACAGCGTGGTTTTCCACACAGCTGTCATTTAACTCGTGTCAGAATAACAACATTCTCAGTACAGATCAGAGGGCGCTGCAATCTATCAGTATTACACTGATACTCGAAACATTCGATTTTGTCTTAAAGGGATAATTCACCCAAAATTGAAATTTCACTCATTATCTACTCACCCTCATGTGGACTAAGGGCTGGGAGAAGTTTCAGAGTCCTCCGTGGCTTCTCTGAGTTACAGGGGGTCTCGGCGTAGCAGTGCATGTCCATATAACGGTTGCAAATGGATACCAACTGTCTTCGTAACAAAAAGACACACCAAAAAACATCCAACTACCTCCATGCTGTATGTAATGTGTAATATGTATGTAATGTCCGTCTTGTATTGAAGCCCCGAAATGCGAAATTGTCCCGAAAAAAATTAAATAAGTCTATATTTCAAGCTTGTTTTGTAGCGGAAGCTTCTCTTCCCGGTTCGTCAAATTTGATGAACCGGGAAGAGGAGCTTCGAGAAGCTTCCGCTACAAACAAGCTTGAAATATAGACTTATTTAATTTTTTTCGGGACAATTTCGCATTTCGGGGCTTCAATACAAGACGGACATTACATACATATTACACATTACATACAGCATGGAGGTAGTTGGATGTTTTTTGGTGTGTCTTTTTGTTACGAAGACAGTTGGTATCCATTTGCAACCGTTATATGGACATGCACTGCTACGCCGAGACCCCCTGTAACTCAGAGAAGCCACGGAGGACTCTGAAACTTCTCCCAGCCCTTAGTCCACATGAGGGTGAGTAGATAATGAGTGAAATTTCAATTTTGGGTGAACTATCCCTTTAAAGTATTTTTCCAAAAAACTGGTCTTGAAAAAGGGGGGTCGTCTTATATTCGGGTCAATATGGTACAGTATTTATCTTGCTCCTGTGTGTTTCCAGGTGATTATCTGGGTGGGGAGGCGTACTGGGCGGGGGGCCTGCACCTCTACACCCCTCTGCCCTTCAGACCGGGCAAAGGCGGTTTCGGAGACCTGTTCAGGACACATTTCTTCCTCAACGCCGGGAACCTCTGTAACCTCAACTACGGTGGGTGCCCTCAGAATATTACCGTACCTCACCACACCTGCTGTATTATAATAAAAAAGTCTATAATGACTGTTACAAGTTTCAATAATGTCCAAATGCAGGCGAGGGTCCCAGGGCTCACCTTCAGAAGCTAGCTGAGTGCATCCGCTGGTCGTACGGAGCGGGAATCGTGCTCCGGCTCGGAAACATCGCCAGACTGGAGCTCAACTACTGCGTCCCCATGGGAGTCCAGAGCGGAGACAGGTAGGAGGACAGAGCAGTGGACATGATTCTTTTTTATTTATTTATTGGAGACCAGCATTTCACAAGTATCAATACAGGATACAAAGTTATTCCACAGCTGTTTTCCCGCCTTTTTTATATGGTGCATTAGAACAGAGAACTAGAAAAGGAACATCCCCCAAGAACAAAGAGGGAGAGATTAAAAAAAAAAAGAATAAATACAAAAAGGTACAGATAAATGGGTAAATAAATAAAAAGAAGTGGAAAATAAATAAATAAAATATAATATAAAGGGAGGTGAAATAAAAAAAGATAAATAAATAAAGGATGTCCAGTGTGCTCACTAAAGAATTAGATGAAATAAAAAAATTGGATCAATCAAATCAATTCAGTTGGAGTCCAGAGAGGTAAGATGTGTTGAGAGGTTGCCATCTTTTAGAAAAATTGGCTGCTGGGCCTCTTAAGGAATGTGTAACTTTTTCCAAAGACAGAAAGGACATTAAAGGGATAGTTCAACATTCTGGCAAATTGGCCCATTGCCATAATCCCTATAGTTTTAGGAGTAGGTTTGTTACCTTTAATTGTCGGTGCAAGCTAGTTTTAGAATGGCAGAGCAGAGCCGCGAGCTGCTCAAAGCTACGCTATGGAGGCTAATGGGATTTCTTGGTTTCCCTCATCAAACTCATCAAATACACAATCCAACAACTCCTAAACGCTCTGGTGGACAAGTTGTGACCTGCACATTCACCACGCTAAGAGATAATAACAGAAAGTTACGAGAGAGAGTTCTTTTAGAGGTAAATTCATGCAAAACCGCTGATGTGTGTTTTTCGGCGAGCATGCGGCAGGCACACCAAAGATAAGATAGATTTGATTTAAAGAACAACACAGAAATTGACTAGTTTGGGACAAGAAAAAAACATACGAACATGATCTGTCAGAGATAAACCACATCTATCATGGACGTGATTCTTCTGCATCACCCTAACCTCTGTGTGTTTCCTTTCCTCAGGATATGTGACGGTGTCCAGTTCGGAGCAGGGATCCGCTTCCTGTAGCCTCGTCCCTCCACCCACGTCCACGTCGGTCTTCCGGCAGAGCCCTCTGCTGCGGACAGGGAGAACGTCTTGTTGTTTGACACCTGTAACATGTCGTAGAATCTGTAACACTTGTGTGGGAAACGTGCCTGAGCCCCCCCACCCACCTCCACCCCTTCCCCAAACCCCTCCTCTGATCTGCCTTCCTTTGAAGGACAAGCTGCCAGTGCTGGGCCACACAACTAGTGAACCTTTTTACGCACTCTACGTCTTTTCACTTGTGCAATTTAAACGTAACTGGATCAGAAGCATCAACCATGGTGAATCTTTTACAACTTCCAACAGCATGTTCTCACTTTGTCTCTTCAGTAGAATATTCAATCACTGCTTCCTTCTTGATTTGAGTTTTTCCTCGTTTTCTTGCGACCTCTCCAGCATTGGCACATTGTCTGTGGAAAAGTCATCTACCAGTGATTTGGCCCACTGTGTTTCCCTGGCGACACTAAGTCAATTATTCACCTTGAATGTCAAAGAGATGTCGAGTGTGTTCCCTGCTTGACAGTCATGAGTCTGCTTCTCACCCAGAGGCGAGACGTCTTCATCACTTAGTTTAGGAGTTTAATGTGACCTGATGAGTTTGTACTGTGTGTGTGTGTGTGTGTGTGTGTCTGTGTGTGTGATTGGATGATCTGAAGGAGTAGAGAGGGAATGAACAGGGCACCTTTTTTTGATCCAAGCGGAGGTGAGGGAAAGGAACAGACCCTCGTGCCTAACTGGATCGTTCAATTACTGTCGTCGGATGTGAAGAGCGGCGGGTTGATGTTCATCTCTCAGACACCCCCCACCCCCCCCATCTTTTTTTGATGTTGTTGAAGCACTTCATAAATAAATCACAGTTGCTCCCCCGGTTTCTCGTCAGTCGTTTTTACCATGTGATGTGAGTTTAATTCTTGTTGAGAAACCACTAAAGAACCTTTGTGAGAATCGACCTTAAAGCAGAAGTAAGCGATCCGGTCGTTTTGGCTAATGCTGCGTTCCAGGTAGGCTTTTGAAACCGTAAATTACAGCTTCAAGTCACAACTTACGATTTTGTAGCGTTCCAGGCAACCCACTCGTGTTTTTCCGACCTGTTTTACCTGTGAAAGTCACTATAACGGCCACTCGTAACTTCTGACCCGTGAACTCGTACCAGATTGAACTGGTATGACTTCACAGGTCGGAAAAACACGAGTTACGAGTTGCCTTGAACGCACCATAACAGTCCTCGTCCCTACGTCACCACATTCACGCGCATCCCTTGGCTGCACACACAGCCCTGCATGCCGTTCTCTCTCCTCATTGGATAAAAACTGTAGGATACGAGAAAAGTTTTCTCCTCGGCTCAGAGCAGAGCAGAGCGACTGAGAGACCTGTGTTTCGGTCCAAACACTCTATGTAAGTGATTGCTGTCGGAAGATATAACTATTTAAGACTTATATTAACACAAATATATCGCTTACTTCTGCTTTAAAGGGATAGTAGCATTTTTTTTTAAAAGTGGGGTTGTATGATCTACAAATAGCCCCTAAGTACTTTAATTGCAGTAGAAGACTCTCTGCACTCCTCCCGTTAGCAACGCCAGCCCATAGCCCTGCCCAGAGATTTACAACATACAGTGTTGTGAACAGACCCAAAGAAATGGCCTATTTTCGCGGCCTAAAAGAGGTTTTACCTGAAAATAAATACACAGTTCCATTGTTCGCTATAATATATTTTTTTCCAGCTCTTCAAAGTGCAGGAAAAACACAGTTTTATTTGGACCTAACCAACTCACGTATCCCTCCAGCCCAAGCCCAACCCCAACCCCAGGGTTAGCGCCCGCCGATCAGCAGTTGGTTAGGTCCAAATAAAAACTGCTTTTTCCTGCAAAAAAAAAAGTAAAGTAGGTACTTAGGGGCTATTTGTAGATCATACAACCCCACTTTAAAAAAATGCTACTATCCCTTTAAGAAGTGATAAAACATTTTGGACCACATCCCTGGTATCTGTTGTAAAAGTGAAGAAGTCATTCGAAGCAGCATTGCCACAGACCAACAGCTTGATTACCCTGTGGGATTAAAAGATTACCAAGCATCCAGGAAGTGTCCAGGTCCACAGGTTGCAATCTAACCAGTAAATGACACTAAACGATAATGATGAGGTCAGGACAGGTGCACTTTCCCTTCCAGGAGACATGAGTGAATGTGTGTTGGCTCCGGCCACCTCCTCCACTGTTTGAACCTTTGCTCCACAGGAGCCTGTGCAGGGCAGTTGAGTGTGGATGGTGCCAGATGTGTGTTTGATCAGAGCAGCCTGTGTGTGAGAGTCCAGGCAGGTGAACGCTGCAGGGCCACAGGGCCACAGGGCCACTTCTAAACAGACTCTCTGGAACTGGAAGAAAATGAAGCAGAGGTCATTTGTTTTACAAATAAATGTTTGCAGAAGGTAACTTTAACCTTTTAAAAACTTTCCACACTTTCCATTGACATAAATCAATGTTAAAGCTTTAGAGCTGCAAAATAAAGGCTGGTACATGACAGTCCCAGCAGCATACTGTGGTCAGAGGTGTATTTTCTATGATGACCTTTGATTTATGCATTGGGCCATCAATCAAATGACAACCCTGCTGCTCACACAGACTTTTTTCACCGCCCTTCACAGAGGTAAGAACAAAGTGCAGAGCTGCATTCTTTTATGATTCAACTTCAAATTAAATAGTAAAGGCGATGCTCAGAATTGCAGTGCAAGTGTTTATAATGACAGATACTGTTTAAATAACCCACTTGTGTGACCGGTTCATTCTGGTCTTCTCGTACATGACAACATACATGTATGGAAAGAAATTTAACTGTTGTAGCCTAATACTGTAAACTGTCATAGTGCTCAAGCACTGCACACAAGGGAGGCAAAGGGAACAGTTATTTTTAGGGGCAGATTGTGGGTAGTTTATGTGAAAATAGTTAAATTACTAGCTACTAATTTCTAATAAAAACAATAAATAATGAAAATAATAATTTAGAATGTCTGTAAATTTTAGCATCATGGGAAATATTCTCAGAGGAATCCAGCTCTAGTCTTGCAAATAGTGATGTAAAACGTTATGATCATCAGCTTGTAGAGATCAATTTAACATGATCACTGTTTATGAAAAATCACCAGGAGAATGATTTCATTATGTTCAGATATGTGTTTACTATTAACAAAGAATGGCAAACACAAGAGTTACTAGCTTTGTTACTGTAGGCTAAATTTAAAAATAAATATGTATATAAATATAATTAATTATAAAAAATAATTACTGTGTGTTAACTTGTATTATTTATACATTTGATAGAAGTGCCGCTAAAGAGCAAACTGAGCAAACAAAATAAAGCAATAACGAGGAAAAGCTGTTGAATATTTAAACCACACTTCAGCGTGGCCTTGAGACTTGAATGAATTCCCACGCGTGAGCGCGCGCAGTCCGGGCCGCGTGGGCGCGCACGTACGTAGCCTAGTGACCGGCGGAACGTATCTCGACGTATCTGCTTGTGTCGGGTATAAGCTGGCTGTGGCGAGTGCTGCACACCACCACAGCGACAGCTCTGCCTCCGACTCCCCGGTCTCTCACACACTCCCGGCGGCCAGGTGAGTGTGAGCAGCAGCGTCCGCTCCGCTTTTTAGTTTTTTACATTTTTTAAATTCCTTGTCCGTTTTTTTTTTTTTTAAACAAACGTGCAAACATCGCCATCATGATGTGGACGGCGTGTCAAGTCTTTCGGAGATTCTCCACCTCCTCCGTGAGTAACGTTAACGTTGCATTGCTCGCTTTTTTTTTGCTGCAGCAGCGAATGAATAGAGGCTTTGACATTAGTGTAGGAGTCAGGCTGGGGAGGACGGAGCCCTCGGCCCCACCTGCCGCCCTCAACCGGCTGCTTTAAAGGTCTAAGTTACTGCTAAAGACCCTGCAGGCAGATGGAGCTCAGTCCCCCCGGCTTCACTGTGCCACGTCCAGCTCTGACTCTGACTGACTGTACCGGCCTTTACTGTACAATCTGTGGAGGAGTTGCATCAGCTCCGTGGACCAGGAGCGGCTCAGTGAGTGCGGCTCTGCGGGGCTGCAGCGACCCAACAGCCCGCTGCTGCACTCATCATAGTCGGGGGAGGGGGGGCTGCTCTGTGCTCTGCAACCAGACGCAGTATCGTTTTTGTTGTTGTTGTAGGAGTTATTTTACAGGAGGAGCTGTTTTGGATGATTGTCTTTGAATGCATCATGAAGCACGTTGCAAACTGCAGTGTAAGCCAGAGGCTGTGGTGCCTCACACACTTGACAGGAGCATTTATCTATCTGCATACGCTGAAAGCTGAAACCTTGTTCACACACACATGTGCTGCTTGCGGTCAGCTGCCTGCACTTGAGCTTGTCACTCTGTGTGTGAGGGCTGTGCTGTGCTCTCCCCCTGGGCTTCAACCAATGGCTTGATTTACTGACTACTAGGCCCCCCTCCTCAGTCCCACCCCTGTTCACTTCATCCTGCTGTTCTCTGCCATGTGAGTGTTTGTGAAGAGAAATCCAAGAAAACTCCAGGAATTAGAGGAAACTGCCTGTGGGTCAGATTTTTAAAAAAGGAAAAAAAACATGTGAAGATGCCATAAACAAATCTTTGTTGAACTGTTTTAAACATTTCTTGGACCGAACAATCTACAATTTAAAGGTCCCTATTGTATAAAATGATATTTTGTGTGATTGCGGCATCCCTGAGCCACCACCAGTAACTTCTGTAACTTTGTGATGTCACAACAAAGCAGTCACCACTCTCAGCCACACCCTAAGCCCCGCCCACCTGGGCCCACCATCCAGCCATGCAGGATTTGGTTTATGTGAAATCTTCTCTATTTTTATTCAGTTTCTGTGAACAGTTAGCCAATCAGAGGAGAGGCTTAAGGCCTAGAAACCACAAATGCATATTTAGAAGGTCCTACCACACCCCTAAAGTTTTCAATGCATAAAAGTGATGCAAGTTAAATACTGATGTGGAATACACATAGTTTGGTTGGAATGTTTAGCATTAAGAGGATCTGTAAGTTAAAGGGATAGTTCAACATCTTGGAAAATTGGCCCATAATACCTATAGTTTTAGTGGGATTTCTTGGTTTCCCTCATCAAACTCATCAAATACACAATCCAACAACTCCAAAACACTCTCGTGGTGAATGTGCAGGTCACAACTTGTCCACCAGAGCGTTTCAGAGTTGTTGGATTGTGTATTTGATGAGTTTGATGAAGGAAACCAAGAAATCCTATTAGCTTCCGTAGCGTAGCTCTGAGCAGCTCGCGGCTCTGCTCCGCCGTTCTAAAAACAGCTTGCACCGACAATTAAAGGTAACGAAAACTATAGGGATTATGGCAATGGGCCAATTTGCCAAAATGTTGAACTATCCCTTTAAATGTACATCACAATATTTATATGTTAAATAGTGCCTCTCACATTTATTTCATACAATCTGGCTTCAGTTTAACCTTTAACATCCACATCCCCAGAGTAAAAGTCAACATAACTCAGAGTTGCCACACAGGTTTGGCAATGACACTGAGTTGCATTAAGGGACCTATAGGATGTGGTGTTTTTGAGGGTTGACCCATTCATGGGACTGGAACTGATGATATCCCACCTCCTGTTGCGTCAGTCTTTACTCAGCCAGTTGTATGGTGGTAGTATAACATTTCTGGAGTGGCCCTTTAAGAGTTGTGTTTTTTTTTGTGGGCCCCTCTGGCTGCTCTTGCTTAAGGCAGACTTGTGTGATTGTTCGCTGCTAAGACCGCCTCTCGTCTGGGCCTGTTGCATAACATCTAGAGAGTGGAGCTCTGAGAGGTCAAGACAACTATCAATCTCTTCCTGCTCAACAGGAAGTGTGTATTATGGCAGCACGTGCATGTCAGTACATATGAGTGGTTGCAGACAGTACTGTATGTCAAATTTACACTGAAACTAAAGCTCAAACTAATGTGTGTTTGTGTGTGTCTTTCCTCTTGTTACAGCATTATTACCAGAATAAGCTGAAACTAGCTATCATTGGCCAGAGCCTGTTTGGCCAGGAGGTGTACGCCAACCTGAGGAAACAGGGTCACAAAGTGGTGGGTGTGTTCACTGTTCCTGACAAGGACGGCAAGGCTGACCCGCTAGGTGAGTTAACTCTTATCCCCTCTGTGTTTACCTTGTAACTGATGGCTTACTACAGGTGGGTCTCTGTGGAGTCTGCTTTTGCACATGGGTTTAGTTCAGTGGTTCCCAACCTTTTTTGGCTTGTGACCCCATTTTGACATCACAAATTTCTGGCGACCCCAATCAAGATGTGCCAGCTCAGATATTTTTATATGCTGCATTTTATTTGAACTCGATTTATATTCGAGAAAGTGAAATTATAGAATACAGTTGTTTAACATTGGGTGTGGTGTTTTTAATCATAATTTTAAAAGGAATAGTAATTGTTTAAAAAAAAACATTTTATCAGTAATTTTTTATCAATTACTAGACATGTCAGGCGACCCCATTTGAATTCCAGGCGACCCCATGTGGGGTCCCGACCCCAAGATTGAAAAACACTGGTTTAGTTGTTTTCATTTACCAATTGCTTTTTGATAGAAGTGATAACACAGTCCAAATCAACCGAGGCAGACAGTGTGAACATTGTCAATGTAGCGGAGTGAATGTCAGCATCTCACAGCTGAAAAAGCAGACCAGAAAAAGCAGCCATCTAAAATCATGCACAGCTAATTCTTCAGATCCCATCATGCAATTCACAGGATGTAGCCTAACTATGATTTTTGAGGTAATGTTATTTATAGATTTTCTTTTGTATTATAAAACTTAAAGAGGAACTAAGCAGGATTTCTCCCGTGGCTATGCTACATTTTTACCTTCATTAAAAAGCTCCGGAGTAATTGTGATCGTTAACTACATGACTTGTGACTTGTTACAGTGAGAATGGAGGCTCTCTGTCTTCACCTGGTGTCTCATGGCTGAAAACCAACCTTGCAACATCAGTGTAGTACCTGGCCGCCGGCCCGGTGTCCCTCTGCACACACAACACAAACGCGCCGTAATCTTTTGTTCGTGACGGTTAAGACAACACAAACACACGTCATAACATCATATATGTTATGTAACGTTTTCCACCACTCCATTTATTTATTTTTCGCCGGTTTCGTTGTAAACAGATGCACATGGGCGAGAGGAGCGTAAAACAGCGGAAAAGCCAGCGGACTTGCATAGTTCCCCTTTAAAGAAATGAATCTGTGCAAAGACACTTAATCCTTTTGCTTATTTAAGTGACTAGTTGTTCAGGTTATGCAAGTGTCACAGGTTAAAGCAGATATCAGCTTCGCGGCCGTTTCGGCTAATGCTGCGTTCAAGGCAGGCTTTTGAAACCGTAAGTTACAGCTTCAAGTCACAACTACGACTTGGTAGCGTTCCAGGTAACCCGTAGCTCGTGTTTTTACCATCCTGTTGTCTGTGAAAGTTCCCTATAACGGCCACTCGTAACTTCCGACCCGTGAACTCGTACCAGATCGAACTGGTTTGACTTCACAGGAAGGAAAAACACAAAGTACGAGTTTCTTTTAACGCACCATGAGTTAGCAGCCCCCGCCCTTGTCAGGCATCAATTGGTCCTCGTGCTACGTCACCACATTCACGCGCATCCCTTGGCTGCACACACAGCCCTTCATGCCGTTCTCTCTCCTCATTGGATAACACTTGTATCCCACAAGGAAAATTTTCTCCTCGGGTTACAGCAGAGCAGAGTGACGGAGAGACTCGTGTTTAGGCTGAAATACTTCATGTAAGTGATTGCTGACGGAAAATAGGACTATTTAGGACTTATATTAACAAAAACATTCCACTGATATCTGCTTTAAGTTGTATGTACAGTAACATGTGATATGTTTCTTGTAAGTAAGTGCACCTGCTTTTTATAATTCAACATAGTGAAATAACATAAAAAATGCAGCCAATCATTTATTTAATTGGTTTCATACAACAAACAGGAAGATGTGACGGCCTCTGATGATTACGTGTCCCCTCTCTGGGTCAGTGGAGGCCTGTGCTGTGTCTGTGGTAGATGTGTGTTGACCGACAGTGCTCGTGGACAAAGACAGGCCTTTATTCTACGTTAGTTGCGGGATAGTGGCTCCATTGTCCGCGCAGGGAGAGGCCCTGTGCGGCCTGGAGATGCAGATCTGAGGTGAAAAGTCTGCAATCAGACTGCGCACTTTGTTATGATGCAATCTTTCCAGGAATCATTATCATCACCAGCATCATCATCATCATCATCAGCAGCTCTCAGCTTATTCACCTCTTTCCTCTGAGCTTCTAACTAACTGTTTCTCCTGCTATAGCTGAGCATGCATCCACTTTAGCTTAGTTTTTTTCAACAACTCTAGTTGAAAATATTCAAAGTACAGTTGCAGTTAGTTTGCACTCAGTGAAGATTTAATATTCAAACAATACAAACATTAAAGTTAGTTTTTAGAGTCCACTAAAATGATCTTGCACTAGAATAACCTCCAACCCTAGTGTAAACATTATACCTGTGTTTACATGTTTGAGAATACGTGTGCCTCTGACCCCAGTGACATACTGTAGTAAAGCAGGCTCGCTGGGGGACTGATCTGGAGACAGCTGGTTGATAAGGCAGTTCAGCCTAGTTCTAACTGGAGTGAAAGCTTATCTGACTCATTGAAGTGGCGTAGATTGCCACATGCAGCTCCTGGTTTAAATGGCCCTGCAGAGAGAGCGTTTTATTACCAGCCTGTTTGTCCACATGGCAGAATAGAGGGAGTGACTGAGCAGAGCACTGCAGTCACAAGTTGAAACATTGGGGACGGTCTGTGTGCCTGAATGGACTGTGTGGAATCTGTAATGTGCATTTGCTACTTCTGGACCTGACTGTCAAATGTCACATCTTGGAACACGCTCAGACAGAGTCACAAAGCCACAAACAAAGAGTAATGTATTAGTTATACAAGTTTTAAAGGGCCATTATTATATTTTTAATGTGAAAAGATCAAAGCCTCAGTCCACAGATAAATGCACACTGCCTGTGTTCACAGACTGAACCTTCAAAAAACTGTCACTTTGTGATGTCACAACAAAGCAGTCGATCCCCAGGAGCCACCCATCCAACATGAGTGTTTACCTCAACTGTTATAAATCAGAATTTAAAGGGATAGTAGCATTTTTTTAAGTGGGGTTGTATGATCTACAAATAGCCCCTAAGTACTTTAATTGCAGTAGAAGACTCTCTGCACTCCTCCCGTTAGCAACGCCAGCCCATAGCCCTGCCCAGAGATTTACAACATACAGTGTTGTGAACAGATCCAAAGAAACGGCCTATTTTCACGGCCTAAAAGAGGTTTTACCTGAAAAAAATACACAGTTCCATTGTTCGCTATAATAATTTTTGTGTACTGTATGTTGTAAATCTCTGGGCAGGGCTATGGGCTGGCGTTGCTAACGGGAGGAGTGCAGAGAGTCTTCTACTGCAATTAAAGTTCTTAGGGGCTATTTGTAGATCATACAACCCCACTTTAAAAAAAAATGCTATTATCCCTTTAATTAAGGATTCTTATTAGAGTTTATTGTTTGGCCTCTCCAGTGATCTTCTCAGCTGTGACTAAAGTGTTGACTGTGACTCACTGTACAGAAATCATGGCGGTACCACGGAGGTGTAATCTAATTTTCTGATCTAATCTAAACTAATCTGACTCTCTAGTTTGTTATTCAATGCTTTTAACTTCAAAATGCCACAATTGGACATTGAACCAGTTCCAGCCAAGTCATATTTTAGTCACTGGAAACCTCATCATGAATTTGGAGCATGTATGTGTCCTTTCGATGCACTGTGTTTGACCTCTCATGGCCACTGTGGGAGTAATAAAGGAATATCTTATCTTCTATTTAATATCTTATCTCAAAGGACGCACAGGAAACAGACTAAAGAGACCAAGTATTAGCACATCTAAGAGATATACAAGCAGCTCATGGGTCAAATGGTCATATACTCGCCATATACCGGGCTTTGACCTAGTCTTTTTTACAAAGCAGTCAGTAAATTGGTAACAGGTCAGTTGTACTAATGAACTCTTCTTGTCTGTGGCAGCGGTGGCAGCGGAGAAAGATGGGACGCCGGTGTTTAAGTTCCCTCGGTGGCGGGTCAAGGGGAAGCCCATCCCAGAGGTGGTGGAGGCCTACAAGGCGGTGGGCGCCGAGCTCAACGTCATGCCCTTTTGCTCCCAGTTCATCCCCATGAACGTCATCGACAACCCCCAGCACGGCTCCATCATCTACCACCCCTCCATCCTGCCCCTGCACAGAGGAGCCTCGGCCATCAACTGGTGAGATACGGGGGTCATGGCAACACATTATCATTGGTCGCAGACATGGAAAGTCCAAATATCCTTACATTAAAGGGATAGTTCACCCAAAATTGAAATTTCACTCATTATCTACTCACCCTCATGTGGACTAAAGGCTGGGAGAAGTTTCAGAGTCCTCCGTGGCTTCTCTGAGTTACAGGGGGTCTCGGTGTAGCAGTGCATGTCCATATAACGGTTGCAAATGGATACCAACTGTCTTCGTAACAAAAAGACACACCAAAAAGCATCCAAATACCTCCATGCTGCTCATATGTAATGTCCGTCTTGTATTGAAGCCCCGAAATGCGAAATTGTCCAGAAAAAAATTAAATAAGTCTATATTTCAAGCTTGTTTGTAGCGGAAGCTTCTCTTCCCAGTTCGTCCAAATTCGATGAACCTTCTCCCAGCCTTTAGTCGACATGAGGGTGAGTAGATAATGAGTGAAATTTCAATTTTGGGTGAACTATCCCTTTAAGTTCCAAAACTGATTGATTCTACATTTCCTAAAAAGCAATTCAGTTGCCTCTCTCCTTAGAACTGCTCTGCTGTCTAAATGTTCACTATCCAACTCCACACCTTCAATTAATTAATTAATACAAATTTATTTAAATGAATGTAATGTAAACGTTGTGTAAAAAACGTAGAGATTCAGAGCAACGTATAGATAAACTTGATGAAGGCTGCTGTTATGATTTCTACCTCCTGTGTGGTTCCTGCGTCTGAGTCTCAGTGTTTGATCTCGTAGCAGACTGGTTCTCTTATCTCTCCCAGTCGCTTGTCTCTGTTCTCCACCCTGTCTATCTCTCTCAATTCTATGGTTTTCCGTTTGTTTTCAACTGTAAAAAACACAGTTTACCGTTTTACCCCCCTGCTATTCTTGCCCCCATTTTCTCCCACTGTAAACCAGGCTGTTTGATTTAAAGCCGCTAAAAAAAAGCCATTTAAAATCAGCTGAAGGAGACGGACGAGAAAGACGTTAGACTGCGGAAAAGAGGTGTGTTCACCTTGGCATGTTTACCCGGGTGTTGTGTTTATGTAACAGCTGATCAGAGCCAGAACCGATAAATTTGGCCCCGTGACCCAGGAGTGGATGTACCTGTTCACACTGACAACACAAACCTGATGTCAGCAGGTTTTCTGTGGCCATACCAAATGATCACAATATAATTACATTAGAGATATCTTTAATCAAATGTGATTTACATTTGTCCATAATAATCATCAAACTAGTAATGTTAAAGGGAAAGTTCAACATTTTGGCAAATTGGCCATAATCCCTATAGTCATAGCAGTAAGTTCGTTACCTTTAATTGTAGGTGCAAGCTGTTTTTAGATCGGCGGAGCAGAGCCGCAAGCTGCTCAGAGCTACGCTACGGAGGCTAATGGGATTTCTTGGTTTCCCTCATCAAACTCATCAAATACACAATCCAACAACTCCAAAACGCTCTGGTGAACAAGTTGTGACCTGCACATTCACCACGCTATGAGATAATAATTGAACGTTACCAGACAGAGTTGTTTTAGAGGGAAATACAGAGACTGCTTGATGAAAAACTGCCCCGACAGGAACGCACATCAGCGGTTTTGCAAGAATTTACCTCGAAAACAAATCTGTCTTGTAACGTTTCGTTATTATCTCATAGCGTGGTGAATGTGCAGGTCACAACAAGATTGTGTATTTGATGAGTTTGATGAGGGAAACCAAGAAATTCCATTAGCCTCTGTAGCGTAGCTCTGAGCAACTCGCGGCTCTGCTCCGCTGTTCTAAAAATAGCTTGCACCGACAATTAAAAGTAATGAATCTACTCCTAAAACTACAGGGATTATGGCAATTGGCCAATTTGCCAAAATATTGAACTATCCCTTAAGTGTGTATGTCTGTCCATAGGCCTTGAAATTATGGCATGGACATATGAATTTGCCCAGTGAGAAGCTCCAGTGAACAGCCTGTTTGTTTCAGGCCAGTTGCCTCAGTCTCGCCTCTTATCACTTCTTTATCTAATCTTGCTCCGTTTGGTCAGCTTTATGACTTAATATCCTCCTCGTACTATAAATAAGTGTGTTATGGCACACAATTCCAAGAGGTAATGACTTTATGTTTGTGTGTGTGTGACCAGGACCCTGATCCATGGCGATAAGAAAGCTGGTTTCTCCATATTCTGGGCTGACGACGGACTGGACACGGGGCCCATCCTGCTGCAGAAGGAGTGCGCTGTGGAGCCCAACGACACCGTGGACACACTCTATAACCGCTTCCTCTTCCCAGAGGGTATCAAGGCCATGGTAACTGTCAACACAGGGATTCTAGACAGGAGCGTTACCACAGCTTTTATTCACAAAAGAACACATTTGAAATCCAATAATCCATTAAGCAGCCTCAGTCTGTCAAGACAAGTTATGTAATCCATGCTCTTTCCCACAATGCTCAGTCTTATCCCAGTCTAGTAGAGATGTCAGTATTAAGATTGCCAGCTGTTGCTCCACTTGACTGACATGTCGCACTCAGGTGGAGTCAGTGCAGCTCATCGCTGATGGAAAGGCCCCCCGAGTCCCCCAGACAGAGGAGGGAGCCACCTACGAAGGCATTCAGAAGAAGTCCAACTCCAAGGTGAGACGTCTCATTGTACAAAAGATCAAAATGAAGTGCTCCTATGGGTGCATTTTAATGATATATCACCACATATGTGCGTGCAACGTTTCGGGCGACCCGCCAAATTCACACATCAAACAGAAGTGGAGACACATCTCCTTATATAAACCCAAAACATGTGATCTGTGTTCTGACCGGTCATGTGATAAACAATATGAAAACAACAAATGGTGTAAAAAAAAAAAAAAACATTTTTGTAGCAGACAAGATAAATCATATATAAGCTACCGGTACATGACATACACACAATATACACAACTAATTCATAAAAGGGAATATATAGGCTATATATTGTCGTGGAAATGTTTTAGCTGTTTGCTGTTGGTGAATAATGAAATAGAGACTTCTGCTGGCCGACATGTTTTTATTTCCTTGCAAGGAAAGTGATGGTAAAGAAAGACAATGGGGAGACCTGAACATATACCTGAGGAACGCCCCCTAGGTGTGTTCCACCCCTTTGTCTGCTGCAGGCGTTAACCTGGGGCATCCTGCAGGGTATTGTGTTTAGGTGAGAAGTTAAGAGGTCTAGTCAACACAATTTAAAATACAAAAGGGTTTGAATATTGATGAGAAAGTGAGAGGTTGGGTGTCTCAGGTACTTGAAATGCAAAGGAATTGATTGGAATTTACAATTACAATTAAAAGTCTGGTATCATGGGGGAGGTTGGGTATTTTACAAAGAGGTTAAGATTACAATTATACAACTAATACAATATACACAACTAATTCATAAAAGAGAATATATAATGCATAGAAGAAATAATGCTATATAGAGATATAACATTGCTGTCAACCTGCTAACACCTGCAATATGCAAAAAAATTTCACATCTTGAATATCATATGCAACAACATCAGGTGAACACCGTTATAATGTTATGTAATTTCAAGGTGGAAGAAAAAGAGACGTTTCATTGTACTGTAGGGTGGGATCTGAATATGGCGGTGGCTCATTTAGGCTTTAGGCCATTTTGACTGGTTGCAGTGTTGTGTGTGGTAATTATTTGCACCACACATAAGCAGCACAAGCAGAATCCTAATGGAAGTGAGAGGGCCTGAGGGGCAAGTCAAGTCAAGGTGGAGCCAAACAGGCCTGACCCACACCACCTCCTGAGATATCAAGTACTGCACAAACAGAGAGGGAGAAGGAGCCAAGGAAGAGGCTGGGAGAGATCCAGATCCAAAACATCTGGAATCAGGGCACCAACAGCTGGGAGAAAGACAGAGGCGTCAGGACGGCTGATGGTCCAGCACAGAGAGCCTGAGGACAAATAAAAAGAAAAGACAGGGAGGATTTGATGCTCATGTGCTGTTAGAGAGAGTGGATTCCAGGAAGTTGACAGCTTCATTTTGACCTAACTGAGGCTTTGAAAATGTAATTTCTTTCTTTTTGATTTAGTATTTTCAGTTTAAAGAAAAACAGACTGACAACCAACTGTCAAGGAAGATGGAAAAAAACAAACAAACAGACAGACAAAAACAAGGGGGCTCCTCAGTTATTAATATTATGATATATCATGTCCAGTGTCTTTAATTGTTCTGTTTAATATGTTACGTCCTCTATTGTTTTGAGGCAGTCCATTTCTCCCATTTCCTGGGAAAGGTCGCTCCTGTGGACCTCGGAGAGAAAATCATCTTTTCCATTGAACACATTTCCTTAATTCTGTCATCCACTGATTAAGGCTTGGAGGCTCAGCTTTATACCAGCACTTTGTTATAGTTTTTTTTATTATAAAGCCATTAACAGTATTTTACACAGAAACACAGATGGGAATTGTGTATCCCTGAATCTTTTAAAGTTAAACATGTACATCTCCCCCCAAAAAATGTAATTTCTGTGGTAAAGTAACTGTTGGAATCGAAGTTTGGTTGTTTTTTCATGGTGTCTTGAGTTCCACACGTGCAAGAATCCACTGCCAGTTCTCTGCTGCTCAGCTGAACACCACCTTCATTCAGAGAACAGCGTGGAAATGTACTGCAAACTCAGCATGTTTCTCAGAGCCAAACACATACAGAGCCACAGACTGACTGCTGTTAGTCTGACAGCAGAGACACCGAGGTGGGGCCGATCTTAGCTGCTCTCTGGTTTGTCACTTGCAGCCACGTTGCTGGCTCTGTGTCCACAAGCGCTATTCTTAGTGCGGAGGATTATTTTCCACCGGTGTTTTTTTTTTTTTTTTTTTTTTTTCCCCTCGTGTCGCAGCCAGCTGTTGGGCTCGCTGCTCGTTCTCAGAGGTTTGGTGACCTGGCCTGAAAATGAATCTGACTTGTTGGATCCGGCTTCTTTCTGTCCCCCCTCTACCCCCCAAACGTAGGTCAACCTGGCCCAGCCGGCCGAGGCCATCCACAACTGGATCCGCGGCCATGACAAAGTCCCCGGTGCCTGGACTGTCATTGATGGTCAGGTGAGTTTCCTGGAACTCACAAGCAAAGAAAACACACACACACCCACACACATATAGCAGGTGTCTGCTGCAAGGTCAGACTCAGAGAGGGTTTAAAAAGTGGTGTATCCGGATTAAGGCTGATACTCAACACCTTGAAAATGACGTCAACAGATCCTGGATCATTCTTTAAATATCTAAAAATTAAAAATTGAAATTTGATACTTCAGTTTGAGATATTTTAAGTCTTAAAAGCCTCTTAACTCATTGAGTGCCAGCCCTTTTATAAAATGGTCATTGCCATGTGCCAGCGTTTCGGGGCATTTTGAGTAATATTTCAAGACCCAACGAATATTTTGTACTATGACTCTGAAAACACCAAACAGCTCAAAGGAAAGAGGAGACTCTCTATTTAACTAGGGAAAAAAACATTTGTTTGTACCTTGTTCCATTCTTGATTTATCTTAAGTTGAATAGAGCCTGGTTGCACCAAAAAGACAACTTTTTTTCTAGAAAGCTGAGAAAAATGCATTTTTGTGAAAGAGAGGCTCTCAAGAAAAACAGTGATTTATCCGTTTTAATTTTGCCTTCAAAAACATGTAAGACTGAAAATTTCATTTCACATGTTTTTTCATTGTAGAAAAAAAGAAAGAAAATACAAGTGGGAGTCCTACTCTGCAGAGTGATGCCTGCTCTCCTACTTCTGCAGTTGCTGCCCCCTCACCCTCTCCTTTTTCCAACTTTTTTTTTATCTCTGTACCGATCGCACTCGTCGTCTTCTTTTCTTCACTTCTTGCTCTGATCTACATTCTTCTTCGTTCTACACATCCCAAAAGCCCCAAAATTACTCACAGTGTGGGCGACAGCGCCCCCCTTAACCAGCCGCAGAAAACTGCGTTTGACGTATATGTACGTCAATGACACTCAAGCGTTGGATGTTGATTGACGTACATATACGTCAATGGCACTCAATGAGTTAAGAAGTCTTAAATCTAAGGGGGTAGCTAGAAGAATCAAAGTATAGAAATAAATTTAAACACATCCATAGCTAGAAGAATCAAAGTAAGACATTTAAACACATCCAAACAAGGCCCCAGGTTTAATTCCTCTCTGTGTTCTTCCTCAGCATGTGACCCTGTATGGCTCGTCCATGCTGGGGGGGTCGGTACCAGCCGGTCAGCCCCTGGAGATGGAAGGCGCGTCCCAGCCCGGCCTGGTGGCCAAGAACGGCCTGGTCCTGTTCGGTGCTGATGGGAAAGCTGTGAGTGTCTCTGCACTCTGTCGTACTACAGAACAAACACTCAGAGCAAACAGTGTGGCAATGCCCCCGCCGGCCTCATTCAAACACTGCTGTGGTCCTGTCTGTTGTCATTGATCCACTGTGCCTCGCCTCCACAGCTCCTGGTGAAGAACCTGCAGTTTGAGGATGGGAAGATGATCCCCGCTTCTAAATACTTCTCCTCTGGAGAGAGCGCCAGCGTGGAGCTGACGGACGATGAGAAGAAGATGGCGGAGGAGATCAGGGCAAGTGAACTGTGTTGGCTGGCTGTTAGTATAAATGACTTACTGGTATATCTAAATGACTTTAAATGACCTGGATGTTTGTGTCTTTTAAACCACAGAACATCTGGAAGAGCATCCTCAGTAATGTCCCAACCATCGAGGACACAACAGACTTCTTCAAGTCTGGAGCTGCCTCCATGGATGTGGTCAGGTGAGAGAGGCTGGTCAGGAATGATTCAATAAGTCTAAAGGTCAAGTAAATCCCCATAAAGACCATTTTTTAACAGTGTCATGTTACATCTATGCACTTGACACATTGTGATCAATATCCTTACTCTATATATTTGTAAATATGCTATCTGAGATACAATGGTGCTTGACAATTACATTTTTGCCTTTTTTGCCTACAATATAAAAAGAGGCAGCCATCATTTACAGTATGTCACTTATTCATTTTTTTATATCCAGTCAAAACACCATAAAAATTAGGGTGGAGCCAAAACTATATCTAAATGTAAATATTCTAAAACAAATATAAATGCAACATTTTTGTTAATGCTATTCTATAGATAAACACATACTGTAGACATCATCCTGAGGCTCATTGTTGTGCCGTTCATCATGTTGCATATGATGCACACAATGCCTGGACGTTGCAAACATCCCACTCACATGCTCTGTATGGTCACCTGACGCAGCACCAACTGTCAAGCACATTTACCGACAGCATGCTCCATATTCTGCCAATATCCTGCAGGATTTCCCAGGCTGCTATCAGCTGATATCCCGTCCCCCTAGAAAGTGAACACCTGTACACCAAGTCCCACAGTTCAGTGGTTAATAAGTGTTTTTTTCAAAATAAAACTCCACATTTTATAGTGAACTTTTATTGTGACCTGAGCAGCACCTGTGCAGTGTAATCAACATTTTAACGAGACTCACCTGTGATGATCTGCAGTGAAGCACAGGAGGAAACTCACTGACACTGATTTTAAACACATTTGTGATGGAAACATTAGAGATTAGTCATCTTTATTTCCAACTCATACAAAATGGGAGCAAAAATAAAACTGCTGCATTTATATATTTAGATTATTTTTCTAACATCTCTCTCTGAAAGGATTTTCAAATTAAAATTAACAGATTGTAACTGATTGGTACTTCACTCACATAATTTGGTTCACCCTTAGCTTGGCATTTTTCTTTGCTTGATGGGCACTGATTTATTCCAAATTTTGTTTAAAGCAGTAGTAAGCGGAATGTTTGTGTTAATATAAGTCTTAAATAGTTATATCTTCCGACAGCAATCACTTACATAAAGTGTTTGGTCTGAAACACGGGTCTGTCAGTCACTCTGCTCTGCTGTAAGCCGAGGGGAAAACTTTCCTTGTATCCTACAACCTTTATCCAATGAGGAGAGAGAACGGCATAAAGGGGCGGTCCTCTCTGTGTGTGCAGCCAAGGGATGCGCGTGAATGTGGTGACGTAGGGACGAGGGCAGGGACTGCTAACTCCATCGGCTGACAAGAAGTTAGCCAAAACCACCGGATCGCTTACTTCTGCTTTAAATTTTTTTTCCTCAAATAACAATCATACACACACCACTGAAAGCGTTGTTGAAACGTTACTGTGTGTTTGTGTGCAGGCTGGTGGAGGAGGTGAAGCAGAAATGCGCCGGTGTGCAGCTGCAGACGGAGGACGTGTACATGTCCACCACCTTCCAGGACTTCATCCAGATGTTCGTCCGCAAGCTGAGAGGAGAGGACCAGGAGGAGGAGCTGGTCATTGACTATGTGAGTCAGTCTGTCCTGCAAATTCACCCTCATTTTTTAGTCATATACAGCAAGAAGGTATATGATAGTAATGTAATTATACTGCATCCAGGCAACCAAAGATGTGAACAACATGACGGTGAAGATGCCGACCCAGTGCTTTATCAACGGCCAGTTTGAGGACGCCGAAAGTGGGAAGACGTACGACACCATCAACCCTACAGACGGATCTGTGAGTGATCTTAGTCACGTATTGTTGCACGCACATCCAGAAACTTCTGAGCAGCAGCTGGACGTTGTGTAACCTTCACCTCCCTCTCGTTCCAGGTGATCTGTAAAGTGTCCTACGCCTCGGTGGGGGACGTGGACCGTGCAGTGGCAGCTGCCAAAGAAGCCTTTGATAACGGCCCATGGGGCAGGATGAACCCCAGAGACAGAGGAAGTCTGCTGTTCAGGTGAGTGGCTCCACCTAGAGGACTGAAGGGGCAGTGACATACAGTAACCACACAGGATAGAAACACACAGGGAGAAAAGACACTGGATGACGGGATAACAATGGATACATGCCATTATTGTGAAAACACAGGAAGTCAGTCATTGTTAGTGATTTGAACACAACCAACAGTGAATGTGACTCTCTAGAACTCAATACGTCCTCTCTGACACATCACATTTTTAGATTCATGGTAATTTACACTTTAAAATGATGTCATTGTTTCTGATCTCGGTTTGAATGTAAGTCCATGGGCTGTATGAATAAATTCCACAAAGCAAATTATATAAAATAACAAGACAAGTAACAAATCTTTTCTGGAGCTGCTACTGTATGTTACATTCAATGCCTGCATGGCAAAGAGAGAAACAGACTTGTTGTAAATGTTCTGGCTGGTCCATTTGGTTCTGTATTGGCAGCTAGTTCAGACTCTGAGTGTAGTGGCTGTGTGTTTAACCTTTCTGTAATTATAATGCAGTGGTTCCCAACCGTTTTTGCCTCGTGACCCCATTTTGACATCACAAATTCCTGGTGACCCGCAATCAAGATGCGCCAGCTCAGATATTTTTAGATGAAGTTGATTTAAATTCAAGAAAATGAACGTATAGAATACAGTTGTTTAAGAGTATGTGTGATGTTTTTATTAATCATAATTTAAAAAAGAACAACATTTTTATCAGTAATGTTTTTAATCAATTACGAGACATTTCAGGCGACCTCATTTGAATTCCAGGCGACCCCACGTGGGGACCCAACCCCAAGGTTGGAAAACACTGTTATAATGCCAAGTTGTTTTTGTGACTTGCCCATCATGCTCCCTGCCGTGTTAACAATTCTGGAGGGTTGGGGCGTTGTTCAGCTCAGTGGTTTTAGCAGGTGCCCCATATGCAGAGGCTTTAGTCCTTGCGCAGAGGACTCGGTCGATTCTACCGGTGATCCTTTGCTGCATGTCATTTGCCCTCTCTCTGTCTCTTTACAGCTGTCCTATCCATTAATGGCCTGAAAATCCTCTAAAATATACTTGTTCTGGAAATTCTGGAGAGCGTGTCTTTGCTCTCTACATTCAGGTTGCTGATGTACAAGTATGTCTAAGTATGTGTTGGCTCCTCAGCTTCCTGATTAAAGAGGAACTGTGAAGGATTTTTACCTTAGCTATGCTACATTTTTAACTTAATTAAACAGCTTGGGAGTAATTGTGATTGTTAAATAAATGAGTTTTAACTTGGTACAGGGAGAATGGAGGCTCTCTGCCTTCCACCTAGTGTCTCTTGGTCAAAAACCAAACTGGCAAGATCAGCGTCTCTGTGACACCGCCACACAAACATAACCCATAATCTCTTGTTTATGACAGATAAGACTACACAAATACACACATCGTATATACATGTTGCACGGCATACATGATATATACGTTATCCACCTCTCCATGAATTGCTTTCTCGCCGGCTGCGTTCAAAACAAATGCACATGGCCGGGAGGAGGGTTAGCAAAAAAAGAGGAAAAGCGACCGAGCTTGCATACAGTAGTTCCCCTTTAAGGACGATTGTTTGTTAGTTTTTCCTCTGACCTCTGACCTCCCCCTCCCCAGGCTGGCAGACCTGATGGAGGAACACCAGGAGGAGCTGGCCACCATCGAGTCCATCGACTCCGGGGCCGTGTACACGCTGGCTCTCAAGACCCACGTGGGCATGTCCATCCAGACCTTCCGCTACTTCGCTGGCTGGTGCGACAAGATCCAGGTAGGTTCACTCTGGAGTTGTTTGACTTTACCATAATAATCAGTGGTTACAACACTAGAGCCACGTGCTGTCGTTGGTTCCAGGGCAAGACCATCCCCATCAACCAGGCCAGGCCCAACCGCAACCTGACCTTCACTAAGAAAGAACCTCTGGGGTAATCACACCTGTTTGTCTCTGACCATGCATTTAGATTCACTAAGTTGTGTGTTTCTATTAAGTGTGTTTTATTTTCTCTGACAGTGTGTGTGCCATCGTCATCCCATGGAACTACCCTCTCATGATGCTGGCATGGAAGAGTGCTGCCTGCCTCGCAGCTGGAAACACACTGGTGCTTAAACCAGCACAGGTGAGCTCAGAGTGCACAGTGTGATGGATCTGACATCACTCCCTGAGCCAGTCGTAGTACTTTCTTTTCAAAGATAGTCTGCAGTGTTTGAGGGTCACTTTTACCAATTGCTTTCATTGCAGTATTCACAATTTTTGCTATCATAGTTTTGAGCTGGACAGAGAGAGACCCAAACCATGCTGCCATGCAGTATCTTATCAGGCTTTCTAGCACTGCGTCGTAGAATGTTGACATGATTTTCCTGCTCACCCCAAAAAGTCTTAGTCTTCGGATAAAGTGCAAGCGTTGTGCCAATTTTGCACACAAATAGTCCACATGGACATTCCATTTTAACATGTTGTCCATTTGTATCCCCAGATACTTATATGAGCAAACCTGTTCAATTTGCATGTCCCCTATATTTACAGGGTTATGGACTCTTACAGCCTTTGGGTCAAAGACCATTTCTTTAGTTTTTGTGGCATTTAGTAAGAGGTGATTGTTCTTTGAAATGCTTTGAAATGATCAATTTCTCTGAAATAGCCAGAGGGGCAGTCTGCGCCCCACAGCAGGCTTAGAATTACTGTGTCGTCAGAGAATTTTATTATGAAATTATTAGGTTGACTGTTCCTGCAGTCATTAGTGTAGGCCGTGAAGGGAAAAGGCGAGTTAGAGTTAGTGTTAGAGTTAGCATTAATTGATACATTTGATACCATCCTGTTTCTTTTCCTGGTGTTTCCAGGTCACTCCACTGACAGCACTGAAGTTTGCCGAGCTGTCGGTAAAAGCTGGAATTCCCAAGGGAGTCGTCAACATTTTGCCCGGATCAGGTAATGAAGCATCTACATGTTATAAAGAATTAACTTTTCTTAGCACTTGTTGTGTTGATGAAGTTAGGGAATCAACAGAAAGCACAAGAAGTTGAGCAAATACACTAATAGTGCAAAGAAAACCTGAATGTTTTTATTCTACATGATGTCAGTATAAAAAAACAAAAGAAAGAAGAGTAGAAGTGTCATTTTCCTGCAGGGTTTTACATCACATCAGTGGGATCATGCACTGTTATTTATTTTGACTCAGTTGCACAAACACACACACACACACACACACACACACACACACACACACACACACACACACACACACACACACACACACACACACACCATTCTTCTGCTTCAAATGCTCACTAGAGCAGAAACCTTGGATTCATCCGCCATTGAAAGTAGTGCCAAATAAATGCACTGTTTCCTTTGTTAGTGGGCAGCTCTGCCAGGACATTTCTGAAAATTGTGTTTTTAAATATTTTTATCCTCAGTATTAACCAACAATCTCTGACCTGAGGGATTGTGTCTGTTGATGTCTTAGTTCATTTGTTCTGAACATGGTGGAGGGGGACACAGAGGAATCGGTTCAGTAAAGCAGATCCAGATCATTTCACGCTCACCTTTTTGTTTCTCTTAAAGGGATAGTTCAACATTTTGGCAAATTGGCCCATTGCCATAATCACTATAGTCAAGTTGTGACCTGCACATTCACCACGCTATGAGATAATAACGGAACGTTACGAGACAGAGTTGTTTTAGAGGTAAATTCATGCAAAACCGCTGACGCGCGTTGCCTTCAGGGACAGTTTTTCAGCAAGCAGTCTCTGTATTTACCTCGAAAACAACTCTGTCTGGTAACGTTCTGTTATTATATCATAGTGTGGTGAATGTGCAGGTCACAAATTGTCCACGAACACGTTTTGGAGTTGTTGGATTGTGTATTAGCGGAGTTTGATGAGGGAAACCAAGAAATCCCATTAGCCTCCGTACCGTAGCTCTGAGCAGCTCACGGCTCTGCTCCGCTGTTCTAAAAATAGCTTGCACCGGCAAATAAAGGTAACGAACCTACTGCTATGACTATAGGGATTATGGCAATGGGTCAATTTGCCAAAATGTTGAGCTATTCCTTTAAGTCTGGTGGGTGTTGTTTGACATTGTTGACAGAGGCCTGTGCTCTCTGAGTGACCCTCTGGTTCCATTGGTGTCTCCTCCACACCCTCCTAATCCCTGTCTCTGCTGCAGGTGGCATGGTGGGACAGCGTCTCTCCGACCACCCAGACATCCGCAAGCTGGGCTTCACCGGCTCCACGCCCATCGGCAAACAGATCATGAAGAGGTGCGACCCCACAGACTCATCGCTCATGTTTGCCCGAGACGACTGTCAAATCCCATGATATCTAACACTCTGTGACTTCCTGTTGCAGCTGTGCGCTCAGTAACCTGAAGAAGGTTTCTCTGGAGCTGGGAGGGAAGTCACCGCTCATCATTTTCAGCGACTGTGACATGGACAAGGCTGTTCGCATGGTGAGAGCTCCACACAGACAGACACAACAAAATATCACAAATACGAATACAGATGGAAAAGGGAAATTAATTATTATTTCTCTGGCTGGTTTTAAAAAATTATACAGGTATACTGGGTTTGAAAGAATAACTGACAGATGAATCAATACTGAAGATAATTGTTATATTATTACATTATATATATTTTCTAATGACAATATATTTCAGCAAGAAGGAGTTCAGTTTTACAGATTAGTGCAAGGTTGATGCAGATCAGTATTTGTAGAGCACAGTCCTGTTGTTGGACACCAAATAACTTGAAACTTTGACCATATAAGACAAAAGAATAAATAAACATAATCATTTTCATCAGCTTCTGTGGCTGTACAGTAGGCTACAGTTCTACCTAATTGGTATCAGTTAGCAGCCCCAAAAGACTGGTGACCTATTAAAGGGATAGTTCAACATTTTGGCAATTTTGCCTATTGCCATAATCCCTATAGTCATATAGGAAGGCTCATTTCCTTTAATTATCGGTGCATGTTGTTTTAAGATCAGCGGGGCAGAGACGCAAGCTGCTCAGAGAACACAATGGAGGTGAATGGTACAGGTCTCCTGTCCCTCATCAAACTCATCAAATACACAATCTAACCCAGTGTTTCTCAACTTTGGGGTCGGGACCCAATGTGGGAGTCACCTGGACTTCAAATGGGGTCCCCTGAAATGTCCAGTAGCTAATTGATAAAAAAAATACTGATAAAAATATAGTTTTAACTTATTATTATTCTTTTTAAGATTCTAATTAAAAACACCACACGCTGTTTTCTATACTTTAACTTTCTCGAATATAAATTGAGCATCTTGACTGATGGCCGCGATCACATGGGGTCGCCAGAAATTTGTGATGTCAAAATGGGGTCACGAGCCAAAAAAGGTTGGGAACCACTGATCTAACCGACCATTGACTGTAGGGATTATGGCAATAGGCGAACTATCACTTTAAGGGCGACCCTGCCTATGGACAGATGGACGGATGCTATTGGTTAGGTTATAGAACTGAAGGACATATACTGGACCCCAAATTACTTTATAATTGGTGTGTAATGTTGTGTGAATGTGATGGAAAAGCATTGCAGGCAGAGTAAAAAAAAAGCATTAGCCTGCATGTGAGTGAATGGGTGAACGTGGCTTGTAGTGTTCAGTGTAATCCATTTATCTTCTACATACACCCGGATACAGTAAATACCATCTGCCATCTTTCCTTGCTGAGAAATAGATTATAATGAGTGTTGAAGCTGCAGCGTCAGTGATGAAGGTTTAAAGATTTAAGTAACTGACACAAATTAGTGAAAATCCAGAGATGATTAGATCCACAGTTGGTTTTCACAGTCTTTTTTACAGTCTTAATCGTGTGTGTGTGTTGCTCCACAGGGCATGAGCTCTGTGTATTTCAACAAGGGTGAGAACTGCATCGCTGCTGGACGTCTGTTCGTGGAGGAGTCGATACACGACGAGTACATCAGCCGAGTGGTGAGTGAGGAACATGCAGTACATCTGAGGGTTTTTCCACACAGTTAGAGACAGATAAAAAAAAACAACAACAACAGTGGTCAAACCTAGAATACCTCCTACATTTCCCATAATGCAATCATAAAGAGCTGTTCCTCCACCCTCTCCCTCTCAGGTGGATGAGATCAAGAAGATGAAGATCGGAGACCCTCTGGATCGCTCCACAGACCACGGCCCACAGAACCACAAGGCTCACCTGGACAAGCTGCTGGAGTACTGCGACATCGGAGTGAAGGAGGGGGCCACGCTGGTGTACGGGGGCCGACAGGTGGACAGGCCAGGTAGAGCACACACCGAACACACAACACAGACATCAGGCTATAGTATATGTGTGTTTAGTAGAAGTGGGTTTAAAGGGATAGTTCAACATTTTGGCAAATTGGCCCATTGCCACAATCCCTATAGTTTTAGGAGTAGGTTCGTTACCTTTAATTGTTGGTGCAAGCTATTTTTAGAACGGCGGAGCAGAACTGCGAGCTGCTCAGAGGTACACTACGGAGGCTAATGGGATTTCTTGGTTTCCTTCATCAAACCCATCAAATACACAATCCGACAACTCCAAAACGCTCTCGTGGACAAGTTGTGACCTGCACATACACCACACTATGATATAATAATGGAACATTACGAGACGGAGTTGATTCAGAGGTAAATTAATGCAAAACCACTGATGCGCGTTCTCGTCTGGGGCACTTTTTCATCAAGCAGTCTCTGCATTTACCTCGAAAACAACTCTGTCTCGTAACATTACGTTATCATCTCATAGCGTGGTGAATGTGCAGGTCACAACTTGTCCACAAGAGCGTTTCGGCTCTGCTCTGCCGTTCTAAAAATAGCTTGCACCGACAATTAAAGGTAACAAACCTACTCCTAAAACTATAGGGATTATGGCAATGGGCCAGTTAGCCACAATGTTGAACTATCCCTTTAAGGCTGATGGATGTTAATGATGTGTTGAGTTTGTCTGTTTCTTCTTTCTTTGGTCAGTTTCTTGGGTTTGTTTTATTGTTTGTCATGTTTGTTGCTCCTTTTCTTTTCTGTGAACAAACTTTGGACAGTGACTTGTCAGTTTCTGTGCTACAGTCGAAGCTTTAGCGTCCCTATGACAACCATCTGACCATCTTTATGGTGTTTACTTCAGGTTTCTTCATGGAGCCCACTCTGTTCACTGGCGTGGAGGACCACATGTTCCTCGCCAAAGAGGAGTCCTTTGGCCCCGTCATGGTGGTGTCCAAATTCAAAGATGGGTAAGTCACCCCCCCCCCCAAAAAAAAAATACAAAAACATCTCGCTGTGGTGCTGCTGTAATATTCACCAACCGGTAACCGTCTTCTTCATCCGAACCGCAGCGACGTGGACGGCGTGCTGCGGAGAGCCAACGACACCGAGTACGGCCTGGCCTCGGGCGTCTTCACCCGGGACATCAACAAGGCCATGTACGTGAGCGAGAAGCTGGAGGCCGGGACGGTGTTCGTCAACACCTACAACAAGACGGACGTGGCCTCGCCGTTCGGAGGCTTCAAGCAGTCAGGCTTCGGCAAAGACCTCGGTGAGTAGCGACGGGAAGTTTAGACCACGTGGGCCTGTTGTTCGAAAGTAGAATAAAGATATCCAGGATAAGTGGAAAAGCCAGGTTAGACAAAGTCTCATAAATCCATACTGGTTTAATGGGCTCTATGCACAGCTCCACTACTTCCTGGACTTAATGCTGCTCCTTTGTTTCCTGTCTTACATTATTGGAGAAGCTGATTAATCCAGGTGTGTCTGACCATTGTGACTACTCAGACACACCTGGATTCATCAGTTTGTCCAATAATGTAAGACAGGAAACAAAGGAGCAGCATTAAGTCCAGGAAGTAGTGGAGCTGTGCATAGAGCCCATTGGTTGTTGGAACACCGAGCCAGGCTGAGGAGGGGCGGCTTTGTCAAGCCAGGTGTAACTAGAGCACTGGAAAAGAGAGTAACGACACGCATTGGTCCAATGGAAGCGCCTCCTGATGGAGGAATATGGGTATTGCAAAAGTGCCCAAGAACTGACATCTCTGCATTGTTGGTGAATGAGCAAGTGTGGTGTTTTCAATAATTTAAGGACATTTCTAGATCACCCACGTTAATAGCATCATTGAGGATCCTTTACAGATAAACATTAACACATAGGCGAGTAAAAAAACAAAAACAAAAAAACAGTTGTCTACATTAATGTTTCAATCTACATTTTGTAATAAACAAATTATAAGTGTAATCTGATATGACCAAGACACCTAAAAACAAAAACACGGCCATTTTCATCAATTTACAAGCAAGTGGGCAACACACATACACACCCTTACCACGGGAGTCAATGGAGTTGTCCTTACTCTCTTTTCCAGTGCTCTAGGTGTAACTTCTCTCGTCAGTAGACCACAGAGATTTATCACAGATTCACCGATGAGAAGACAGGTGTGGCTGATTTCCTCCAATGAACAGCGGATCTTAATGCTGACGTCAGGTGACACACCTCTTCAAAAAAAAAAAGCACCGCTGCTGTCGTAAAGCGAGAGCGCAGCGGATAACTGTGGACTGATTGAATAATCCAAAACTATGATCACAACTCAAGCTCCTTTCACAAATTAACAGTTGTGCACTTTGCCTTAATGATGAGCAGTTGAAGTTGATTCACTGCACAAATCTAAAGTAAAGTTTACAGCACATGGCCAAAAGTGCAACAGGTGAAAACTAATTAAATATTAGAACATTATGCAGTCTGGTGCTTCAATAAATTGCCGATAACAATGATGAGGTCTATAAATTATTTGGAAGGTGCCTGCCACACTCACTAAATTTTATTCTTATTTTCTTACCTCAACCGATATTTAGTCCAATATGTTTTGTAACATATTTTATAAAATCATTTTGAAGGCCTAATTATGAAAAAAAGCCTAATAAATATTGTAAATGTTTCATGTTTTTTGATTATTGTTTAAACATTTTTAAAAATTGTTTAAAAATCAGGCCAATACGTACATAAGAACATGGAATAACTGTCTGAAACACATTGATTTCTGATCAGAGTGACTGCTGACTTCACAGATAAAGACAACAGAATCAACTAAGCCCGGCTGTTAGCCTGGTCTGGAGCGGGCTAGCTGCAGAGAATAAATCACCATAGTAACTTGACCAGGATAAAGGTATCCAGCTTTTGAACAACCGACTTGAGGCTAAATTCAGCCAGGATAACCAACATATCCCGGCTTAATCCCTTATCTAGGTTTCGAACAACAGGCCCCGGTGCCAGAGAGCTCTGATGGTTATTGTTTTGACTGACACCACCTCTGTCTTCTGTCCACAGGAGAGGACGCTCTCTTGGAATACCTCAAGACCAAAGCAGTGACTGTGGAGTACTGAGATCCAGACGCTCCCAACAAACTCTGACACATCTGGACAGGAAGGGACTCATCTGCGTGCTTGGCTTTGACATCCGGCGTCCTCTAGCGTTGCTTCTGGACAGTGCGCGTTATGTGTGTGTGTGTGTGTGAGCGTGTGTGTGCGCTTGACGGACGATAGGAGAGCGTGGTTGTACGTAGGCCACAGTTTGGACAATGTGCCTGTCTTCTCTCGGCCGTCTGCGTCAAAATTCACATCATGGACAAAGGGACATGTGGGGTTTGTTTTTTCCTCCACATGGACACATTCACATCAAACAGAAAAAAACAAACAAGCTGGACACCTGACGATTCACCTGACGGGAGCTGAGCTGGATCTGATTGTATTTTCAAGTTTTTGGTTCCATAAAAGTGAATTTGTGGTTTAGAAAACAAAACAAAACACTCACAAACTTCGCATTATAGAAAACAAAAATGGAAAATATCAGATGAAGCCATTCCTTTCAACGCTGCCTTCACCATTCCGTTAACATCTCCCTGTCGTTTTACCTGTAGCAGAAACAAAGCATTAGTTCACAGTCTGATCCGTACATGAATGTCATTATGGTGAAGGATGTGTATGTGTGTGTGTGTGTGTTCTTGTATTTACTACCTTATGAGGACTGGAAAGAGTTTTTAACCAACAGAGTGAGGACATTTTTGGGAAGTGAGGACATTTTGGCCGGTCCTCACTTTTTACAAGGGCTGGTTGAGGGTTAAGACTTATATAATTAGGTTTAAATTAGGTTAAGAGTAATGGTTAAGGTTAGGGTAAGGGGCTAGGGAATACATTATGTCAATGAGTGTCCTCACGAAGATAGCATTACAAGAATGTGTGTGTGTGTGTGGATGGATGCTTTTGGGTTATGTTTTATAGTATCAAGTGCCCACATACTGTACGTCTACTAGGTTCTGGTTGCAGCCAAATCCACCATCCACATTAAAAGCAGTCGACTGGTATGAAAGTCCACTGACTGAGTCACCTGACAGTGACATCATCACATTGCAGCGTCACTGTAGCGAGGGTACAAGTTGAACTCAGCATCACATTTTGCTTGGTCTTTATCAGTGCACCTGTACAGTTATAAAACACTTACAGTATTTATTGATCACTACATCAAGCTACAGTATGGTGAGCCCTGTGTATTTTCTCTCCATCATCACAACACTGCTTGTTTACATCTCGTCCTTGCAGCTGTCTCTTCCCACATCCTCCACTTTAGACATTCTCTCTCTTCCATTTGTCAGATTTGACTTTTTTTGTAAAAAACAAACATTTTTTTAACAAAAGAGGGAAAGGAAAAGACTATCTGATATATTTTTTTGACATTGTATTTGTCAGACCAGAGGAAGACTATATTATGTTAGAACACGCTATTATTTTTCTCTAAAGACCAGATCGGTGTTTTTAACTCATCGCTAATGTGAAGAAGTCGTGAAGTTAAGTTTTCTATTCGTCCCGCATTGTCAGTGAAGGCAGCAAGGGCTACAAAGGCAAAGTGTTTTCTTTTTACTCTCGCTTTGTGGAACTTGCGAGAGCTGTCCCCTCAATAAAGTCTTTCTTCAGCCGGTGATGCTACACAGTGGTGAATAAAGTTCAGTTTGAATTTTACTGTGTAATGATGCTGTTCAGTGGAAAATATATCAACATACTACACTACAGTGGTGATGGCACTGCTCTTTCCAGAGCTGCTGGGCTCATTCATTCTTATTTCTCTATAAATAGTGTCCATATCGATAGTACTATTATTGTATGCACTGTCATTTCAATACCAAAAACACATGGTACCTATTTGTCTACACCAGCTGCCATCAATAGCATATCCAGCTAGCTAGTTAGATGGAAATGTAATGGATTACAGATTACTAATAACCCTTTATTGTAAATCATGTAAATGTTTGAATTACTTTATTTAAATATTGTAATCATTACATTTGATAATGTATTGATTACTTTTCGGTGGCATTGATTTAAGTTGGTTTATGTTCAATAGAAGTGTCACAACCAGATTAGTATTTAATGAAGATCAATCAAACAACTAATCAATCACATTTTATTTATACAGCCACGGAAAAAATTAAGAGAGAATTTCTCAAATGTTTCTTAAACCACATCTGATTTCATAGGAAGATTATAAAAACCACTGCTGGGATTAAACATCATTAGACATTATTCCACAAAAATGATTTATAAACTCTTCCTATGTTAAAATATTCATGTTGTGTTACTTAGAAATGAATATGAACATGTTTTCCTTCATTATTCATATTCAAGGTCTGAGAAGACTTAAAGCAGAAGTAAGCGATCCGGTCGTTTTGGCTAATGCTGCGTTCCAGGCAGGCTTTTGAAACCGTAAATTACAGCTTCAAGTCACGACTTAAGACTTTGTAGCGTTCCAGGCAACCCACTGGTTTTTTTCCGACCTGTTTTACCTGTGAAAGTCACTATAACGGCCACTCGTAACTTCCGACCCGTGAACTCGTACCAGATCGAACTGGTACGACTTCACAGGTCGGAAAAACACGAGTTACGAGTTGCCTTGAACGCACCATAACGTCTTGTCAGCCGATGGAGTTAGCAGCCCCCGCCCTCGTCCCTACGTCACCACATTCAGGCGCATCCCTTAGCTGCACCAGACTGGCTCTGGCTGCACACACAGCCCTTCATGCCGTTCTCTCTCCTCATTGGATAAAACTTGTAGGATACGAGAAAAGTTTTCTCCTCGGCTCAGAGCAGAGCAGAGTGACTGACAGACCCGTGTTTCGGTCCAAACACTCTATGTAAGTGATTGCTGTCGGAAGATATAACTATTTAAGACTTATATTAACACAAAATTTTGCTTACTTCTGCTTTAATATTTTTTGTTATTGCGACTAGCTAGTTGTCATTTTCTGCCAATAAATGACAATATTTCTATTTAAATTTTAGGAGAAATGTTGTCAGTAGTTTATAGAATAAAACAAAAATGTTCATTCTACTCAAATAGATATCTATAAATAGTAAAACCAGAGAAACTCATCATTTTAAAGTGGTCTCTTAAAGCAGAAGTGAGTGGTCCGGTCGTTTTCGCTAATGCTGCGTTCCAGGCAGGCTTTTGAAATCGTAAATTACAGCTTCAAGTCACAACTTACGACTTTGTAGCGTTCCAGGCAACCCACTCGTGTTTTTCCGACCTGTTTTACCGGTGAAAGTCACTATAACGGCCACTCGTAACTTCCGACCGGCAGAGGTGGCAAGTAACGAAGTACAAATACTTCGTTACTGTACTTAAGTAGATTTTTCAGGTATCTGTACTTTACTTGAGTATTTATTTTTCTGACGACTTTTTACTTTTACTCCCTACATTTATACGCAAAAATATGTACTTTCTACTCCTTACATTGTAAAAACAGGCTCGTTACTTTTTTTTTTTGACACGACGTAAAAGCACCGGTAAAAGACTAGAGGGAAAGAGGGAGAAGAAGAGGGAGGGAGGAGGGAGGAGGGAGGAGGCAGTGTGGGGGGGGGGGCGGTAGAGAAAGAACCGAGTTACCAACTTGTACTGTAGCAGGGACATGGAGGCAGCAGAATGGAGGAAGGAAGCGATGGTGGTCGGACTATCCGACGGGGAGGGGGGGGTGGGGGGGTGAACACTGTACAATCAGCGCAATATAGCGCATTTACCGTTTACGAGCGGCAAAGCGCAACCTGTCCATGTGCCCGTGTCTGTGTGTACGTGCACGCGCGTGTGCCTGTGTGTGCGCGTACGTGTACGTGGGTGCGACCGCACGCGAGAGAGACGACAGGTGGACTGACTGGCAGATGAGAGGTGGTGAAACGCTGTTTAAAAATGATTATTATTATTATTTTGTGAGGTCTGTGGCGGCCCAGACGATGGGAAACACTGTCTCTGGTCAGTTCAATCTTGATTATTCTGTCTGAACTTTTTTTGTTTAACAAAATTATCAAATGATGTAGGTTTCATTAACGGCAAAAATTAATTTTTACTTTTTACTTTTACTTTGAAAGTACATTTCAGAGCCTGTACTTTCTTACTTTTACTTGAGTAAAGGAGTTGAATCAGTACTTCTACTTTTACCAGAGTAATTTTTTACACATGTATCTGTACTTCTACTTAAGTACAGAATATGAGTACTTTTGCCACCTCTGCCGACCGGTGAACTCGTACCAGATCGAACTGGTACCACTTCACGGTCGGAAAAATACGAGTTTCCTTGAACGCACCATAACAGTCCTCGTCGCTACGTCACCACATTCACGGTGTTCCTTGGCTGCACACACAGCCCTGCATGCCGTTCTCTCTCCTCATTGGATAAAAACTGTAGGATACTATAAATGTTTTCTCTTCGGCTCAGAGCAGAGCAGAGGGACTGAGAGACCCGTGTTTCAGTCCAAACACTCTATGTAAGTGATTGCTGTCGGAAGATATAACTATTTAAGACTTATATTAACACAAATATATCACTCACTTCTGCTTTAATTTCTTCCAGAGCTGTATACAGGTAGCATCTTTCAAGTCAATCAAGAGCAGTTCAAGGTGCTTTAGTTTGATTGAAAAACCAATAACATAAGAGATAAAACCAAAAGGACTTGGAGACTAATGCACATCAAAGATCAAGAATAGTGAATAGAAACAGTGAGATAATAAAAGGAATAAAAACAGACAGGAGTAATATAGAAAGAGACAAGACAATACTCCGGTGTTATAAGACTCCACACACCTATTATATGTCTGACCTGTGCTGTTCACAAACACACCAAAAGATGGCAACAGATTGAATGTTATACTGAACCAAGCTACAGATGCCAGACTAAAGAGGGGAGGGAAATTATCCAGAGTACAAAATATAGAATTTGTGATTTATGATTATTAAAAAAACCTACCACACAGCTCACTGCCTGTGTGGGTAACAAACTGCTGCTGACTGAACAGAGCAGACACAGAGAGCTTGTGTTTCTCATTGCAGGGCGGCGGTGCTGGAGCTGCTGAGCTTCGCCCAAAACCTGACTGGAAAGTAACTGAAGAAGTCTGAGAATGAAAAACTGTTGTGGATCCAATGTAAACGTCCCCCGATGGTGTTGTGTTTTTACACACACACGATCCAGCCAATGGGGAAAGGTCCAGCAACTGAGGGCTGGTGTAACATCACATTCAGACACAGGATTTATTAAAAGGAATATAACTGTTTATTTCTTGTTTTACATGGAGTCAGAGAAAGTAAAGCTAAAGATGAGACAATGACCAACACACACAACTGTTAAATCAGACTGAGTTCTAGTTTCCTTGTGCATTTATTTGTATTTCATGAACACAAAGTGAAACAAACAGGTGAAATTACACATACTGTGTTAATTTGTGCTTTCTCTTGGGTGAGTTACACAAACAGGAAGTAGAAGAAAGCATTTTTATTGTAGTCATGTATTATACAGAAGTTGTGTGTCTGTATTGGTCAGTGTTCACAAAGACAAAAAACTGCTGTGTGTACATCACAGGATGAGACTTTGACCAAAACCTGTTGTCAACTGTTGACCAGAGGCCCATTTAGAAATACAGCTTTGACAATGTCATTTTGTTGTTTAGTTACCACTGTAATGGTCCATCTGGTATTTATATGTACGTAGATAAAACAAGACAATGATGAACAAGGAGAAAGGAGGAAAGGAGAAATAAAAGTCACTCAGACGTTTATCAGGTCCATCAGTCTGAATCTCACTCAGTCACATCCAGCAGCCCTGTGATCAATCCTCATTCATCTTCACTACACTCCATGCTAGATAGGACCGTCCACCTGTCTCAGGGGACACTCTGGACCACAGGACGACCAGGACACACAACTCTAACATTCAGTTGTTCTTCACACTCTTCTTGCTTTGCATTCGTTTTGAAAAACAACCGATTTTATCTCAATAATGAGATGAGTGATTTTTCAACATGAAAGATGACATAAACACAGCATAAATGCTGATCATCAAATCTAATTAATAGTCATGACAAGTCCTTTCTGACTGTCAGCAGATCCCATTTAACCACACAATGCAGCAGGAAGGACACTGCTGCAATGTGATGATTTCGAAGGGAACTGGGTCCTCTTACACAGCAATTCAAAGAGTTGAATAATATGAATATGAATCAGTGAAAGAAATTAAAGCATGAGATAATTAACTAAAGCATCTCAAAATGCACATGGAGCTGTGAAGTGGACGGTTGAAGAAGAAGACGACCACACAGGTTCCTTCTGCTGTCCAGAGACTCAACAAACCTGGACTGTAGACAGGGGAACACCACACTGTGGCCAACAGATCATTCACCTCAGCACACGGTCGTCTAATGGCTTTCTCCAGTATGATAATACATGATCATCACATCAGTCCAGAGTCTGAGGAGTGTTTCCTGCTCCATGACAACCAGACTAAAGGCAATGAGGACTCCTTGAAGGTGATTCAAATAAAGTGGCCAGTGTGTGTAGCTTGCATTGCAACACTATGAGCAACAGAGACATCTGCAATTAAAACTTAAAGGGATAGTTCAACATTTTTGGCAAATTGGCCCATTGCCATAATCCCTATAGTCATAGCAGTAGGTTCGTTACCTTTAATTGTCGGTGCAAGCTATTTTTAGAACCGCGGAGCAGAGCTGTGAGCTGCTCAGAGCTACGCTACGGAGGCTAATGGGATTTCTTGGTTTCCCTCATCAAACTCATCAAATACACAATCCAACAACTCCAAAACGCTCTGGTGGACAAGTTGTGACCTGCACATTCACCACGCTATGAGATAATAACAGAGCGTTACGAGACAGAGTTGTTTTAGATGTAAATTCATGCAGAACCGCTGATGCACGTTCCCGTCGGGGGCAATTTTTCGGCAAGCAGTCTCTGCATTTGCCTTGAAATCCCATTAGCCTCCGTAGTGTAGCTCTGAGCAGCTCGTGGCTCTGCTCCGCCGTTCTAAAAACAGCTTGCACTGACAATTAAAGGTAACGAACCTACTTCTAAGACTATAGGGATTATGGCAATGGGCCGATTTGCCAAAATGCTGAACTATCCCTTTAATGTCTAATCAGACCAAATTATAAAATCTTGTCAAAAGTGTTACACTTGAACACCTCACATACAGTAAGAGGTCACATGGTCAGCTGACGACTGGATGAGGTATATCAATATCCACTCTGGCTCCAAAGGCACTTCTGCAGCAATCACCTCAATGCTCGATCAAACAGGTCTGCTTCCACTCATTTTTGTCCGTGAAGTCAGTTTAAAATCTGTCACTTGGACCTGTGTCGCCTCAGAGGGAGAGAAACTCCACATGGAGCCTGAGGTCTGTGTCTGGCTGCTCTACTGCTGCTCCAGCACCTGGATGGCCACTTTCCCCTTCTTGCCTTTGTCTCCAGGTAGTTTGAGGTTCTGCTCCGTGACCTCCAGCTCCTCATCAGAGTCCGACTCCTCCTCAGAGCTCGACGTGTCTTCGTCCTCCGAACCGCTGAGCTCCACCAGAGCTACGTCCTGGGAACAAGATGACGACTCGGTCAAATCATACAACAAAAAACCTTTACTAATTTCCAACAATTCTGCACAATGAATAGAAAAAACAAGGCACTTAAAGTACAGAGAACAAACACATTAAACCAGTGTAGAACAACAGTATTAGGGGGTTTTAAGTTTAATAATGACACTGCTGATTCTGCAGATCTTATATCTACAGGTAGGAGGTCCACAGCTCAGAACTAAAGCTGCAATTAATGACAATTAATCGAATAATTGAACAATAGTCAACTATTTTGATAATCAAATTATCGGTTTGAGTAGTTTTTTTTAAAGAAAAAAAGCCAACATTCTCTGATTTCAGCTTCTTAAATGTGAATATTTCTGGTTTCTTTGTTCCTTTATGACAATAAACTGAGGATCTCTTTGGTTTGTGGACAAAACAAGACATTTGAGGACGTCATCTTGTGGTTTGGGAAACACTGATTGACATTTTTCAACATTTAACATTTTATTGACCAAACAACTAATCGATTTATAGTTTACATAATCGACAGATTAATCGATAATGAAAATAATCGTTAGTTACAGCCCCACTCAGAACCCATCCATGAAGAGATGGGAAGACCTTTACCCCTCACTTTGTTGAGGGAGAACTCCCTGCCCAAAAATATGATTCAGTTTCTGGCTGCTGGTTTGAGATTTGTTCACAACCAACTAAGACTGCAGCTCTCTCCATTACAGAATTATTTTGTTTTGATAAATGCACTTGATTTCTAAAATAAAAGTTTAAAGGGAAGTTAAAAAAAATATCCCTGATCATATTGGTTCAAAACAATGAGCCGAGGCCAAAATCTGCAGAATCCTGTATAACTTGTATAAAAGATTCAAAAGTTAATTTGTGCCGACAATATTAGCCTCATCAATGGGTGGTGATGATCGGTCCCCCCGAAACATTAGGGCACTGACTATGTAGTATTGTTACATGTGTGTATGTATTGTTGTTTGTTTGTTGCCCTGCATGAGGATAATAAAGTTGCCCTCACCATCTCTATGACTTTCTGCGCCTCATCCACGTTCTCTATGTCGAAGTGTCCTGCAGGAGCCTCCTCCATCTGCCTCTTCAGCTTCTCGTTGGCCTCGGCCATCTGAGGCAGGAAGTTCTGCAGCCGCTCCAGCACTGACACACAACAAAACACACACATCACAAGTCTTTCTTTGTGGTTTTCCTGCATGACAACAATGCCAAAAGCTCTAATCAATAACTCAACATCATAATGTGCAGTGGTATTTGGTCTCTCACCACTGCTTCTGGGGACTCTCTCTGTCTGGGGGGGTCCAGCAGGCCTCGGCTTGAGGAGCAGCTTCTCACTCAGACCTGGCAACACAACAGACAAGGTCAACACATGAGGAGAATCACCTCACACACTTTTCTAGAGTGACTTATGAAATTATTAAATGATTGTCATCACATGGATCCTTCGTGACACACATAAACACACACGTCACTTTCCCACGACCAAAAACCAGTTGTTCTTGATTGACAGACATGGATGTCGTTTGGTTATCAACTGTGTGAACAGATAATAAACGTCGTTGAGCTAGTAAACACACATTTACATGACAAACATTTCCCTGAAGGTATCCGGGTAAAGAGTGTGCGTGTGTGAAGATTGAAACTGCCTTGACACCTCCAGGAGCTGCACGGAAACACACTTTTATGTCGGCTCCACACGTATGTCAGTTCCTGGTATCCAACAGCTACAAACAGCACACACACTCACACGCTAACACACACATACACTTACCTGCTCCGTTACCACATGACAGTAAAGCCGGTGAGCTAGTTTTCTCCTTGTTGAACTCCATTTCTTCCTCTGTTTTTCATCCACGTGTTGTTCGTCACAGAAACATCCGGGTCATAGGTAAGTAATGGTGCGTTCAAGACAACTCGGAAGTCGGAAAGACACGAGCTCCGAGTTGTAAAAAATTAATTGAACGGCGTGGAACCATGGATGTAGCCTATATTATCTTATAATAGATCCATGCGTGGAAATTACAGGTCGGAAACTCGGGTATCATTTCAGAGGTCCGACTTGACGTCACGACAACATATCAAAACATGGTGGCCCTCGTCTTAAACGGTTAGAATTTGAAAATTTGAAGTTATTTGTTTAGATTTTAATGCATATTTTTTGTGTATTATTTCCTTCGGGTATCCATGTTTTTTCTCTTCCGAGTTCCTGCGCTGTGAACGCAATGATGTTGGGAATTCCGACCTCCGAATTGTTATGAACGCAGCTTGACACGAAGGGAAGCACACAGCGCCCTCTGGTGTTTCAGGAAGGACTCGTGAAGCTGACTGGGAATAAATTACACATAAACCCAAAATGAAGGCTAAAACACAAGAAGAGCCTCGTTAAAACTAAATATTTGACTAACCTGCCCTTTAACAAATGGGCATTATAAAGCGACAGCTGAGTGCAATCTGCGCAAGCGCGATACAATCAAAATATCTATTTGGCAGAGCAGAAGGAGGAGGTCTCACTCCGAACTGCTTTTCATTTTCAGTCACAGTTGATGGGTTTTATCGAAAGCAAACCATATTTTATTTAGTTACGACATAGTGGTTCAGTTAAACTCGTATGTTATACTTTTATATAGTATGTCCGAATATGAAGTGGGATATCTGCAAATAGTGGGGGCTGGAAAACGCGTAGTTTGCAGTTTGCAGCCACTTTTCACAAACAGAGTGGTACATCTTTCTTTCTTCACGCAAACGATCTTTGAAAACGCTATTTGCTGTGACGCGGCTCCGTGGCTGTCTGTCAAGGAAGACTCACAGCTCCTCTACGGGACCAAATACCTCCACCACAGGAAAGGTAACTACTGGAAAAGAAATAGAAATACGGTGACGACTAAAAAAAAAAACGGCCACTAGCCAGGTCTGACTACTGTATTCTCTCGGCTGTGCCTCTCTCGGTTGTTTTCTGCGCTGCTAGCTACCATAGCTGCGTTAAGTAGCATAAACAGATAGCCTGTTTTTTTTTTCTTTGCTTGCTGAACGCACTGATAATTGTTAGCCTGTGTTGAAGGGAAAGGCGTTGAACCGGACAGTCAGCATGACTAAGAAGTGGTATAAACTGAGTCAGAGGCATATCAGTGCTGTGGAAGCTGTAATTATGATAAGGTAAAACTGTAGCCTGAGGTTTTCAGACCGTGTGCACACAGAAGACAGGAATCACGGCTGTAAACAAACTGAAACTGAACTGCAGCAACTCGGTTTCTCAGTTTCTACACAGATGTTTTCACATTGGTGATGTGGCATTATGTGGCTTCCTTTTTTAATCTAAAAATGCAGGTCATGCTTCAGTACATCCCCCACTTCTCTTATTCTTTAACAGTGTCTCAACCTTGATACTCACAATAGCCAGAGGAATGAATGCTTGTGGGACGCAGTCAGTTTTACAATGTGCTTATGGCCTCAGGCTGACAACTAATAGTCCAGCACTGAACTGAGAGACACAGTGTCCTCAAATACAAAGACACTGTGTTCACTGTAGTGATGTTGGCACTTCTGGTTCAAACCCCCCTGTCACTCACGTTGATGTTAAAGGGATAGTTCAACATGTTGGCAAATTGGCCCATTGCCATAATCCCTATAGTTTTAGGAGTGGGTTTGTTACCTTTAATTGTCGATGCAAGCTGTTTTCAGAGCGGCGGAGCAGAGCCGCGAGCTGCTCAGAGCTACACTATGGAGGCTAATGGGATTTCTTGGTTTCCCTCGTCAAATACACAATCGAACAACTCCAAAACGCTCTGATAGACAAGTTGTGACCTGCACATTCACCACGCTATGAGATAATAACGGAACATTACGAGATGGAGTTGTTTTTGAGGCAAATGCAGAGACTGCTTGCCGAAAAACTGCCCTCGACGGGAACGCGCATCGGCAGTTTTGAGTGAATTTACCTCAAAACTCTGGAGGAAACTGGACCAATTTGCCAAAATGTTGAACTATTCCTTTAAGTCACATGGATTTTATTCAAAAGCTGGTAATGTGTAATTCATTAGAAAACAGCTGCTCCTTATTTAGAAGTTTCCTCCAATTCTGGATTAAGATGCTTTTTGTTCCTGATTATAAGACGTGACTCAGCTGCTGCCACATCTGGGTGTGATGTTATCTTGCTTCCAGCTGTTTTCCCTGTTTCTTACAGCTGTTCCTTCCTCTGTTGTCTGTCCCTTTTCTTTCCTCAAGCTGAAGCTTTTTAAACATGGATGATGCACCTTAGCCATTATCCACCTGCCATTTACTGTGTGTTACTTGACATCACCCCCTCAGACTGGATGACAGGAGATGAGACACTGCGGGCCGAGACCACATCATGAGTATCCAGGGTCTGGGAGGAGCTTTAGGGGATTCCCTGGGCTCTAGCCTGACGGTACGTATGAGCGGAGCAGGTGGTGGGTGGAGCGCTCTGTCCCTGAAACCTGTGTCCTCCGGACGGATCGCCTCTCTGTTCCAGACCATGGTCCCCACCGGTTACACGAAGCTGCAGGAGGAGCGGCTGGCCATGGTGGACATGGGTGCAAAACCCGAGGCCGGGCCGCTCCAGAACGGCTACAGACAAGAGACATCTTACGCGGAGAGCCGGCGGCACCTGGACCGGGCCTCTCGGTCCTCTGTGACCGCTTCTGACTGTGGCGACGGAGGCTACTCTGAAACGGAGCCCATGCTGCTGGCTGAGAGGAGATTCTCCGGGGAGGAGGCGGACGAAGATGAGGAGGAGGGGGAGGAGGAGGAGGGTGAAGGGCAGGGATCTGATGTGCAGAATATGCCCAAGGAGTCGCCGCTGGCTATGGCGCTGCAGATTCTGTTGCCCTTCCTTCTGGCCGGATTTGGGACCGTATCCGCTGGAATGGTGCTGGACATTGTGCAGGTAAGTCGGGTTTACAATACAACCACTGTGTTTACTCACACACACACACAATCCTGCAGAGCTGAGCCTCACACCGGGACGGCATTAAACACTAAGTGTGGGATTGCATCAGATTAGAATCTGGATTAGATTAGATTAGATTGGATTAGACTGGATTCATCTTTACTGTCACCGAACAAGCATGACTGTTGTTTAACAAGCAAACCAACCAGACCTGCAGTTACACATAAGGTTTGTATTAAGCCTGTGAATATATTTAAATACAAGTTATGGAAGATATAGTGTGAGTGCTAATGTATGCAGTATAATAGGGGATTTTAGAAATGGCTGTAATAAATAGATATGCACAGGATATAAATGAGCTATGGGCATCTTATAAAGATAGACACATTAGTGGCGATGCAGTTTGTGATTTAAAGCGCCGCTGCAGTCGCTAATAGTTGTTAGAGTTAATTACATTTCAGCAGAAAAGCAGCAGCAGCAGGGAAAGTGCTGTTCCTTTCTCTGCTGCTTTTGGGAGCACAGGCTTGTGAGTCACCGCCCCACCCCCCCGCCCACCACCCCTCCCTTGGAGGAAACAGTCCATACGTAGCCGGGGTGTGAAATGTCCTAGATGATGCCCTTTGCCCCCCACCGGTCTCACTTGTGATGGAAGTCCTCACCGCAGGGCGGCAGGGAGAGTCTTTACGTAACCGTGTTAGTCAGGATAAGTCGCAGTTGTGGCAGTCTGTGAGAAATGGGGTGGGAAATTGTTTGCCAGCACTTTCAGCTCCAAACCAGTTTTTACCTAAGCTGTGGCTGTGTTTACTGTACAACTTCTTTTCTTTTCTTCTTTTCTTTTTAATGACATTGTTCTTCTTGGAGGAATTTTGATAATTAAATAATATGCCCTGTGAAGTTTTCTTGTAAACTAACAAAGCAGTTTTTTTTCCTTCTCCATGAACAATTGGTAGCGTTTCCTTCCTTTTTCGGCCTTATTGAAGAGCAATTTCCAAGAAATGAGGACTGAGAAAGACAGGTTCATACCAGGGATGATTACTTGGTCAGCATCTTTTAGCCACCAGACGCCCCTACAGTGTCATTATTACTCATAGGAGTAAGAACCAAAGCCAGATATCAGAGGCAGGTTGTAAACACAGATTGCCCCAAGCTACCGGATCAAAAACGTACTGAGGGTATGAAAGATGCCCTCTGGAGCTGTTTTCACATAGTGGTGTTTACCAGACGGGCATTGAACGTACCCTTGAGCTCTGAAATATTATGAATATATTTCTAATCTCATAAACCTTAAGGGAAAGCAATTTTTTAATGATATTTATTCACCGATGTTTGTTCATTGTACATTTTATTTCACCTGTATTTATTATTGTATCATATGAGGGTTTAAGTGATTCTGCCAGTAAATAGCAGTTCAATAATGCCCAGTATAATCAAATATGGGGCCAAGTATACAGGGAACCTTATACGCTATGTTAAAGGGATAGTTCTACATTTTGGCAAATTGGCCCATTGCCATAATCCCTATAGTTTTAGGAGTAGGTTCGTTACCTTTAATTGTCGATGCAAGCTATTTTTAGAACGGCAGATCAGAGCCGCGAGCTGCTCAGAGCTACGCTACGGAGGCTCATGGGATTTCTTGGTTTCCCTCATCAAACTAATCAAATACACAATCAAACAACTCCAAAACGCTCTGGTGGACAAGTTGTGACCTGCACATTCACCACGATATGAGATAATAACGGAACGTTATGAAACGGAGTTGTTGAGGCAAATACAGAGACTTCTTGCTGAAAAGCTGCCCCCTACGGGAACGCGCATCAGCAGTTTTGCATGAATTTACCTCGAAAACAACTCTGTCTCGTAACGTTCTGTTATTATCTCATAGCGTGGTGAATGTGCAGGTCACAACTTGTCCACAAGAGCGTTTTGGAGTTGTTGGATTGTGTATTTGATGAGTTTGATGAGGGAAACCAAGAAATTACATTAGCCTCCGTAGCGTAGCTCTGAGCAGTTTGCGGCTCTGCTCCGACAATCAAAGGTAACGAACCTCCTCCTAAGACTATAGGGATTTGGCCAATTTGCCAAAATGTTGAACTAGTCCTTTAATATACTACTGAATATAAGTAATCTACATGCACAGTATGACTTTAAAGCATATTATCTATTTAAACACTCAACACCTGTATTGAATTCCTGCCAGGATTCCTGACAACAACGGTGTGACTCTGCTGGATGTAGGTCACAGGCTCACAGGTGTATATGTAAATAAGGCATGTGCCTTATCTAAATGATGCATAGCATCTGAATTTGAATACCAAATAAGCTTAACTGAAAGTGGGGTAATTACAAGGTCACACACTTTAAAAAAACATTTCACCGTGTGTGATTTGCTTTTGTGTTGTCCGCAGCACTGGGAGGCGTTCCAGTACATCACAGAGATCTTCATCCTGGTTCCCGCTCTGCTCGGCCTGAAGGGAAACCTGGAGATGACTCTGGCCTCCAGGCTGTCCACAGCGGTGAGACACACACACACACACACACACAGTCACAATGACACACTGCTGTGGTTCAGTTAATAAAGTATTTTGTCTTATCTGCCTTGGAAGTATTTTACAATCTATAAAGTATGAGGAAACTTAATGTGAAGTTTTTATGTTCCGTCAGGATAAGATTTCCTTCTGCCACTAAAACCTCTCAGTAGTAAATGTCAAATGGAAATAACTTCACATATACTGTGATGTAACAAACAGTGGCTTTGAATGAAGGAGCTGTCATCCTATATATTGTTATAATGTTGTTTTAGCTTGCTTCGGTTGATCTGGAAAAGCGACACAGACTCCATACAGAGTCCATTTTTCACTGTGTATATGACGTGTATAATTTTCTTACACATCTTGTTCTTGCTGTAATCAGATAGCTGGTATCCGTCTTCATGCCGCATCGACTCTGCTCCTGTTTCTCAGCTTTTTATGCTTCAGCCTAAACATAAACATAAATCTACTTGGTTAGAACAAGAGAAGAAACAATGGACCGTTTCAAGTTTCAAGGGGGTTTCAACAGCGTGTCCTGGTGGCTGCTGGGGACGGTCCATTGTTGTCGTCGAGGTCAAGGATATCATAATATGAACACAGCAGCTCAGATTCACAGCCAGGAGCAAAACAAGTCACATTTGAATAAGTTACAATCATCATGTTTCTATGGATGATGGTGCAAAGGTTTATTATTTAGACAATAATTTATAACCATCTTCCCATAAATGTACAATAGCATGGAGTCTAATAATTCAATTATTGCTGACAGTGTGGAATATAGAGCATAACTACAGTATTTCTTGCGACCGTGTGAAGTGTTGTCAGTGTTATTGTCACCACGCCTGTTGACTTGCAGCAGACAAAACAACAAGAGCGCGCGCATTATATAATCAGCAGATCTGCTGTGTCTATTTGTGGATTGACAGTGACAACCCCACCCTGCTGCCTTCAGTATACTGTATGACCTATCAACTGGAGAACCTATAGAACTGTAGAAAAATGTCTGCATATGCATATCTCCACTGCTGGCAGATAGTTATTGCCGGTCGTCTCTATTTCAACCAGTGCAGCTGTTGCGGCCTGTAGCTGCAGCTCTAACATCGTCTCCTCTGTCAGGTGAACACAACAGGCTTATACCCTCCGCTGTCTGTCAGAGCAGCTGTCCCCTCTCCTGAGCTCAAGTTATAATTACTTTGGAAAAGTTTGGAGTAAGAATTATGTCAGCATCTTGAATGGGGTTTTTTTTTGGTGTAAGAGCCTCGCGGATTAGGAATTAGCGGAGGAATGTGCTGATATAGCAGACGGAGAGGTGGTTTCCTGAGGACGAGCCACGGCAACCGGGACAAGTGAACAGTCAAGATAGCGACATTTATTGCTCCACTTCAGCCTCTCAGAGCAAGTGGTGTAAAAAATATATAAAAAAAGGGATGAGCAGCGAAGGGAGAACAGGTTTGCATGTCATTGAACCACAAGTGCATGCACGTGCATATCCCATAAAGCTGTGTAATGCGCTCTACAAACCTGTGTAATTACAATCCTGTCCACAAGTGCATGAAGCCCTCACTCAGTCAGTAGAAACCTCTCAGTGTATCCACATCTCTGTGATTGTGTGAGGCCCTGTTCAGACTGCGTTCAGGATTCTCTGTAAATCCGATCATTTAGAAGCTCATTCCAAGTCGTTTTAGTTGTTTCTGTCATCACTGAAAAGTTCCGGAAAGCCCACGGGGGGGAATCAGAGAATCAAAACGTCCTTGGTTTTTGCCTGAAACACGCCGAGCAATATACCCGGTCTGAACCTTTTAGATCCTCCGTCTTTTAATTTCCTGCAGACTAGACGAGGGACGTGCAGCGTGCGATCGGGGCCGGAGAGTCAGACGAAGCCGAGGAAGTGACAGAGCAGAGTTTTCTCTGCTGCATGTGTGCTCCACATTGGTGAGCTCACACAGCAGGGCTCAGTGTGAGCTCATGCTCCTCAGTGGTGTGGCGTCTTCATGTTACTCAGCCGTGACTCCAGGCAGTGTTCCACTTCCTAAGAGGAGTTACGCAGTGAGAAATGTGTCAAGATCCTTCCAGTCGATGACAGATATTATTATGCTGAAACTCAACAGTGGAAATGTTGTCACTTGAATTGAAATCAGAATTTATATTATATTATTTAGAAAAATGGCTGTATATTATTATGAGCAGGCCACTGGGACAAGAGGGAGCTGTGGGATGATCGTGGGGTTTTTTTTGTGAAAGTTTGAAACCCACTCAGGTCAGAGTGACATGTGTGCAAATTCCACGTGAATTAATAATTCATGTGGTTAAGATGCTAAATAGGGTTGAAAAGAATAATGAAAAAGGTTAGTGTTGCATTTGCATAAACTTGGGCCACTTGCAAGAGACAGATTAGTAAAAACCGATGATCAATCTGAGGACAGAGTCACGTGGAATAAAATGAGAGACAGCAGCTACAGGATGAACAAAGAGTTTGTGCATAACCCCAAGATGTGTTGCTCTTGATTGTTTAACCCCTTCAGGGCCCTGAGGTGAGGGATACATACACAAAAAAACAGGTTAAATGCTAACAAATGATGCCAAACGACACCCTTTCAGTACCATGGATAGCACCACTCTGCACCACATTGTCACTTTGAATTTTTCCATTATAAATGCAAAAATACTGAAAAAAACGGACTTTATTAATCACCTGCAGGAAATGATACACTGTCGCCTATAAAGTTGGAATAATTTTGTTTTTAGACACATTCCTCTTTTTATCCCTATTATGAAAGTCAATTGAGGTTTACTTTTTACAGTGATATTTGGAAGAGATTTATCAATAAAGTTTTGAAAAGATATACACTTTATCTATCAAGAATAAATCACATTGTCACAATAATTTCATGAGAAGAGGTAAAAAAAAATGTATTCCAATTTTATGGGCAACAGGGCACAAGCTGTAAAAAAAATATGATAATATTACCCCCATGTTCACGATTAAAAAAATAAACCCTGTCAATACTTATACACAATATTGTTAATATTTGCCAGCCATTTAAAACGAATTATACAAATTGTAATTGGATTATTGCACATTAATTGTAAGTAATCTCATAATGAAACAAACAAACAAAGCATTCTCTACATAGGAGAAGGCCACAGAGGCGACAGGCTACAAATGAATAATCAGTGTATGGGAAATGACTAAATCTCTGTTCCCTTTTGGTCTCTGTGGACAATGACCACAGACCTCCATGAAGGGAACTAGTTATGAAGTGCTCCCAGAAAACTCTGAATAATACATTGTTTTGATTTAGTTTGTTCTAATTCTGTCTTTACCCCCGACACAGGTGAACGTGGGTAAGATGGATTCCCCCATCGAGAAGTGGAATCTAATCATAGGCAACCTGGCACTGAAGCAGGTAATCACACATTATTAGTTGCTGCCGTGAATAATCCACTCTCGTGTGGAGCCAACAGAGGCTTTTTTATAAAATAAGGATCAATACCTCCCATTGATCGCTTAATAGACTCCAGTCGTTCATAGTTTTTCATCTCCCACACAAATATGGATCAGACTGAAAACAGTGTGCATGAACCACAAGACAATGATACAATTCAGATATTTGAGACTGGCAAATTTAATTTATGTGTGTGTTTCATTTTGTTGCGTGCTGTGGGTTCCATGCAGAGTTACTGATGGCGCATGGTGATAATTGGTTTAACCCAGGTGGGTGTTCCCTCAGACTGTTCTATTGATCTTTGTCTGTGTAGTGAGGCTGAGTACAAGCTCAGCTAATCATCTACCCACACGCTGATAAACACACACACACATCATCATCATCACAGTGTTTTGATGAGCTGTGTGTTTGATAAGTCATGCAATAACAACCGTCAGCAGGAAGTGGTGTGTCATAAAGAAAAATATATGTACACCATGTTCAGTGTTTCACTGCTACAGTATAGGGTTTGCCTATTCACTCACACACACACACCCCTGGGTCTTGCATTCATGTTTGTTGTTTTAAAGGGATAATTCAACATTTTGGCAAATTGGCCCATTGCCATAATCCCTACAGTTTTAGCAGTAGGTTCGTTACCTTTAATTGTCGGTGCAAGCTATTTTTAGAACAGCGGAGCAGAGCCGTGAGCTGCTCAGAGCTACGCTACAGAGGCTAATGGGATTTCTTGGTTTCCCTCATCAAATACACAATCCAACAACTCCAAAACGCTCTGGTGGACAAGTTGTGACCTGCACATTCACCACGCTATGAGATAATAACGGAACGTTACGAGACAGAGTTGTTTTCGAGGCAAATGCAGAGACTGATGTCGAAAAACTGCTCCCGACGGGAACGCGCATCAGCGGTTTAGCATGAATTTCCCTCTACAACAACTCTGTCTGGTAACGTTTTGTTATTATCTCATAGCGTGGTGAATGTGAACTTGTCCACCAGAGCGTTGTGGAGTTGTTGGATTGTGTATTTGATGAGTTTGATGAGGGAAACCAAGAAATCCCATCAGCGTCCGTAGCGTAGCTCTTCGCAGCTCGCAGCTCTGCTCCGCCGTTCTAAAAATAGCTTGCACCGACAATTAAAGGTAACGAAACCTACTCATAAAACTATACTAGGGATTATGACAATGGGTCATTTTGCCAAAATGTTGAACTACCCCTTTAAACGACCAAATGAGAACAATAATAACCGCCCCCTCTCCCCTTCTGCTCCAGGTTCAGGCCACAGTGGTGGGCTTCCTGGCGGCTGTAGCGGCCGTGGTTCTGGGATGGATCCCGGAGGGGAAGTTCCAGATGAGCCACGCCGTGCTGCTCTGCTCCAGCAGCGTGGCCACGGCCTTCATAGCCTCCCTGCTGCAAGGTAAACACACACACTCACACACTCACACACTCCCTGTCCCGCTGTTCAAGACAAACTGTTAGGGGAGAGTGGGGTAAGATGAGCCACTTTTCATCTTCAGGATCTCTACATCAAGACAATTATAGTTTTGTTGTTAACGAATACAGTCAAGCCTGAAATTATTCATATTATATAATAATATATAATATTATTCAAATTTTGACTTAAAGTTACTTTTATTCAACCAGCAAGTTTTTTCTTGATTGGAAATTATCCAATCAATTATTATCCCACAGGATAATAAGACGATTTGCAATCATTAGACGAGGCATCATTGTGGAAAAAAAGAATTCTCAGCTTTCATTTACATTTGAACAAAAACTTTTAAGTCAAGATTTGCCAGGGGTATGAATCATTTTGTTCTTGATTGTGTATTTCAGGATGTTGTACATCCCTACAAACAAACAAAATGAGTGTAAACCAAACTGTTTTGATAATATAGCCAGAAAAAGAAAAGTAAAGTGGTCTCGTGGCACAACCACCACCCTCCTTCCCCTCCATCCACCTCCCACCTCCCCCTTTACTTAATATTCCACCTGTCCAGGTTGCAGGTGAACACAAACTGCTGAGACTTCCTGCTGAGCCACCAACTCAGTGAGGTTTGGGGAGTTTTGCGATGACATGGCACCAGGGAAGAATCCTTCATCTTTCTCTTAGAAAGTAAAGCTTGGCTTGGCCTCACCATAAACAGCTCTGTCTGTTTTCAGGAGCGTACTTACTGTAATCATAAACATCCAGAATCTTGATTTAATAATTTGGACATATACAGACAAAATACACTCATTAAGTGTATAGGGCAGGTGGCTCAACTTACCCCACAGCTACCTTACTGACTTTATTAGCTAAAATGGTTCACTTTCATGCTCAGTTTAATACCTCATATTGTAGCTCATAGATACCACAACTCCTGTATAAAACAAATTTTATTATAATCTCTTTTGGTTTAAACACAATTCTCATGAAACTTATGATCGACTGATTTCACTTTCAAGAGTGAAATTTATTTATTTTTTGGACATGAATGTAAAACCACTTTACCACTGAGGTTCTTACTTTCACTGACTCCATGAAATGATGCTTTCCTCCTAAATATTTGGTCACATGGGGTGACTCAACCCGCCCCTATGCTCAACTTACCCCAGTCTCCCCTACTGGGCATGAAGCTGAGCTTGTATAAACGTTATGATCACAAACACACACAGACTGGCCCTCATTTATCAAACTTGCGCAGGATCTGGTGTAGATTCTGGTGTAAATATCAGTGTACGCCAAGTGTCACGTGTGATTTACTAAAAGTGTGTACGCTGCTGATTTCGGCGTAGAACCGGCGTAGTGGTGATAATTCCGGCGGCTGAAAACGAGCGTAATTTAAATGTCACGCCCCGATATATTCCTGCTTTAGAGGCGTCGCCCTGCCCCTTTTACGACATGGAGACACGGAAGACGGCCAAGAAGAGGGACTTTACTGACATTACCGCGTTGAACAGGGAGAGGGCGGCAACATTAAATATCTGGACATTGATAGATTGATAGATTTTGTGATTGATAAGCGTCATCCCGGTGGATGGAGGTTGCAGACGCACGTGTCACCGACCACGTCAGGAAAACCAGCGATCTCATGAAATGCTCCTGCAGTTTACTAAACACAAGTGATTTAGCCTACTGCTGCGAACGCGACTTTATGACCATCAGTACCGCTGGCATGGTTCGGCTGATGGAGGGATGTGAAACACCGGCCCGATCTCCCGCTGACAGGTCCCGGTGACGGGGGAAAAAAAGAAAAAAAAACCTCCGCCGCGGAGATCAGCTGCACCTGGACAGGTAGCGGATCCCCCCCCCCCCCCCACCGGCTCCGGTGTCCGGCAGAGAGAGAGACTGAGGAGCCGTCCGGTCATGCTCTGGTGCTGCAGATGTTGGAAGTTTGTGTGTGTGATCTACAATAACAGGTCTGTCTGTCATTGACTGTTTCTGTTCACACAGCTGATTAACGAGCATCTGTCACATCGTGGTTTTTAATTCATCTCAGTTGCTCAAAATAAAAGTCGAGTTAAATTTTCAACACAGACTTGGTGGTATCGTTTTTTTTTTGGCTACTTTTTATCTTTTTATCAATATAAACAACAACAACATGTGGTTCACATCGCTGCGTTATTAGACTATGGTTTAATAATCGTTCTGACACAGCAGCACTCCTTCCTGCATGTTCTACGCTGGTTCTAAATGTGCGTACACCTGGTCAGAGCTGGCGTGAGATTTGTGCGTACCGTACGCTCACGCTCAGATTAATAAATGCCGATCCTTGCGGTGAATTTGGTGTACACCCATTTTTTTGGTGTACGCAAGTTTCATAAATGAGGGCCACTGAGTGTACAGTATCCCAGTGTGTTTAAGTTCATTTTATGACCACTGATTAAAGGGCTTTACCTTGTTCACGCCGTGTTCAGGTATCATCATGGTGGGAGTGATCGTGGGCTCGAAGAAGACGGGCATCAACCCGGACAACGTAGCCACGCCCATCGCCGCCAGCTTCGGTGATCTCATCACCTTGGCGATCTTGGCCTGGATAAGTCAGGGCCTCTACAAGTGCCTGGGTAAGTGACTAACTCCTGCTCTCTGTCACACACAGACCGTACGATTAGATCAGAAGAGGCCTCGAGAGCCAACAGTTGGAAGGTTTTCACCGATTACCTCAGCGGTGGTTTTCCTCACTCACGACCTTCACGTCTTGTACTCCACTCTGAAGGAGCGCTGTCAGTGAGTGGAGCCTTGAGATGAAAACCTGCTGTTGGCTGTTGGCTCTGTGCTGCGCAAATTAGCCACACTTCCACACAGCGAGGCAAATAAAACAGCAATGAGACTCTGTGCTCCAACTCCATCCATTCGTACTGTATAGAGTGTACCGTATATCTTTATAACATCGGCTGAGTATAAAGAAGTGTATTTACTCTTTTATTCTATTAGGATATGATTGAATTTGTGTTGAGCAAAGGTCAGACTTCAGCTTTAGAGAGCCTCTGTAAGTTATTTCCCAGCTGTGAGCAGCACCTGCATTTCTGTTCTGTAGTGTGCACAGCACAGCACTGACCTCTGTTCAGGGCCGTACACTGTGTTCAGCACAAGAACTGACGTTATTTCATTGCACAATGCGAATGCGGGTCCTAATCTATCAGTGAATTTGCGTAGTGTTGGATTGTTTTGATGAAGCAAGGCGGGAAAGACAGCAAGAAGCAGATGGAATTATGGGAAATGTGGGTTGTTTTGTGACATCGGCGGACAGGTTGCGTCACGTAGTTGAATACAGAAACCGTCCGTCCATGGCGAGCAACAAGTCCTGGGATGTTTGGTGTTGCATGGATCCACTGTTGCCTGAACCGTCCAATCAATGAGCTGCTGTCAGTTTATGTGACTCAGGGTTTTTTCCAGCTCTTGTTTGTTTATGGAGATTCCGTACGAACACGAACGGGACCAGAACTAACAGGCACCAGCGAAAACACGGCTGCTTTGTAACATAACTGATTGGTCTAATTTTCGATTTTCTATGCACCGCACACGGCTGCAAGTGATAAAAAGAAGGCAATAATAGCAGGAACTGAGGAAACACCTTCATGAATCTCATGAATTTGCACCGAGGAAACGCCGAAGGCTGCAACGCAAAGGGGAGTGATAAAAATAACTTAGTAAAATACTATAAAACAGAGGCAATGGATGGAAGAGAGGAAGCTAAATAAAATGAATACAACGTAATTGAGTTAAAATAATAAAATGTTAAAAGATGAGATGTTTGGAAGTAAGTAAACAACTAGAAAAGGTGGTAATAAAATAAATAAGCCAAGTTAAAAGTAGGAAATTAAAAGGAAAACGATCCAGAATAAAACCTGGAATAAAAAGACTCACAAATAGAAATATATATATATGGAGAGAAATAGATGAGATAAATAAAATTCAATTAAAAGCCTGGATAAAAGGAAGGTATTGAGCTGCTTTCATATCACTCTCTCTGTTGTCAGTGTTGTTCAGCTCTTGTGCAGTGATCCAGTCCCTCAGTCAACCAGCAGAGGTCCCTCCTGCTTCACTCTGGAGCCGCTCTCCTTCTCCCCCGCTGCAGAACAGACCATCTGTTTTCATCCAACTGCACATTCCACATAATTCATGTCACACCCAGACCTGTGTCGCTGCACCACCACCACCTTCTATTACTTAATATAGAGAGAAGAAAAAAACCTGGAAACTGTTTCCCCCTGGAAAAGTGTCTTACACTTAGCGAACGCTGTCAGCTCTAATTGTATGACATAGATGCTCACCGCTGTGAAGGGAACAGTTGAGCCCTGTGAGCTAAATGTGTTAAACACACTTGAGATTTCGGCGCAGTGAGGTTTTTCTGGCTGTATCATTTCTCAGGACAGTGGCCCCGTTGTTCCCCGGGCCCCTGTCACACCGACACTCTGCCGCTAAATAGGAACTAATGCTCAGTTTACTTTCTACTAAACAGAATTTAAACCAAGCGATTATCTATGCAGCTAAGAAGCTCTAATGCCTCTAATTTTTTGAGGCGGACCACACGAGTCGAGAGGAGATGCCGGCGAGACACAGAGCGGCTGCTGGAGCCAAGTCCAGTCCAGTCTGGAGGGGGGGGGGGGGTTATTTATAGAGTGCTTTTAGTTTTAACAAACAGGATTGTTACAGAGTGCTTTAGCGAGAGTGCTCAACAATAGATAAAAGCAGGAATAATGAGAGCTTTTTGAGGGGGGCGGAGCGCAGCACACACAAACACGCAAAGTAATGGGGCCAAAACGTGTTGGCATGCACAGCGTTGTGTGTTTTGTGTGCGGATGTGGCAACAACATGGAAGAGAAGTGAATCCGTGACGTTGATGAATGGGAAGAGACGGCTGGTAGTAAAGTGAAGTGAATAAATCAGGTTGGGTCTAGACTATTAAGACACCGGCTGCACCCACGGCAGCATGATCACACACACACATCGAGATGATCATGTTGCGCTGTTAAGACACACTGCTGCAACACAGAAAGACAAATTCTTTACCATACCCTGTGATTTTTTAATTGCATTGCATAATTCATTTATTGTGACGTATGGCCACCAACTGGTGTGACGAACAGCTTTAAAGATGCAGGAATGGATTTACTCTGCCATGTAAAGTGTATGGAAAGAAGCTGTAAACACGACACTGACATTATTACCTATTATAAAATAGTTTTGCTTAAACACAGAGCAACATGATAATTCAGTTGGGGTGATGACTGTCTGCATTGTCCCGTCTCCTTCAGCTCCATTTGCACCAACTCCTGAGGGAGATATCACGGCTCTTAACTGCCAAATTTTATGGCCTTTGGAAGGGCTTCAAACTTAGTCACCTGATATCGTCTCTGCAGAAAAAAATAGAATAATAACTTTATTACCTGTAACCTCACCAACACGTTGACTGATTGGCATTTTCTTATTAAACGAGACTCCTTTAGCAGTGAATCATCTTTACTCCCTTCTTTGGCAGTTTTTTTTTCTTTCTTTTTTTTTTTTTTTACATTTGCAAACTCATCCTGCGCTTTTGTGTGCACTTCAGTCATCATAAAGCATGAAGTGCTTCTCATCACTATGTGGGCCGTCGTTCGGTCCCCGCGCATTAGAGGCTTCTCGCCATTTCTCAGCTGAAGGACGGAGTTGGCAGCCGCGCCGCTCTTTGTCCTGGCACAGCGTTTTAGCAGAATGTATTCCTCCAGAGATGGAGGGGGGAATATCAATCGTTTGCTCATTGGTTAATTCAACGGGAAGGACCGAAAAGCAGCTAGTCACAGGTTATATATATTTATATATTTAAAATCGATTTAATCCTTAGTAGATCTTCATGGGAGCTTGGCCGATCACCAGTGGCTCCGTAACAGCCGGTGTCAGATTCCCCCGGAGTCCACGTCTGGAACATTGCTCCGGGGGGAGGTGGGGGCACCGTGGGACAAGGCTCTCCTTCCAAATGTGTGACTCAGTATATCTGCTTTCCCCTCTTTTTTTTATTTTTTTTTTATTTTAGGACTAAAGTTCTGCTAGAGCTCATTATACCCTGAACTGAACTGTGGGGCCTTTCTGTTCTCCAGCTCGGAGACCATCAAGATAATAAATCTGGGACTGTTTCCTAATGACAGTTATTTAGTGCTTGGAACAGGATCCTGCTGGAAACATCTGGTGGTGGCCCTAAGCAGGTGCTTTAGCCTAATTACTTTTTCAAAATAGTTACATTGTGCTGTATTGCACTTTGTTCAAAAGAGGCGTGGCAGCAGAGAGAAAGTAGAGAAACCTTCTCTTCTTCTGCTTCCTATCCTGTTTAAAGGGATATTTGAACGTTTTAGCAAATTGGCCCATTGCCATAATCCCTATATAGGAGTAGGTTCGTTACCTTTAATTGTCGATGCAAGCTATTTTTAGAACGGCGGAGCAGAGTCGCGAGCTGCTCAGAGCTACGCTACGGAGGCTAATAGGATTTCTTGGTTTCCCTCATCAAACTCATCAAATACACAATCCAACGACTCCAAAACGCTCTGGTGGACAAGTTGTGACCTGCACATTCACCACGCTATGAGATAATAACGAAGTGTTACCAGACAGAGTTGGTAAGGTAAATGCAAAGCCGGTGTCATGCCGAAAAGAGACTGCTTGCCGAAAAACTGCCCCCAACGAGAACGCGTATTAGTGGCTTTGCATGAATTTACCTAGAAAACAACTCAGCAGCTCGCGGCTCTGCTCCGCCGTTCTAATAATAGCTTGCACCGACAGTTAAAGGTAACAAACCTACTCCTAAAACTATAGGGATTATGGCAATGGGCCAATTTGCCAAAATGTTGAAATATCCCTTTAAAACACATGCAGTTGGACTGCAGACCTGGCTGGATTAAAAGCAATGTCCTCTTCTCCTGTTACTTTAACCATGACATGGTGATGCTGAGGAAAAGTTGCGAGGCAGACACACACAGTATCCCCCAAATGCCAAATTCTAGCAGCATCTACTGTAAATGATGATGGAGTGAAACATTTCTGCCACGGAAAAAAAAAAATCTCCTTTTCCATTTGTTCTGCTGGTGTATCTCACAGTCAGGAAATGGAGACTCTGGGAAACAACCTTTTCCATTTTCGAGAATTCAACCAGCTCATGACGGCGACTCTTGAAACCCTGTCAGTCGGTGAAAAAGGACATATTTATTTATTATTATAGTCACGGAGGAGCAGACCGCTCTCCAATCCCCATCATTTACCGGCTCAGGGAAAGGGTATGGTCCTAAAGGAATAGTTTGACATTTTAAGGAAATATTTGTAGAGAAGATTATTGTCTCTGTCCTATCGGTAGAACCAGCAGTGGTGCACTTCGGAGATTTTGAAAATATTATCTTGATACAGTCCAGCTCAAACATTGATACTGATAGTGTTGCACGGGTTCATCGCATAACAGAATGATTGTATTGTATTTCTCACCCGCCAAGACATAGTGTCATCGTAAGCAAAGCAGTGAAATGAAATGAAACTGAAAAGATATTGATATCAAATTCAACTTTATTTTATTTATATAGCAAGTTTCCTGCTTGGAGCAACACAAAGTGCTTCACAAGATTAAAATCCATCCCTCCTGCCCCATATATCACCAGATATCATCATATTCAATACGGTCCAAAGCAAATCTTATTTGTTGCACAGAAGTTATGTGCAGGACTTTCTCTTGTCGGGTGTAGTGACCTACTGGAGTTATTATGCAGATTTGTTTCCCCCCAGTCTCCTGTCTTTATTCTCATCTAAGTCAACTGGCTGAATGCTGCTTCTTCTCCTGTATGTGCAGATAAAGTTAACAGGACACTGTTAACTGCACTGAGAGCAGCTTGCACTAAAGAAACGAGGGCGCTAAAAGATGAGTCAGGACTGACACCTTTACCACGGACGACATTATGTCACATGGATCAACCCAAGTGTAATCTTTACTGATTGAGTTGAGTCTCTAACTGGAGAGCCGTGTTAATCTGAACGTGATGATAATTATCGCTAATAGCAAAATTAGAGATTAGAAATTTCAAAAATGTTATTTTAAAACAGTCCAGCTCAAATATTGATGCTAGTATTGCAGAGAGGCCTGTATCACATAACAAACCGTTGAAGATACTGATATCATCATACTCAATATCGTCCGAAGCCTATGTGCAGGACATTCTCTTTCTGGGTGTAGTGACCTCTTGGAGTTATTAAACAGTCACCTTCACCTATCCTTAGTGTTTTTAGCTTTACAACCCTTTTATAAATTATGTACTTTATATATTTATGCTATTGGTTGTTGCGTAATCTTGTATATTTTCTGTGCTGTCTCGCATGTTCTACGTCTGGTATGTTCTTTTAACTCCCCATTGCTGCACAGCCAATTGCTGCAATTGAGCTTGAGATTAGCAGGGTTCCCACTCTTTTCTTGAAATCATTTTCAAGCCGAATTTGGGAACCTTGGATTAGTTGAAGATTCTGCTCTGAGTCAACTGGCTGAATGCTGCGTCTTCTTCTCCTGTATGCACAGATAAAGGCACTTGTGTTAATTGCACTGAGAGCAGTTTGCACTAAGGAAAAGAGGGCGTTAAAAGATGAGTCAGGACTGACACCTTTACCACGGATGACATTATGTCTCATGGATCAACCCAAGTGTAATCTTCACTGATTGAGTTGAGTCTGTAACTGGAGAGCCGTGTTAATCTGAACGTGATGATATCACTTATTGCAAATTATAGTGAGATTATTTTCCTCAAAAGCCACATTATCTGAGATTTCTTTTTTTGTGGTCTAGTTTTAAGAACTTGCATGCATTAGTTAAAAGTGTGTTTAAAAATTTGCATATTTCCAAAATAAATGCAGATTTATTTGGGAATATGCACATGTGCAAGTTGGTAGCGAGGGGGCTGGGGGGGTGGGGGTCTCTTGGGCTGCAGGCAGAGTATAATTAAGATACGATGTGTATTCAGCTCTGTGCACTTCATGTAATGGATGTACTTGTGTGCACACAGATCCACAGAGAGCAGGGAGAATGAGAGGTCAAGATGGGCCTGACTCTTAGCCCACGTCGAGTTCATCTGGCCATGACTGAACATTAAGAGAGTTTTCAAACATGTCAGATTCTGCTACTCCCTGACCTAAATCAAGCTCGGCTCATTTTCACGGAGTGTTTCGCGAAGACAAATCTCCCATGCCGCAGCTGGTGCTCGATCAACATTAAACACTTGGAGGGAAAATGGAGAAAGATTGAATATTCAATTAAATTATCATTATGTAGCACAAGATTTTTATAACGCAGTAACAGATGTAGTCCTTTTTCTTGTGCTCACAAAAACCAAAAGTTGAATGAATAACTAATTAAGTCATGATAGTCAAACCACTGAGGGTGAATTCAGTGGTTGGTAGGAGAGGAGCTGCAGGTACAGTACGTCTGTATGGTTGAGCTGAAGGCAGCAGGATGAACAGGCTGTGGGTGGGTGGGCTCTGTGAAGGCTCCTCAGCTCCCTGATATCACTGAAGGCAAGTTTTATCACCCGCTGCAGAGACCTACTAGTGCATGTCACATTCCACCAGGATGCATTCAAATGCTCTGCAAAAACTTGGCACTGGAATTTAGCTTTTTTTAAAAGAAAAAGTTTTTCACCCTGGAGAAGTGTGATGAGTGTATTGTTTATTCCCACAAAGCCAAAACTGTTATTTATTCCCTTCCCGATATAAACTCTCCAGCCGATGATGGCATCGTCGTTGTGAAACTCCACAGCAGAGTTTGGACTCTCCGTGTCTGGAACGCTGCCGTGATTGTACGATTGTGTGAAGAGGAAGGTGCGACTGCCAGTCTGAACCGTCTGGGGTCTGCTGTTTTGCGAGGAAGTCCAAAAATCCATTTGCGGAGTGTGATGCTCGGTGCTCCGGGGGAGGTTGTTCTGAGCCCAAAGAAAAACAAGTACTATTCGAAAAAGCATGTTTGCATCCCTGCTCTGCTTGTTTTTACAATCGGTTCCTTCTTAAAATCTCACGCAGTCGGCTCCACGGAGGTCAACAGGGACTAAACTGCGAACCGTTTCCATTGCTTCGAAAACAAGATGCGTTCAACAACCACGTCTCTCAAAACAGATGAAACAGTTTTCTCACTCAAACTCAACCACCACCGGACCTCGGCGGATCATCACCCCCATTTTCACATTAAAATAACAGTTCAGTTTAGATCCAGAACCAAACAAAACACCAAAGCACCGTCATTTAATTCACATTTCCAAATGTACTGTTATGTGTTGTACTGTTATGTTATTTTTGTCACTTAAAACCTATTGGACATTTCTGATTCATTATTCATTATTCAAACAGATACTATAATGTAGCACAGCCGAAGTAGTAGCTGCCCTCTTTTAGTTTTAATGGAACTGCTTCATAGACGACAGTGATTCATAATGTCATGCCACAAGTTGTCAGTGTTTGTAGGTCATAGAGTTACTGTATGTGTAACACTTCTCCTTACCAGGAGACAAATGATGTCATTAGCCAGGTTTGTGTTGCAGCTTTGCACAAAATAGAGGCAATTTTTTTGTTTTTTTTGTTTTAGTTTTAGAAAGGTTCATAGAACAGTTATGCAAGTGCATAAATCTGTATGTATAATTCCAACTAGATGTGAGGATGCATCTCCAGCTGCCCCACTCCTCAACTGGAACTGGCTCCCTGGAGCCTGATATGACAGGTGTCATCATTTGAATATGAAAAAACAGTCTATTTTAGATTTCTACTAGTCTGAAAAACACCCTCATACGAGCATATACACTTTTTTTTAAAGGGGCAAATTGGCCCATTGCCATAATCGCTGTAGTCTTAGCAGTAGGTTCGCTACTTTTAATTGTCGGTGCAAGCTGTTTTTAGAACAGCGGAGCAGAGCCACGAGCTGCTCAGAGCTACGCTATGGAGGCTAGTGGAATTTCTTGGTTTCCCTCATCAAACTCATCAAATACACAATAATCCAACAACTCCAAAACGCTCTGGTGGACAAGAAAAACTGCCCCCGACGGGAACGCATGAATTTGCCTCAAAAACAACTCTGTGGCAATGGCAATGGGCCAATTTGCCAAAATGTTGAACTATCCCTTTAAATTTCAGGCGTTTTACAATTTCAAATGGTACAATAGGTCAAAGAATACTTTTATCCCCAATAAGGGGCGATTTGTTATACAGGCCTCCTTTATACATTCGCAGTAGTATTCATTGGTTCGCACTCATCTATAAAACTCTCCTCGGTCATTCACCTCCATATTTAAGCCAGCTACTGTCTCCAATACCAACAGCCAAGTACAACACGCAGTCATCACACTATATCACACTACACATCCTTGCTTTGGACGACCTCCTTCTCATTTGCTGCATCAAATGAATGGAAGCTATTACAAAAAACACTAAAGCTGGATGGTTTTGTGTCGAATTCTTTTCTTTTTTTTTTTCGTTTTATTTCAGTCTGACTCAGATTGCTGCTTAATGGGTTTTAATGTTTCTCCCTGTTCCCCTACAAGTGTTTTATGGCAAGAATTTAGTTCTTAATGTCTTGCCTGGTAAAATAAAGGTAAAAAAACAAAAACAAATCCAGCCAGCAGTCTCACACACATAAAACAAAACATACAATGTCATGGCAGAAGCACAGCAACATTCAAAAGTTAAAGAGCATTATTCAGCAGGCCAGTGGCAGTCAGAACAAAAGAGTCCCTCACCCTGTTGGTCCTGCAGGTAACTTGGCTGTAACCTGAACTCAGGCTGAACCCTCCATGCAGAGGATGTCTGGGCTCAGCCAGGAGTGACCGGGACTTTTTTAAGATCCCAGCCTGGTTCAGTACAAGGACGCCAGAGCAATTTGAAGTGTCTGACCCATACCAGCTGATAAATGGAAAAGTCAAAACAGATAAAACAAGAATAAAACATTTGAGCTGTCCACATTAAAAGCACAAAGTTTTCAGGGAAAGTACCGGTACATCCTCTGGTTGTCTCTCTTTAGATGTGGATCCAGTGTTTCCCTGCAGTAGTTCAGGATGTAATATGTAAAGAGAAGCATGTGAACAGTTACTAATACACTCAGTGTAGTGAAATGTACAAAGTACTGAATAATGTATAATTTAGATAGCATTACTAATACCCCAAAATTGTACTGGCACCAATACTGACACATCTCAAACAGCACTTGTGTGTGTGTGTGTGTGTGTGGCTTCTCTGTCATTTCCCCCTCTGCAGTAAAGCTCCCAAACTACCACCCCGAGAGGAAAAATAAATGAGTCTCTTCTCTTCTCCCTTCTCCCCAGATTCCTACCCGTACGTGTCGTCACTGGTCTGTGCCTTCTTCATGTGTCTGACTCCTCTGTGGATCGTCATCTCCTCCAAGCACCCGGCCAGCCGCACCCTGCTCTACTCGGGATGGGAGCCAGTCATCACCGCCATGGTCATCAGCAGGTGTGTGTGTTGTGTTTGTGTTTGTGTATGTGTGAGTTTAGTCTTCAAAGGAAGGAAGGAACAGCTCCTCTGCGTCAGGCTCGCTTGATGACTCACCCCCCCCCTTAAACAAATTGCAGCACCCGAGCACATGCACCCTCGGGCCCCTTGAGCCTGGCAGCTTTAACAGATGCAGCCGGCGGGGAAGGGAATGGCTGGTGTGGCTCGCCTGCACTCTCTCTCGCTCCCTCTGCCAGTGGGAGTGCAGGTGATGCCACATTTCTCAGGCTCTTTAATAAGGGGGCAGAGAGGGAAACATGCAAATATTGGTTCTGGACACGGGAGCTGAAAAACAAATGGGAAATCCCTCTCTCCCTGTCTTGTCTTTCTCATTCAGTACAGCCAGATGAGTGTCATTTATTAAGGAGCGAACAGATCCACTGTGGACGGCATTTAGATGGAGACAAAGCTCTGTTGCTCTCTCCGTGCCCCTTTGTGTCACACACACACACTGGCACACCAGCAAACAGTCTAATTATGTTGTGTTTCTGCAGCATTGGAGGACTCATCCTGGACAAAACAGTGTCTGACCCAAATCTGGCTGGCATCGTAGTGTACACCCCTGTCATCAATGGTGAGTCACAGAATTAGCGTCTCTTCTTCCTTCACTCTAAACGGAGACAATTTGATTTGCAATTGCTTTTTTTCCCCCTGGGGCATCAACAGACAAGGAGAATCTGGTCAACGATTTCAACTGAGGTTTTAAAATAACAGCTTCCAAAAAGTCCTTGGGGATTTGGAAAAGACATATACATATGTATATGCAAAAACAACTTCTTTTGTTCTATATTTCTCCTCTGTGTCGGTGCAAATGGTCAATGTTGGATAGAGCACACCTCCACATGACTGAGCTGAATGCTGAGTGCTTAGATGTACCCACGTTCACCCTTACCTCTGTATATACACATTGAGATATGGATGGATAGATAAGATAGATAGATAGATAGATAGATAGATAGATAGATAGATAGATAGATAGATAGATAGATAGATAGATAGATAGATAGATAGATAGATAGATAGATAGATAGCATCAGAAACTGGACTGACATTTAATGAAATGTTATTAATCTCTGTCTCTGAACAGAGGTAATGATTGTCCAGGGAAGGTTAAGTCACACTGAATCTAAAAACGTGTCCATCATGTGTGACTGATATGAATTGCAGCATTCGGGAGCAAAGGGTTTTAAAGCGCATTATCCTCCAGATGGAGTGTGCTGCAGTCGCTGCTGCTGCTGCTGTATTTGCCGACTGTCTTGGTTTGTTTTCTGGTGAACTCAATAATCTCTGTTACACCTTGAGGCAGTGTCTTCAAATTTGGCCCAAACGTTCGTCTGGACCGGAAAATAAACTGATTAGATTTTGGTGGTCAAAGGTCAGGGGCGTGGTGACCTCATAAAGCCCAATTTTAGCCACGTGCAAGGGAATCCTTCATCACATAATCCCTCCATTTTGGTGGTTAAAGGTCACTATTTACTGAGCTGGTTGGTCATTTTTCAAAAAAAGAAATACAGCATTTCATTCAACTGATATGTGGTTATAACAGAATGACATGAGAAAACAACATTTAATTATTAATAGAGTACTTATTTATAATCCCACCAGTACCCCCCCATTGTTTATTGGTAAAAATAAATGGTTCAACACGTAGTTTCACGTCTCATAGTTTTACCTATCAGACAAAAACAAGCTGTTCAGCTCAGAAGTTTGGTCACTGCCTGCCTCATTTATCCTGCTCAGTTTTGTAATTAATGCAAGTCTATGACCCTTCGAGCTGTGATAGAAATAAAGTGTACTCACAAGATGGATGGTGCACAATAGAGTCTATTTGTCTTGTGCTGCGCAGCTTCCCGGTGTCGATGCATGTGAGAGTGGAAAACCGAGGAAGCAAATGTGCTCAGTCAACAACACCGGATAAATGAGGGTCACTTAAAAAAAAAAAAGACTGTGGATGCTCATCAGCATAAATATGTTAGCTAATAAGACGGGTTCAGGCAGTCGGCCGCAGTCCGTCTGTCTCCACTTCATAAAACTGGTCTCCTTCCATTCCCTCTTGCTTCCATCTCCCACTAACAGGCTCAGCCACGGTTGCCAGGGCGCTGGCACCTCCACAACAAGAGATAAGATTTTAATTAAATGGCATTAATGAGAGACATTTAACGAGATGGAGTACGATTCTGACTCTAATTGGTTTTCCGTTGAGACGTTTCCTGGACACAAAGCAGCTGTGGGGGGGAGCCGAGCGAGCGCGTTGGTTTTTTCCGAAGGAAGGATGTTTTATTTCGTGTGTGTTTGTGTTCGCCGGTGAAACAAACGCATCTCTACAAACTTTTTTAGAGCTGTCATTGATTTATAACATTTTTTAAACACAAAGAAAGAGAACAGCCGGGTGATTTTTCTCGACAGGTCATGTCCTAATAAAAAGGACATTTCAGCAGAGGGCGGGCGGGCGAGACGGAGACGGTGAAAGGATGCTCGGTGGATGTTTGAATAGAAAGGAGTGGGGCCGGGAGACGTGGAGATGTGGAGAGCTTGTTTAAAAAAAAAAAGAAAGAAAGAAGAGGACAGGTTAAATGAAAAATAGATGGAGAACAGCTTCTTTTTATCTCTCTGACCTCCACTACTTCATTTTAATACATTTATGTAATGGGAGGGTATCTATGGCTGCTTAGACTATATTAATATTTAAGGTCTTAAAAGGTGTTGTGATACCGAGGGAGTGTCTGCGAGTTAATTTCCTGTTGTATCTATTCTTATTCAGCCCATTCCTATAGCTACAGTATGTCAGGTCAGAAATGGGCTGCTGTGTTTTCTGCCTCTGTGTTGATGCTATACATTTTTTATGAAGCCGTTTGATCCGACTTTCTCAACATGCACACATCATAATATATTACTCATCTTGTTGTGTAGTGTTCCTCCAGATAGCACTAAGCTGAGTCTTTAATCTTTGCCGCGTCTGCCTTCTCTTCTTTCCTTATGTTATTTGTTTTGAGATAAGGTGTCTTCTTACTTTACATCCCAGGGTCTTCATTTAGAGCTGCTCCAATAAAAACAACGAGAAATTAAACCTGGAGTGGAGCTGGAATGAAATGAGCATGGAGACAGTTCCTGTGACCCCCCCCTCACCCTCACCCTCCAGGCGACTGAGACCCCCTGCAGTTCCCCATGTAGCAGACCCTCCTCATCCTCATTCCCTCTGTCAAACCCAGTGACCTGAATAAGCTGGATCGTCCCCAAAACCTCCTGCACTCCACCTCTGCCCCCTCATCCTCCACATTCTTGCTGTTTTGACACACAAAAAAAAGAAGAAGTTCAGATTTGCTTTTCATCACGTCCATTTAAAACAGTCCTGTGGTTACGTCCCGCTGGATAAGATGATTTAAAAACCACAAGCAGACCTTTTTCCTCGCAAGACATGTCGACTTGTCGCAGCAGGAAAAGCGCAGATATAAATAATAATAACTCCATTTAGCTGTCTGGGTTTCAGAGGCCATGCTGCTTCTCGCCGCGACACCGTCATGACTTAGGGAGCCGCCGCAATGTCGACCGTGAAACGCGGAGGTGGGAGCGAGCTGATATGGGAGCCGCATCGGTTCAAACGCTGCAGGGGAGATGACATTTATAGATGGCACCATGAAGCGAAGTCAGTTTGTCCAAACACCGCATGAAAAGATGACTCCCCGGTGTCGGGGGAAGCTCGGCAAGCAGAGGACAGAGACACACTGAAGGAATCACACAAGATGAGAAAATGTAGGAGATGTAAGGAAATCACAATATGAAATATCAAAAGGGGGCTGGGGCTATTTCTTGGGGAATTAGGGTTCAGTACACACAGATTTTGAGTGTTAGTTGCCAGGTTTGGTTTCTTTATGTCCACAACTAAGAGCCACATCTTATCAGCTGCATGTACAGTGTGTGAAGGGCAGGTGTGTGAGGTGAGACGACAAAGTCAGACGGGGGCGGGTGGGTGGAGGGGCGGGGCCGAGCCAGTCTGGGTGCTCAGTGTTGTGTCTGTCTCCGGGCCCGGCAGCGCTTCCAGGAGTGTTTGTAATGCTCCAATAAAATGTCACCAGGCAGACAAAGAGCCACAATAGATTGATATAAGTGGACGTCTGCCTGAGGCGTTTGCAGTGTCTAATTGAATATACTCATCACAATAACAAGCCTGTTTTGTGAGCCAGAGGGGGGGTTGGAAGTCGGGGACACACACAGCCAGCTTGGTTAGTGTTTTTTTGTTTACAGTCTAGAGCTGAAGCGGAAGCAGAAGAGAAGCTCACCATGGGACCTCGATTTAGAAAAAATCTCCATGTAAGAGAATGGGAGTCCAAATTTTATTTCATGATCCGATTGAATTGTGTCATAAGAAAAATATATGACCTTAACCTATTTAAAGGGATAGTTCAACATTTTGGCAAATTGGCCCATGTCCATAATCCCTATAGTAGGAGTAAGTTCATTATCTTTAATTGTTGGCGCAAGCTATTTTTAGAACGGCGGAGCAGAGCCGCGAGCTGCTCAGAGCTACGCTAGGGAGGCTAATGGGATTTCTTGGTTTCCGTCATCAAACTCATCAAAAACACAATCCAACAACTCCAAAACACTCTCGTGGTTGTTGCAATGGGCCAATTTGCCAAAATATTGAACTATCCGTTTAAAACATCGCATTTTAATGCCAAAAACTCAGCAGTTTGTTGTAAAACAGCAACAGAAGAATTTATTTTATGAGAAGATCGCTCTACGGACTACAGTACAAGATCGGGTGTCCCACAGAAGATCCATCTTTCTGGTTATGGATTTTCTGAATTTTGTTTTATAATTATTTTACAACAAAACTGCTGATTTCTTGGCATGAAACGCTATGTTTTAAATAGGTAGAGTTCTATATTTTTCTCATGGCATAATTCAATCGGATCACGAAAGTCCCATGGCGAGTGTTAGTTCCTGCTTCTGCTGAGGCTCTTGATACAGTTGCTCAAAGCCAAGCTACATACAGGGGAGATGTGTTTACCTGCTGCACGGCGAGAGTTTGGATGATGCATTTTTTATGATTGTGAATAAAGAGAGCTCTTTTTTTCTCTGCACTGCTCAGGTCCACTCTGAACAAGACATAAAGACACACTTAGAGAAGCCTCCTCCTCCTCCTCCTCTACCGAGCCCACTCTGTGCCCATCTGTCTGCTCGCACGTCGTTTTAAAAAATCTGCAAGTATGCGAGTCCTCCTGCAGGTGGCTTTAGTCACCAGACTGTGGCTCCGAGGATGAAAGGCACAGGAAGTCAGTCTGTGTCTCGCCCGCTGAAGGGGAAGGTGCTAGAGCCGCGGCGTGTGAAAGTCAAGCACTCTTCGTCTGCTCGATGTTAATTAAAATCTGACATGAAGAAAGTAGAACCGCAAAGCTGTTTTTAAAACCTGGGAAACGGCTGCAATCATTTCACCAGAATTGTTTGGGAAGCTTTGGAGGAAAAAAAGAAGTCCAAAGCTTTGATCAAATGACGTCCAGTCCACTTCCCCTCATGTGACCCTCCAAAAGCTCCGGTACAACACCAGCTCTATATTTTGTTAAGACTTTAGTACAAAGCAATGCTATTGCAATATTTCTCAAGAGGCCTGAGGATGCAAATCAGGGCGGTAAAAAGCCAAAATGCAAAGATGAAAAGTCCATTAAAAACAGAATATAGTGTGGGGGATTTGAGCTTTGTCTTGTTTTTTTGTTTTTTAACACCAGTGATTATCTTGCAGCCCCTTCAGCTACATTTCTAGCTGTGTGTTGAAGTAATTGCCAAGCTCTTACATAAAGCCACCGTAGCTACAGTACACTGCACTGCAGCTGATGTGTAGCCTACAACATATAAAAATAGACGTACGGTATGGTATGGATACCACATGGGCTTCTTATGTTCTCTCCCACTGGTTTTTGATGCCTGTTACTGTTCATGGCAAAGACAAGATGAGGAAAGTTGAAGGTTTAATAAGATTCGTCCTCCTTACCAGCTTGTTAAGTCACACACACACACACACATCCTGATCGCTGGCTCTCTGGGCCCTATTTTCGTGCAACGACCAGCCTAAGCAGCGCTCCAACAGTGTGACAATTTCCTGACTCTGAAATTCACTTTGTGCATCTGTGTAGCGCTTTGGTGCCAAGCACAGAGTGCACAGCGTGTACCCTGGCAGGAATCAGTATGCAAACTCCGTGGAATAACTCGGTTTTCTGCATTGATTGGTGGTAAGATGTGATTAGATCTTCATCTAAGTTGCAAATGTTGACAGACTCAGTGTCCCTAAGATAATATCACACAGAAAAAGAGAGATATCTTCTGCCTCTCGGTCGAACACAGTCATTAAACTTTCAAAGTGCTGGTGGAAAAAGTAAGTGAACCTTTGGATGTAATGACTGGTTGAGCCTCCTTTGGCAGAGATGAGCTTTAAACAAGCTGTTCCAGTAGCTGCTGGTTAGGATTAGATAAACCCAGAGACTTGCTTACCTTACCTTGTGTGGTGGTGGTGATTTCAGTGGGTGAAATCTGATGCTGCTATTACTTTGTGTATAATTATACAACATATAAAACCTACACTATAGGTACTGTAGCTTAAATGTAACTATCAAGTAACCTTAGGTTAGGGGCTGCAGCTGCACAGGAACAGATTCCCCTCTGATGGTTGGGGAAAAAAGTGGAACAGACGTTTTTCACACAAACTTTTGAGCCACATTTCCATATAAAATAAAGCTGAGTTTTAATGAACCCCCACACCCCCCCCAAAAGAAATCTGCAAAAGAAAAACACAAATTAATGTGCGAGATGTTGAGATAATTAGTTGGTGGATGGTAATTTTCCACCAGGGTGCCATCGCAAAAGCACTGCAGAGGAATGGAACAGTCAGAGCTCCAAATAAGGAAAACTGGAGAAAACACTTTTCAATGTTTTCTGATTTACACAACAAAACATTTATCAATTAATTAGCAAAATGTTCTCCAAGATTAAAATTAATATTTCATGTGGTAATAAAAATCTGTACTGTATGTCTGGATAACTTTATTAACGATGGATGTTCTGCCATCATGTGGCCTCCAGGTATCGGTGGTAACCTGGTAGCCATCCAGTCCAGCAGGATCTCCACCCACCTGCATTTCCACTGTGCTCCCGGGGAGGTTCCTGACGAGGCCAAGGGCTGCTACTACCCCTGCCGCACTTTCTTTGGCACAGGTGAGTCCGGGGCCAACATACCGATCAGTCAATAAACTCGTCAAACGCTCAATGAAACGCAGCTGTTCTCCTGCCTCCGCGTGCCACTGTCCAAGCAGCCAATCACGTGGCAGGAGAGGGAAACGCAGCGAATCCTGCAGATACAGGTCACAAGCTTCAGTTCAAGTTCATGATAAAAATAAAAATAAATGTAGATGTGATCTGAGTGACTTTGGCTATTTCTGTAGATCGCTAAAAACTGTGCTGTAAGTTGAAACTGTGATGTTCAGCTCTAAGCAAGCATCTAACATTCACAAATAAAGAAAACACCCACAGTTCCACAGTTTGTTTTCTCTTACAGATGCTCAGTTTTCTTCACATTTGCAATTTTAATACCACCCCTGGCTGGTTTTGTATTTGTATTTTCTCAGGAGCCAATCACAGATCAGCTCAGGTGCTCCTCCTGTTGGTGATTCCTGGTCACATAATCTTCCTCTACACAATCCACCTGATGAAGAGCGGTCACACCACCCTGACGCCCATCTTCATGTCCGTCTACCTGGCTGCCGCCATGCTGCAGGTGAGTGAATGATGGTTTAAAGGGATAGTTCAGGTTTTTGGACATGGGGTTGTATGAGGTACTCGTACATAGTCAGTGTATTACCCACAGTACATTTGGCTCTGTGAATATTTTCACCGCCTTTTCTTGCCATTAATCATCTCTGTCCTTTGGCTCGACATTTGGTGAATTGTGGAACTAATGTATCCCTATGCACACGCTGCAGATCAGCTGTTTCAGTCCTAGTTGCAGCAGTTTGTGGAAGTTTATGGGCTTTTTTTATTTTAGCAAGTTGAAACATATATTTTTTTTACCATCCTCATCCGCTGCAGTACATTGACTCTAACTGACTCCAATATGCTTCTGTGTTAATGTCATTAGCCAGGGGTATACAAACTCTTTCCAAGCTATACTGTTAATGTTGAGCATTGTTTTCAGTATGGACAAACAGCATGACTTGTTTATTAGTTAATTACACATAGTTTTTCTTCCCGCTGTATTTAAGTCGATAATTTATCAGTTTTCAGCTCATCTCTTTGGCAAAAAAGTCAGTTAGTGCAGCTTTAAATAGGTTTTAAATGGTTTACTGTCAGTTTAATGGCTGATCAACACATTTCCATTATAAACCACATTAGTAAATTCTACAGTACAGTTTGCAAGTGCAACCTCAGCTCCTCCCACCTCACCTTCTCCCTGCTTTCCATACATTTCGCCCAGCCCTCCATCTGCGTCCTTGTGTAGCGATGTTTTTCCAGCAGCTTGATACTGGCTTGGAGGCTCTAGACAGGAGAGTTGTGGACTAGAAGCATGCTCATGCATTGATTGACAGCCTGATTGATTGACTGTGGCCTTCTCTGATTGGTTAGAAAAGGTCGGCTCAAAGTCTGACACCACAGAAGCCTTGGTTTGCATCCCTCCATATTAAGATATGTTTATACAAACACATTCACTTGGTTTGACGTACTATCTTCGTTCATGTCTGTTTACAGAGAAGCACAAAGTCACCATAATCTATGACAGACAGTACAGTGTGAACAATCACAAGCTCATTTTTCTCCTGCACGAGCTTCACCAAGTTTGATACATTGTTGATTTCTTTAATCAATCATTCAGAAGCCAACGTTATTTTCTCGTCAGTGTGAATATGAACAAATCCCTATGAAATGAATGACGGCTCTGTGGATAAGGAAAGAGGAGATGCAGGTGTGTGTATCCTATGAATTCCTCAAGTGTTATGGTTTTGGACAGGCAATCTGAAGGAATCGTCTGTGTTCTTGTTTTGGCAGAAGTCGAGATAATTGCAACTGAATGATGTGAATTATGAATCGCTGCTTTTATTTTTTTTCTCAGGTGAAACCTGGTCTGTTTTCACGTCTGGAATTTTAAGAATTCAGTTGGTGTGTTTTTATGTATGCATCGGACGCCTGCTTTGCTCAGAGGCTTTTTAAGGCTTCTCTAAATCTTTAATGTAGACATGGAACATTAGGATGTAATCCCGGCCACTGAGGAGTTGGAGACTTGCCAAGTCAATCTCGTCTGGAGCCGGTAGAGCTGATTTAAGGGTGCTTCAGTCCCAGATAGAGCATCACTGGCAGAGACAGGCCCACGGCGTCGCAAGGGTTTAAAGATTTTGGATCCAGCCTCTGTTACGTCTTAATATTTCACCACCACTGAAGAAAGATTAATTCATTGGTTACATTCCATATCACTTTATTCTGATTTTCAGTTGTTCTGCAGGCTTTTACAAGCCGGGTCAGACCAAAAGGCAGACGAGCCACTGCATGACAGAATAACTGATGAGCTCCTTTGTTGTCTGTGTTGATCGGTCTTTGTGAAATTACTGGGAAATTGTCGGAATTCTGCTTTGAATTATAGTTTCAGCGGAACTTCAGAGCAGCAAAGTTATTATAGAGTGCTTGTTTACTGAGGCGTGCTGCGGAAATTGCTCATAGAATTTCACGCGCTTTGTCATCAGAGCAGTGCTACAGACAGACAGAACAGCAGATGCTAATTATATAGCTGAATGCTGCACATAATATGCAAGTTCAATATTAACTGTAGGTTTTTCTGATGACACATTCGATCTAGGTCCCATTTTCAATAGTGTAAGATGGATAAATGTAAGAGTCTGAATGCTTCAAGGAAAAAACTAAAGTCTGTTCTGTTTTTCTTGAGGTGAAAATCCCAAAAATCCGGGGGGGACACTTGTACTGTAGATATCCAAACTAAAAAAAAAAAGTTGCACTACAATGTGAATTGTAATTTACCTTCTGTTAAGATGGATTTGATAAAGTCAAGATGTTGTATCAGCTTCAATGTCGAGTAATTTGTTATTTCCCAGAGAGAATCCAGTTATTTTTTTGTTAAAGCAGAAGTGAGTGATCCGGTCGTTTTCGCTAATGCTGCGTTCCAGGCAGGCTTTTGAAATCGTAAATTACAGCTTCAAGTCACAACTTACGACTTTGTAGCGTTCCAGGCAACCCACTCGTGTTTTTCCGACCTGTTTTACCGGTGAAAGTCACTATAACGGCCACTCGTAACTTCCGACCTGTGAACTCGTACCAGATCGAACTGGTACCACTTCACGGTCGGAAAAATACGAGTTTCCTTGAACGCACCATAACAGTCCTCGTCGCTACGTCACCACATTCACGGCGTTCCTTGGCTGCACACACAGCCCTGCATGCCGTTCTCTCTCCTCATTGGATAAAAACTGTAGGATACGAGAAAAGTTTTCTCCTCGACTCAGAGCAGAGCAGAGGGACTGAGAGACCCGTGTTTCAGACCAAACACTCTATGTAAGTGATTGCTGTCGGAAGATAGAACTATTTAAGACTTATATTAACACAAATATATCACTTACTTCTGCTTTAATAATGTAAAAATAACGATGTCACACTCACCTCTCAGACATAAGAAAGATCAGACAGACAGCACAGTTTGTAGAAATAGTAGTGAGCTGGTAATGTACAGAATGTGTTGATGAATGTTAAATAGATATTCTATCAAGTAATTTGGATTTATTTATCAAAAATGAAAAGCAAATTTGACTTTAACTTGAGTAATTACAGCACAGAGCCATAGTGATGCGAGAGTTCTCTTCAGACTCAGGTGAATCATCGCCATGGCAGCATGAGCTGATGAAAGTGATCAGCATCTCAAACAGAGGCAGCAGCTGAGAGGGAGGAGTGAGCTGCAGAAGATGGTGGCAGCTCCAACACTACTGTTCCAAAGCACTTCACATTGCTGCAATTACTCACCCATAGTGTCCTGCTCCTGTACGGGAGGACCAGGTGGGAGACACTGGAGGTAAAGACATGTTGAAAAGGGAGGAGGGGGAAAATCGATCTAAAACATAAATCAAGAAAATTGGAGAATGAATTTGTAGGCCACTTCAAGCGGCTCAAGCTACAATACATGAGACAGTTGCATATTTGCTCTTACTCATTAGTATTCTGTCACTCATCTGCGCCTCTTCCCCGTCTGGCGAAGCCTCTCTAAGCCGAGGTGACAGTTCCATCTTTGAGCCGTTCTCCTGCCCGTCAGCCAAGGTGGAGACTCCGGGGACCGAAGTCACTTTCAATGTTTTTGGTGTCAGCTGGTCAAAAAACACAGACTCGAGGTCACACGGGTCGGTCTGAGGCCACTGTAGATTTCCACCAGCGCTCAGTGAGGTATAAACATCTGCCAGATGTGTTACCTAAGCAAGGACGTGACTGATAAACATCTGAAATATGTAAGTACAGACAGTCAGGGGAGGAACGGCTGTGTGTGTGGGCTGGTGTATCAGTTTTTTATGCTGTAAGTGAAGGGTAACCGAGGTTTTGAATGCTTTTTTAAAAACTTGTTAAAGGGATAGTTCAACATTTTGGCAAATTAGCCCATTGCCATAACCCCTATAGTTTTAGGAGTAGATTTGTTACCTTTAATTGTCGGTGCAAGCTATTTTTAGAACGGCGGAGCAGAGCCGCGAACTGCTCAGAGCTACGCTATGGTGGCTAATGGGATTCCTTGGTTTTCCTCATCAAATACACAATCCAACAACTCCAAAACGCTGTCGTGGACAAGTTGTGACCTGCACATTCACCACGCTATGAGATAATAATGGAACGTTACTAGACAGAGTGGTTTTCGAGGCAAATGCAGAGACGTCTTGCCGAAAAACTGCCCCCGACAGGAACGTGCATCAGTGGTTTTGCATGAATTTACAGTACTTGTTTGGAGTTGTTGGATTGTGTATTTGACGAGTTTGATGAGGGAAACCAAGAAATCCAATCAATTAAAGGTAACAAACCTACTCCTAAAACTATAGGGATTATGGCAATGGGCCAAAAATGTTGAACTATCCCTTTAATGTTCAATTCCAGAGACAGGTGCAGTGAAATCACTTTGCTTTGGTGTAAAGCTTGGCTATAAGGAACTGTCTTCACACAGCTTGTTAGTGGCCTGCTGTAGCTGGCAGGCTAACTCCTATCTAGCTGGCTGACTTAGCAGCAGTCAGTCTCAATAGCTTCTCTCTGTTTCCCCCCCCCTCTCTTCTGTTTTCTGTCCCCTGGCTTTCTCTTCACCATTGTCTATCATTTGTTCAATTAAAAGTTACCCGGGACAGAAATGAAAGAGCCGACAAGCTCGCTAACGGTGAGCGAAGCTTATCTCGGCCGCTAATGGGACAGCAAGTTCACACGAGTCAAGTTCAAGTTGAACTTTGTAATTAAATTTGCCTCCAATCCAGTAATCGCAGCAATGAATTCCATTGAATGTGGAATTTATGCATTTGAAAACCCGGTGTGATCGTCCGTGAGGCTGTTGTGGCAGAACAGACTGAACTGCTGCCAAAGCAAGACTCAGTATCTGTGTGTGTGAGGGGATCCGTCTCCATGGTAATACATAAAGAACATTTACTTGAATGTTCTTTTTTTTTTTTTTCATGTTTTGTAATAGATTGTTTCAGCTTTGAGGGAGAGGAGGAATCAAAGACGCTCAGTTTAGACACTTGGATGTGATAGACAGCAGCATTAGTTCTGGCTGCCAATAGCCTGAGTCACTGCTGTCAGAAGACACAAGTGTAACACTGCGTATCTGAAAGCAGAATCGCTTTATTCATGAGTTTCACTCTGTGACCTGCCGTAACCTTACAGTAAGGAAATAAATGTCACATACACTTGTATTTCAAATATGCAGCCGTCACGAACCCTAAACGCACACTCGTAAAAAAAAAGTCACGATTCATATTTTCCCTCTTGTGCTCGACATGGAGCGAGACACATTTTGGCATGAAAAAGGAGAAGAAAAAAAAAGTCAAAGTACTGTAACAGTCTGTTTCTTTAATAGCGGCGATAAGCTGAAATTGCACATGGTGTGGTTTGATAATGTTCTATTTAAAGTGAAAGCCATAGAAAATTAAGGGAGAAATTGAAACATTTGTGCAGAATAGCTGGACTCATTGTGATATCTCCGCCAGCCTCGCAGCAGCAGGCGGCGAGCAGGACAGAAGATTCACCGCCGCTTATGTGGTCGATGGTTTTTACACAAATCTGTAGTGAGCAAATAACCAAGGACATTTGCTACTAAACAAGAGCGCACACATGAAAATATATGACAACAACCCAACATGATATTACAATGGTTGCTAAACCCACAGCGTATTCAGACTTAAGTTTGAGGCAAAGGAGGTGTCAAAAAAAGAAAGATACACCAGCACAAGAAGACAGAAGTTTGACAGTTGGGGAGTCAAGAAACTCTGAAAAGGTTACGTAAAGTTTAACAGCGATGAATATGTATGGCTATGGTAATGTAGCGTTCATGGGAATCATGATACTGAGACGTTTAATAATACTGAGGTTGAAAAGTTTCTCGGGTCAGAACGTGATCAAACACCAGCTGATAATGAACTGTAAGTTAAGGCAGTCTAGGAACAGGTGAACGCCTCTCACTCTGAACTCCACAACTCATTATTTCAGCCAGGGCTCGGTATCACGTCGTGTCATCAGTGTTATCTTGACAGATCAGAAAATTTAAGATGTGAGAAATTTTGCAGGAGCTCGGCTCACAAGTAATTAGAGTGATTTCTATATTAGAATCATCAGAACTCGTTGCTGCTGAAGGGAGCTTCGGTGCTTCTCTAAAAGAAGCCGAAATGTGCAGGTTGTTGCAGATTGATGCAAAGTTGTGGGGCTCAACTCAGATGACTAAAACCAGTGTGTGTGTGTGTGTGGCAAAGGCAGATTTATAAGGATAGTTCAACATTATGGCAAATGGGCCCATTGCCATAATCCCTATAGTTTCAGGAGTAGGTTCGTTACCTTTAGTTATTGGTGCAAGCTATTTTTAGAACAGCGGAGCAGAGCCGCAAGCTGCTCAGAGCTACGCTACGGAGGCTCATGGGAATTCTTGGTTTCCCTCATCAAACTCATCAAATACACAATCCAACAACTCCAAAATGCTACCGTGGACAAGTTGTGACCTGCACATTCACCACACTATGAGATAATAACGGAACGTTACGAGACAGAGTTGTTTTCGAGACAAATGCAGAGACTGCTTGCTGAAAAACTGCCCGGACCGGAACGCGGATCAGCGGTTTTGCATGAATTCACCTCGAAAACAACTCTGTCTGGTAACGTTCTGTTATTATCTCATAGCGTGGTGAATGTGCAGGCCATAACTTGTCCACCAGAGCATTTTGGAGTTGTTGGATTGTGTATTTGATGAGTTTGATGAAGGAAAACAAGAAGTTCCATTAGCTCTGAGCAGCTCGTGGCTCTGCTCTGCTGTTCTAAAAACAGCTTGCACCGACAATTAAAGGTAAGGATTGGGCCAATTTGCCAAAATGTTGAACTATCCCTTTAGGCAAATCAACAATCTACTGTAGCTGATCATTGTCAGGTTTGATGTACAGGATCATGACAGATTAATAATGATGATGACTTTCTCTGTCATTGAGAGCATCTCCCCTACAGTATGTTTACACAACTCTGCTAGCTTGTTGTGCTGCACATCATAATCTGATGACTTTGGACTAAGCAATCCTGAATGTCAGGACAGAGTCTTGTGTGAATGCACGTCTAATACACAAAAAGAGAAAATTGTCGGATGGGATGTGCATTCACGGAGGCCAGCTTGTATATCAGCCAGAGTATTCAGAGCAGGAAATGCACCACAGACTGGCAGGAGGGCAGAGAGGCAGCAGGGAGGGAGAGAGAGTCCTGGCAGCCCGCACTAACATTACCCCATCAACTGATAGCGTGGCTCCCAGCGCCCCCCGAAACAGAACTGAGGGAGATTAGTGCTACAGCTGCGGTCAGGGGCTCTCAGCGTTCGCCCGCCGTGGCAGAGGGCGAGATGCTGCAGTTGAAAGGGTGAATCCAAAAGCTGACGCTGCTGGAGCTGTGAGATGTGTGAAAGCACTGGATGAACTTTTTTTGTCTCGCACCACCTGGTCCTCCACAGCCGAGGCCCCGGAGTGTCAGAGACTTTCTTCAGGTCGGGCTCACACCATTTGGCAGCATCTGAAGGGAGGAAGTGTGTGATCTGCACGTCACTTTGATTAGATACAGAACTTATCATTTTTCAAATGCTTACAAACCAAAAAAGCAAAGTAGAAAACATGTTCAGTCGCCTCTGCCGTACAAAATCTGAAAATGTTGTTTTCAGATCTCTTTTAATCTAAGGAGCTCTTACTAAATAAACTTCAGGGCCCATGCGTTTTATAATATTGTGCTCCATTGGAGTGTTATTAGTGTTTTAATAATGCTTGGACAGTAATGGAGCTATATGGCACAAAGAATGAGATATATTAGGCTAGACTGGATACACAGGAAATACTTAAGGATTTATTCATTTTAATGGACTCTCATCTTTTATGAATAAATCTTGTGGAGTTTGTATGAGTGGTTCTTGTAAGAGGCCCAGTGTTTGAAAGAAAAAAGAAAAAAAAAGGTTATTTCTTTTCTACCACATTTATTCCCTTATAAATGCATCCAAATGAATACAAAGACGCCACTGTCAGTGCGTATTGTTGTCACTGCTGAATATAATTTCATTCAGGAATAATAGTCTACAATATCAGATCAATGGAGTGAAACTGCTCGTAAATCGAGCATTTCAGTCAGCAGGTATTTTTGAAAAGTACGGATAAATCCAATTATGTACCGACGATAAGTACTCGCTGTGTTTCCGAAGAAGAAGTAGAATGACATTAAGCAGTATTACAGTACGTGTGTGTGTGTGTGTGTGTGTGTTCAGGAATTGTAGGTTTCTTTGAATAACACGTCTGAGGGTTTTGTGGATTCCTGCATAATTAATTGAGGCACAGAGACGGAGCAGGATCAGAGAAGCAAACCGGTGTAAACAGAGGAGGGACGTTTGTGTGTCTCAGAGACAAACATCATGAATAACTGACGAAACCTTCATGTTCAAACTCCTTCACTTTTTATACTCTTCATAGTGTCATTTTATTCATCATCAAAATAGTTTTTGTCCATCAATCTCCACCAATAACCCGTTATGATGTGAAAGAATGTTTTTAGAGATTTTTGCAGTCTTATTAGGAATGAAAAACCAAAATCTGTCATTATAACACGCAAATTTCAACCGGTTTATTTCCCTCAAATAGTGACTGACACATTTATTTACCTCAACCGCACAAGGTGACAGGTCTTTATCTCTGGCGGGCTTATTCCGGTACATACTGTATGTGTAATGACTGATGATTGCTTGCTGCTTTTGTTTTATAGTTGCTTCATTGTGCGTCAATACAAAATATACATTTCCTTTCCAATTAAAAGCCCAGGGGACACAAACCTTTTATTTCTTAACAGGGTTTTTCATTGCCAAGCTGAAGGGCTGCAGTCAGTCAGTATGTTGTCTCATTTCCAGTTGTTTACGTGCTCTTCAGATCTGCGAGTTTCTTCAGCTTCGCAGTTCAAGATGGCTTCTCTCTCCCTCTCTCTCACTAGATGTAAGGGTGTAAGGAAAACAAAGGAGTTGATCATTGATTTTAGAAACAACAGTACAGAGCCAAAACATAGCCAGATACATGGTGAACCAGTCCAAATCGTGGAAACCTATAAATACTTACGAACTATATTTGACTCCCATCTCAAGTTCGACAAAAACACAGTCACTTGTCAAACGGGGACAACAAAGAATCCACCTGATGTGGAAACTAAACTCTTTCAGTGTTTCTAAAACTATTTGATGTTCCTTTTATCATTCTTTTATTGAGAGGCTTTTAACATTCTCTTTTATTTGTTGGTTCAATGGTCTGTCAGTGAAGGACAAGAACAGTCTGAATCAGATTGTCAGGGTCTGTCCCAAGATGATTGGAGTCCAGCTACCAGACCTGAGTGTGCTCTGGAAAAAAAACATGTGGTCCATAAAGCAAAATGCATCCTGAAGCAGGAGACCAGTCATGTCCAATGAGTTTACTCTGATGTCCTCAGGGTGACGCTACTCGGCCTCTTGAGGAAGACAAATCACTCCTCAGATTCTTTTATCCCTTCAGTTATTAGGTTGATGAACGCCAATTTTAGTGAGTAGGTTTGTGCTTGTCCCTATTTATTTACTTAGTCTATTTAGTCATTCTTTTCCGTATTGGAATAGGCTACTCTTGCATGTCTGCACATGTACATGACTTCGCTGCTGGGAAACCATGAGAGTTGAGTGTCAGAGTTGTATGTCCAATGAATGATTGCTGTATGTGTTGTGTTTTTCCTTTTCTAACTTAATTGAACTGGGAGCTGTAAACTGAATTGCCCGTATGGGATAAATAAAGTTTTCTCAACTGAACCGAGATGTGCCACCTTAAAGGATCCATCACCTGGTATTTATATTTGTTTCAGGTGTTGAAGGGGTCTTAAATGCACATTTTTGAGAAATAATATGCAACATTCACCTTTATTTATCCCTATTTGTGTACCCAATTTTGCTCTCGCGAGAAAAATATGCGATCTTGTTTTACAGATTTTCATTGAAAAAAAAAAATTCCATAACCATGGAAACGTAAATATAAAATTCCACCGGAAGAGCAAAACCGGCTTACGTTTTTGACGTTCAGAAAAAGGTGGATATATAAATAAAAAAAATGTAATACAGGCTGATCGGTTCATTGTAAAACATGTATTTATTGATGTTAATGTGATGATTTCTGAGCCCCCAGAACCCCCAGAGCCCACCCCCCTCCTCCTCCTCGGCTTCTTGGTGACGTCAACGAGAAGCCCAATCAGAAATCGCGTTTTTTTTCCTCTCCTGGTGAATTCAAGGGGGAGGAGGCAAGAGTGAAGTTCTTTGCCTGGAAAACATGTCAGCTATTGTCAGTAACAGAGAAGATTGAGTTATACATGCAATAACCTGAAAAAAAGTGATTTTCAGGTGATGGATCCTTTAAGTTATAATGGTATGAGTAATACATGTAGTTTATTTGCTGCAATGGAGGAAAGACTCAGGAAATTGGAAACGTGCACCATTGAAGCAGTTGCTAGCTGCTGTGTTTAGCCAAATTTCAGATGCCTTTACTCAATTGAAAGTGAAGACTGATCCCCAGTTACTCTTTTACTTTATTTACTTTTTAAACCTAACTTAGTTTTGAACCACAATATGGTTCAATACTAAACGCAGAGAACAAAGTTGTTGGTTTCTTTGTACAGTCATCTTGTATTTTGTATTTTCACCAGTAAAAAACAAACAAAACAACAACAAAAAAACCCAAACCAAAAAGAAGTCTGTGAAGCATCTAAAGCGCTTCAGGCTGCTGTGGTGTTTTTACAAACCACATCGCCAGACCAGACTCACATATTCATGTACTTTTCTTCAAGTTGCTACATGAAAGAAAATTGTATGATTACACATGTCGGAGCATGAATTTTGGCTCAGGCGTGAGAGGCGTCAAAGGAATTACAATCAAACTTCTGCATCAGCTAGCATTCACAACAGACTGACAAACCCTCAAGACGGGCTTTTTCTGCTGTGCATTTCCATTCGAGTGTAGCTCAAGTGATGTGTAGCTTGATGGACTGACACAAAAGGCGCGTGCATGTGGGCGAGAATCAACATCAGTTTGATCGCGTATGTGCTTCCTCTCTCTTGTCACTCACGACATGATTAAAGGACCAGAGAGAGAAATAACGAATAACACTCTTTTACATTTGTTTCTTTCATTTATTTGTTCTTTTTGCCAAAATCCAAAAATCAGACTTATCAGGCTCTTTAAAGAACTTTCCAGTCGAAAGTCTTTCCCTTTTGTGTCTTTCTTTTATTGTTAGAAGAAAAAGAAGAAGAAAAAACACACAGTAATATCCTTGGTGGAAAGTGTGCAGTGTAAATGATGGATTGCAGTTGACAGTTCAGAGGCAGGCGACGGCGCAAAAGCAACAACTGCAGCAGCCGAGAGGATGTCCAACTCTGCCGCCGCTGTCACCGCGAATGAAAAACAAAGCCCGAACGCTTCCCTCTCAGAATAGTCAGCCCTGACAGCTTGTTGTTCACCTGTGCGACGCTTTCATCTCCCCGCGACTCAACATTATTGGAGAGGAAAGCATGGGATGGGGGGGGGGGGGGGGGGGGCAGCGTTGTTTAGCGGGATTACCCTCCTTCAAAGACGGGGCTGTCAACAGGTTATCAGGACTCATACATTTGTGGTTTTGTGTTTGTTGTTGGTTTTTTTAACACAGAAAATGATATATTGTCATTATCGATTCCCCTCTGCTCCGGCTCGATACCCATCATCCCTGCTTGTATTCTTACCGTGTCGGTATCCTTCACCGACTGCAACGCTTGTTTGTTTTTTTACTGTTTGCACGGCGAACCCCAGACAGCTCATTTCCCCCTTAAATTATAGACTCATTCTTATCTTTTAATAGACTGCTCTTTTTTTTTCTCAGTACCAATCGCTCTATGCGTAGAACCTTGAATTATGAATAACACTATCTTAACTCGTCTGACAGTTTGTCTTCCTTGTCCATTACTCCGTCTCTGTTTCCACTACACTTTAAGTGTTTGTGCCATTCTACGTGCACTTATTGATAACACAAGCTGTTTCATTTCTCCACCATACTTATCTTTCTCTTCCTCAGTTATAAACGACGCTCAGGTCGGCCTCTTCCTCTTCTCCTACTTTATTTTGCAAATATAGTCTTAAGTACAGCTGTGAAGAAGAAAACAAAATAGAACAGATGCAAAAATCAAATCAAAAGAAGGAGAAAGTAACGGAACAGGAGCTGCCATGTTAGTGTGCTTAAAGGGATAGGGGCTATTTGTAGATCATACAACCCCACTTAAAAAAAATGCTACTAAGTACTTTAATTGCAGTAGAAGACTCTCTGCACTCCTCCCGTTAGCAACGCCAGCCCATAGCCCTGCCCAGAGATTTACAACATACAGTGTTGTGAATGGACCCAAAGAAACGGCCTATTTTCGCGGCCTAAAAGAGGTTTTACATGAAAAAAATACACAGTTCCATTGTTCGCTATAATATAATTTATCTCCAAATAAAAACTGTGTTTTTCCTGCACTTTGAGGGGCTGGAAAAAATTATATTATAGTGAACAATGGAACTGTATTTTTTTTTCAGGTAAAACCTCTTTTAGGCCACGAAAATAGGCCGTAATGTTGTAAATCTCTGGGCAGGATTATGGGCTGGCGTTGCTAACGGGAGAAGTGTAGAGAGTCTTCTACTGCAATTAAAGTACTTAGGGGCTATTTGTAGATCATACAACCCCACTTTTAAAAAAATGCTACTATCCCTTTAAACTACTGTAGGGAGTAAGGATCTGCAGGTAATTGGTCATGCAACAAAGTCCAAATGATAATGTTGTCTCATTAATACCACTAAACGAGAATCACCAAAGTTCTGAACCTCATTTCATCACAACCCATCCATTAGTGGTGGAGACATTTACCCAGAAGCACGGAGGTCACGAGGTTGAGGCCTATCACATAATTAACATGGATTAGTTACAGTCCAACACTTCATTAAAGAGCATCCGCTGAACTCCGACCTCTCAGCATCACCTGAGAACATCATGATCCTACTCAGGCTGCCAGTAAGACAGCCATATTTTGAACTCGGAGCATGTGACTGATTACAGTGGTGAGCCAGTATCAGCACCATAGGAAGTCTGGAGCACTAGTTTTAGACTCCTGAAGCTGTAGGTATCAGCAGAAGAAACACCTGCAACTGTTGTTTTCAAATTATTAAAGTGATTTTTCATCATTTTGGCAAATTGGCCCATTGCCATAATCCCTATAGTTTTAGAAGTTTCCTTTAATTGTCGGTGCAAGCTATTTTTATAATGGCGGAGCAGAGCCGTGAGCTGCTCAGAGCTACGCTACAGAGGATAATGGGATTTCTTGGTTTCCTTCATCAAACTCATCAAATACACAATCCAACAACTCCAAAACGCTCTGGTGGACAAGTTGTGACCTGCACATTCACCACACTATGAGATAATAATGGAACATTATGAGACAGAGTTGTTTTCGAGGAAAATACAGAGACTGCTTGCCGAAAAACTGCTCCCGACGGGAACACGTATCAGCGGTTTACCCCTAAAACAACTCCGTCTGGTAAAGTGTGGTGAATGTGCAGGTCACAACTTGTCCAGTTGTTGGATTGTGTATTTGATGAAACCAAGAAATTCCATTAGCCTCCGTAGCGTACTGTACTGTAGCTCTGAGCAGCTAGCGGCTCTGCTCCGCCGTTCTAAAAATAGCTTGCAACGACAATTAAAGGTAACAAACCTACTCCTAAAACTATAGGGATTATGGCAATGGGCCAATTTGCCAAAATGTTGAACTATCCCTTTAAAACTCCTTTTTGACAGCATTGTAATTGAAAAGAAAGAAGATTTATATGGGTTTTGTATGTGCAGTATAATATCTTTTATATTAGTCTCATGTAGTTTTATTTACATGCTACCAGTCAAAAGTTCTGACACTTTCTCATTCACTGTTTTTTCTTTATTTTTATGACTTTCTACATTGTACATTGCTCAGCACGTTGGCTGTTTTGCCTTCGCTCTGTGGTCCATCTCATCCCAAACCATCTCAGTGTGGTTTAGGTCAGGTTACAGATAACACTTTTGTGTTTACTACATAAATCCATATGTGTTCCTTCATAGTTTTAATGTTTTAAGTATGAATCTATAATGTAGAAAATAATGAAAATAAAGAAAGACCATTGAATGAGAAGGTGTGTCCAAACTTTTGACTGGTAGTGTATATATTAGTTGTGCAAGACATAATTGGATTCTTGTAGAAATTAATAGTTAAACATTCACTGAAAAACAAAGTGGCTCACCAAGTTCTGTACAGATTGATAACTGAAGGCTAGTTGACATGACTTTGTCCAAAAGCAACCGCATCCACCTACCAGCACCTTAAATATTTATGAGTAAATATTTCCTATGTGTACATATTCTGCTTCATTTGTGCAGAAACCGTGGGGCAACAAGTTTCCCATTTCTCGGATCATTTGCCAGACAAGCAGCGCAAACCCTTCGGAGCAGATAGATATTTCATCCCCGCCGTCTAATCTTCCTGAGAGAAATGAACCCACCTGAACCACCACCGTCTAACACCCTCTGTCTTCTCTCTTCTCTCTCAGGTGCTGCTGCTGTTAAGTATAGCAGACTGGATGGTGCACTCCATGTGGCGGAGCGGCAAGGACCCGGACAGTTTTTCCATTCCGTACCTAACGGCGCTGGGCGACCTACTGGGCACCGCCCTGCTGGCTCTCAGCTTCCACTTCCTGTGGCTCATAGGAGACCAGGACAGCGACGTGGGCGACTGAGGCGGGACGGGAAGCGTGACGGAAACTCCGCTCGTCTGCCAACAAGACTTCTCGCACCTTTAAGCCTTGTGGGAATGGTGGGTGCTCTCTGTCACTAGCCAGCGCATTCCTCCGCTTCACATTACTGGATGAAACTTCACTTAAACCACGTGATGGTTTACAAAAAAAAAAAAAAAAAACTATACTCTGGTCCAGCCATTTTTTTTTCTACGCAAGAAGCATTATATTTCATAAATATGGACTGTTCCCAGTAGCATTTTTATCTTCATAATTTGCACCAAAGCACTTGCATATTACATTGCTGGTTTAATTAAAAGGAGCAGGAAAACACTAGCCACCACCCGCAGCTCTGAGGAAAACCTGGCTGCTGTTGGCAAAGTGCTTCACTCTGCCAGCTCAGCCTCAATCCCAGGTTTTCTCCCCAAATAAAATCTCCCTGGCTGGAATATGCTGTGAGGATTTACCACCCACCGTGTCGCAACATTTGATGGCGTGTTATTCTCTACGCCGTCAGATCACAGTTCAGCGGAGGGACACACACACACACACAGAGTGGTGGTGGTGGAGGCCAAGTGAGGTGAAGCCTGCTGTCCTTTTTTTTTTTTTTTTTTTTTTTGCTTCAGATGAACTGAACTGTTGAACCAGCTTTGATCCCGTCTCTAACCACCGGCCTTTTGTGACTCTTGGGGACCGGCAGGTGAATCGATGTCCAGTCTCGAGGACCAGCACTGTAATAATCATGTTTCTTCTGAACTGAACCGAGTCAGATGATTTTTTTTATTCCAAGACTCAATCTAATGAATGATGTTTACACTCGTACGCACACACAATAATAAAGTGATGACATATTGATAATTTCAAGCAGACTGACAACCAGTTGTTGAGAGTTTTGATAAACCACGCCCCCAAATATGTTTTGTCCTGTCATAGTTATATCAACTGAGACTAAGGGATGTCTGCAGAAAGAGCAGCACTCTGGTGGCTCTAACTTTCCAAACTCAAGAACACAAAAGCCAAAGGAACCAATTCAAAGCCGACTTTATCTGCTCTACTATAAGCTGCGAACATTCACATGTCCAGCTGTGGAGCTGCTTATCTAAACTGGTCAGTGAACAAGGGCGAGGGCGACACAAGCTAACTACAGGTGATGGGTAAAAGACTGTCTCACATCCAGTTTTTAGATTTAAAGGGATAGTTCAACATTTTGGCAAATTGGCCCATTCCTATAATCCCTATAGTGTTAGGAGTAGTATAGGGTTGTTTACCTTAAATTGTCGGTGCAAGCTATTTTTAGAACGGCGGAGCAGAGCCGTGAGCTGCCCAGAGCTACACTACGGAGGCTAATGGGATTTCTTGGTTTCCCTCATCAAACTCATCAAATACACAATCCAACAACTCCACAACGCTCTGGTGGACAAGTTGTGATCTCCACACTCACCACGCTATGAGATAATAACAGAAATGCAGAGACTGCAAAAAATGCCCCCGACGGGAACGTGCGTCAGCGGTTTTGCATGAATTTACCTCTAAAACAACTCTGTCTGGTAACGTTCTGTTATTATCTCATAGCGTGGTGAATGTGCAGGTCACAACTTGTCCACCAGAGCGTTTTGGAGTTGTTGGATTGTGTATTTGATGAGTTTGATGAGGGAAACCAAGAAATCCCATTATCCTCCGTAGTGTAGCTCTGAGCAGCTCATGGCTCTGCTCTGCTGTTCTAAAAATAGCTTGCACCGACAATTAAAGGTATCGAAAACTACTACTCCAAAACTATAGTAATTATGGCAATGGGCCAATTTGCCAAAATGTTGAACTATCCCTTTAACCTGGGGAAGTTTTGATTCCAGTGATCATCAGAGACGGTATTTTGTTTACCAACACGTCCAACCTGTTGTCCTGTAGCATTTAAAGTAAAATCATAAAAAGTAGATGAGCTCGGCAGCTGAACAGCTTCATGTTAGAATGAAAGACATTTTCCTTTATCATACAAACAACACTGGGACTAACTGATGTATCCAGCTGTTTCTACATGAATCACCATCTGGTGAAGTCACTGTTCGCCTGCAGCTTCAGCCTCACTATAACAGCACAACATTACTATGTAGCCATCCAGTGCACCATCACTGATGGGTGTAGCTAAGGGGAGCAGGCTTTGATAAAGTCCAATATTGCTTTGGATCAGCCAATCAGCAGAGACGTTTCCTTTGCGTTGTACCTTTACAGATGTTCACCTGTGCAGCCTCAGCTTCCTGTTTCATTCTGTGAAAGTTCACACACTGTCCGACAAAGCACGAAATCCTCTGTACATTATGTCAACCTCCTGCATTCACACTCACTCAGTCAGTCAGTCATGTCTTCTGACCGTTGGTCTTGTGCGTTATCCTCAGCGGGGGGCCAGTTGTGCAGTACACACAGCAGTCACATGTCGTTTACACGTACGTCCAGTGTCTACAGTTAATTATCAGTTTTCACCTCAGCTCAGTCTGATTCTCTCCTCACACCAAACTAATGTCATCTGTGTGAACATGACCTGTTTCATCCTCACATGAGTGATTTCTAATAGAATATGTCATGTTTAAAAGGTCAGAGAAAACTGATCCGGATGCAGCAACCTGATTATAAAGTTGGTCCCTGTTACTCCGGGAGGAAATCTGAATTGGAAGTAAAGTAAACTCTCAAACTAAACCAACTCTGTGTTGTAATAACTGAGCAGCAGCAGCAGCAGCAGCCTGTTATATGCATGTGAATGTGGCCACTGGCCCTCTTCAGCTCCACCATGTGCCTCTAGAGATTGACTGGATGACAAGGTGTTTCTCTCTGTCACACCATTTATTGCCATTTTCTTTCTACAACATTGTAATACAGTGCAATGACTTTCTGATCTCTCTTTTTTTTTTTGTACTCACTCTCAGTTGTACAGCAGCGATTATTCTATTTTTTCAAGCGATTCATTCCATTTTAATTACTGGCATGAAACTTATGAATATCATTTCAAGTTCTTGGGGGCAAAAAATAAATGTGTTCAAAGTGAACATCTTCTCTTTTAGGAGGAAACCTTTTTTTGTTTGCTATTGTGGCTCGTGTGAGCCAATAATTTCAAAATAAATGTCCTTCAGATGAACAGCGTCTCATTTCAGGATATTTTCTTTCTTTTGAAGGGTTTAGCAGAAAAGTGGTCATATTCTTATCCACACAGCAGTATGTGGCTGTATTGAAAGGAAAAAGCAACCATCACATGAGCTCTACTGTATGTTTATTGTGCAGTGATAGTAGAACAGAATAGATACTGATCAGTCACACAACAATGAAATTGAGGTGCATTCTGCACAGTGTAAAAGGTTAAAACAGCAATAAAGACAGTAAAAAAATTACTATAAAAACATAGCTAAATAAAGTAGTAGTAAAATATAAACATATATATAGTATATAAGATTGTTAGTTGTCACTGACTCTCATCCAAGAGGTTTTGGAGCCTCTGAGGGTGGTGAAACATCTTCAATTCAGGTCCAGTTGTGCTGAATTCAACTTTTATTAGAGAACACAGAAAACACCTTTCAATGCCTGTGCAACATCAGTGAGAATAATGGGACACGCTGGATTTATCTCTTGCCATGAGCTCTTTGGGTAATAGAAAACTGCTCCAAGCTGACTCTGAGCAGAATATATAAGGGAGACACTACTATGGATGAAGGAGATGGAGATAGCTCAGTTAAATGAGGAATGTCATCAATAACAATGTGCTCTATTTTGAGTCATCATGGGGGACACAAGTGAGTCGCCTAATAGTCTATAGTTTCTCTTTTTAAATCTGACACAAAGTCTGCCTTCATTCATTTAAAATGGGAAGTTAGCCACAGAGAATCACTGTGCAAGCAACGGTGTTAAAGGGATAGTTCAACATTTTGGCAAATTGGCCCATTGCCATAATCCCTGTAGTTTTAGAAGTAGATTTGCTACCTTTAATTGTCAGTGCAAGCTATTTTTATAATGGCGGAGTAGAGCCACGAGCTGCTCAGAGCTACTCTACGGAGGCTCATGGGATTTCTTGGTTTCGCTCATCAAACTCATCAAATACACAATCCAACAACTCCACAACGCTCTGGTGGACAAGTTGTGACCTGCACATTCACCACGCTATGAGATAATATCTTCACATTATGGCAATGGGCCAATTTGACAAAATGTTGAACTGTCCCTTTAAGAAAGGCCTGAAAACTTATAACATTGCTATGTTTTCATTGTCGAGTCTGACCAAGCATTTAACACTTGGGGCCCTAGCCCTAACCCTAACCCAAGGTAACGCAGCCGGTCTAATGCAAGTTTCGACCAGCGCAGCCTAGTGCAAAGTCAGATTGGAAGATTGGCAGATCGCGCTGCACTGAGATAGGCGTGGCCGCGCAGCAGGGGGAGGCGTCACAGATTCAGCTTGGTGCAGTTGAAGTTTTGTGCGAAAATGTCCCGCCGAGGTTGCGCTGAAAGCTCGCCACCTCCAACCAGGTCTACTCTCAGCGCAGGGCGGAGCGCAGCAGGTGCAGTGGAAGTTTGACTGACTGACCTGCAGTGCACACACGTCACCAAGACCTCACAGGCAGATCTCCACAGTTCCAGACACATTTCAATGCAATAAATATCCACAATAACCACTATTTAATGCAACTAATGGAATCAACACATGAATTTATATCTATATAGATTGTCCCGTCACATCTGACGTCAGATCAAAGCAGAGATCAAAGGCTGTCGGCGCGTAAAGGAAACTCCACCTGAATTAACACAGCAGGGACGAACTGGCACTGAAAAGCAGCTGTGGATGTCCCAAGCAGGACTGAGGGTGGATGACTGCATGTCTCTGCCGTGTTGAGATACCACTCTGCCCTTGTGATGATCGCTTTATTTATTTATTTACTTATTAATTCATTAGCGCGAGCGACCGCATCACGCAGCCGTAATGAAAAACAAAACACAAATCATCATCTCTCTTAGTCCACCACAACAGCCTCGGTATCAGATAGTCAGTATATAGCCTACTACAGTATACTCAGCATCTCTATCACAGAAAAAAAAGAGAAAAAAAGAGACGGACAGAGAGAGAGAGAGCGTCCTTTACGCTGATTTCATCCAGCGTGGTGTTTGTTTATGTTGTGATTAGTGTAGCCTACACCTCTCATCTTGCTTACACAGGGTTTGAATAAATGTGAGTTTCTTTATTAGTTTACTAGTTGTTGTCTCTTACATTGGGCAGGGGTTCTCAGTGTATCAGATCAATCCTGGTTAAGGATATTAGTAAACTCATTATTGGTCACTCTGAGCTTGGACCTCCGGACCAAAACAGCTGTTTCCTCCGGGGAGAGGTTCGGCCTCTGGCGTCGCTGTCTCCTCCGTCCATGTCCAAGTATAAAATGACAAACTTGCAGCGCGCATCACCCGCCGCGCAGTTAAAGGTGAGGAGAGGAGCTCATTTGATTGGTGAAGATCTGACTCGGCTGTGTCAAACCCACTCCACGCCTTTCTCTCCTCCTCCTGTCTCCCTCCCGCCCTGTCTCCTCCCTCTTCGCCGTTTGCGCCGGTGGGAGGGACGAGGGGAGGGCTTGCGCTGGTCTAAGTCTGACTGCGCGTCCCACCAAACTTGCGAAATGGACCTGGACCACACCCCGTTGACGTGGCGAAGCTGCGCTGAGGTTAGACTTCGCTCGGTCTACGAGACTAGGGCCCAAAATCTTAACACTGTTACTTGGCATTGAAAACCTGCAGTACAACAAATATCCTCTTGTACTGACATTCTGCAGGGTCCCTGAAGTGGATTATTCGCACAAATGGAAAAGGTCTGAAAAAAATATTTAGTCTTTCAGAAACTTTGGAGTCTCTATGAAGTCCAATACCTAATAACTGATACCTAATATACTATGATACATTTCAGGCCCTAGCAAGCAACATTTAACTGTACACACCCAAGTAGCCTAATTAGAAAAATAGTTGGTTACAAATAAAACAGCTTCTTTTACTTTTTCTGTTTTCCCTGCTGGGAGACTGATCGGTTTGGTAAAGTGAATTGTCTCTGTAGCTGTAAAACCATTGAACATCAAAGTTTTCTCAGATGTAGCCTCAGAATCGATTGGGTGCAGCAGACGAGTTACTATACCTCCCAGAGCTGACGAAAACAAGCACTAACTGATAAAATACCCCGCTATAACGCGACAGCATGGAAATAAGATAATAAAGCTTCAAAGGTGAATGTCACAAGGTGTGTTTTTTCCTGGAAACAGGAAGAGGCAGTTATCTGATCAAAAAGGAGGAAGACAGAGTAGTACCTTCATGATGGTGAGCGTGGTCCAACCACAGAGTGCTGGGCTGTGTGTCTGATGGATTTCCACTATCTCTTTGAAAGCAGTTGCGGTGCTGCACGCCAGCACTCTTTGCAACTTCTCAGCATTGTCAGATGGATTTTCTCACCTCTCATGTGATCAAGGGTATAAAGGATAGCAGATAGTGATTATTCATGCTTATGGATTTTCTTACCGGCTGAGAGAATTAGCCACGTCTTTATATCAAATAACAAGATCTAAAAAAGACGTCATTACCCGAGAGCAGAGCAACGCTTGGCTCACATCAGGCTGCACTCCTGTATTATTGAAGGGCTATGATTAATATATTTCGGTTGGTGTGTGTGTGTGGACGTGTTGGGAATGTGAACCCTCGCCCTCGCACCCCCCCCCTAGACCCCGAGTCTAGACGGCTCGTTTTTTAAATCCACTTCAGTGAGATGCAGTTGGAGCTGTGAAAGTTTTGGTGTACACATGCTCTCTCTGCACCGGTGACCCAGACAGGACCAGAGGGCCTGTGAAACCCAAACCCCCACCTGCCCCCCCCCCCATATCTCCTCTGTCAGTCATGCAGCCACCCTTGGGGCTATTAGCTGTATGTTAATGTGGAGCTTCCAGACAGAGGGGTGGTCTCTGGGAGGTCTGGCGGTAGCTACAGCCAGCTTGTGAATCCCTCAGCAGCTCCCTAGGTGTTGAGGAAAACAGTAGATGCCTCATACACAATGTAATTGGAAACAGATTTCCTCGGTGGCCGGGGGTCTGAACAGTCAAAGGGACTGAAGGGGGGGAGGGAGGGGGAGGGGGCTCAGACACGCCGAACAATGTGCCACATTGAGAACAGGTACGTTAAACTGCACAATAAAAGTGTGAAAGGTTTTGCGGGGGCGACGCTGACAGCAATTTCACAAATGTATGTGGGGGGATTTCTCATGACATAATCACCTCTACAGCCCTGCAGGGGGAGGAGGGCATGATGGGTATTGTACTTACTGTACTGTGCACACTGACTGCACTGCAGCTCCATGAATGAATACCTTTAAAAGCAGAGACTCTGAGAGGGGACTGGCTGATTTAAAGGGGACATATTATGGAAATATCACATTTTGAAGGCTCTTTAACATATATTTGGGTGTTTGTCTTGACTTCCACCCCCCAGAATGTGAGAATTGAACAAAGATTCTGTAATGTTCAGGCTCCCTAGGTTGAAATCTATGTGGTTTTACGAGCTGTTCCCTCAGTTTTCTTCCAGTGATGTAACTAGGATTCGAATTTGCATAATACCACCCCTACCTGGTACCAGTAGAAGGGGCAGGGCAAGCAGTGGTTCATTTGCATTTAAAGGGACAGGCACTAAAACCAGCCGTTCTGAACAGGGCTGTTTAGAGAGGATGAAAAGAGCTGTGATGTTTGATCCTTGGGGGATTTTGACCACAGCATGTCACAGACATGTCTTTAAGACATCTGGGAACTATTTTAATTTGTGGAAAGGGGGCATAATATTTCTCCTTTAAATGTGACTTAAATCAATGGTCGCTACCTTTTACTCTGTCATCTGGGGGGGGGGGGTTTGCCTTGGAAATGTCATGGTTTGTCTCTGGTTTCCTGTATGGTTTCCTGTATTTCACAATAAGACAGGAGTCTTATTGTGAAATTCCCAGTGTCTTGTTCTTCCTGTGCTCTCCCTCCTCTGATTACCTCATGTGTCTCACCTGTGTTGATTACTCCACCTGTGTCTCATTTCTCCCTCATGTATTTGACCTCAGTGTTTGTTTCCCATTGTCCTTTGTTGGTTTGGCTGTGTTGATACCCTGCTTTCATCCACAGTGCTTCTGCATCTTCCTGCCTCATGTGCAGTGTTGGGCACGTTAAAAGAGTAAAAAGTTATAGTTACTCCCCCCAAAAGTAACTGATTTAGTAACTGAATAACTGCATTATAAAAGTAAGTAATTACCAGGAAAAGTAACTATTGTGTTATTTTTTTAAAACAGAAAATGCTCAAATATGTCAAATTACTTGATTCACCCAAACCCCCCAACCATAAGCCTAACCACCTGTTAATCTGGAACTAACCGAATCACTCAGTATTCCTACACAAAGGCAGGGAGCATGCCTGTGCGGAGGAATACTGAGTGATCAGTTAGTTCCAGATAAATGGCTTTTTTCCAACTAGTTGATGGACTGAAAACGTACACTTTAATGTGCATTATCTTGTGACGGGACTTCTTGAGTCAAGTAATGGTGAGTTTTAATTAGGTTATTCGTTACTGAAAAAACTATTATTTTATAACGCTTACTGGTATTTTATAACGCTGTTATTCCCATCACTGTTCATGTGCGGGTTTCTGTGTTAAATCATTTTTTTATTTCCCTACCATCTTTGTCCGAGTCTGCGTTTGGGTTCAGTTCCTTGACAAGACAGAGTGAAAGAGTGGATGGTAAATTGCAATAGGCCACAAGTTGGGCCTGAATTTACATGTTTGATTCTTTATGTGTTTTTTCTAGTGCATGTGTTGTCAAGATGATGAAGTTGTTTATGAATTTGTAGCTGACTTGTGTCTTTGTAGTGTGTATTATATCAGTGCAGTGTGTTGAGCTCTCAGGGCCACCGTACTGCCCTCATCAAAGAGCGGCTACTCACACTTCACTGGCTTAAATGTTGCCATTTCTCAGAAGACAGTAACTGGATGTGACCTCTGCACCCTCGCCACAGTGTCCTCTGTGTTTTCCACTGACAGTAACTGGACTCTTGACACGGGGGGATCGATAGCGCTGCTGCTGAGGACAGATGATGCGGTCTGGAGTGGGCCCTCAGTGCTTTTGGACTGAAACGCTGGCCGGTTGGTCTGTCTTTATTTAGGTGGGTATCAATCTCATTTGGCAGCAGGCCTAAAGTGAGACAGCAGGAAGAGGCTGACAGCCATTACTCTGTGGGGACACCCACAGCTGGAAAAGCGTGCCATCCTGTGAACAGCCCAGACACACTAATTATCCGTCACCACAGAGGGACGCTGGGTGAGGACGCGTTTCAGGCTCGGTGACGAAGTTTCCTTTGATCCTCACATGTCATCACTTTAGTCCAGAGGGAACAGACAGTTTCTGTCCTTCACCCTCCACACAGACACAACTGGGTTTATATAACACATGGACACGTCAACGCTCACCGCTCATGGTTCATCATAAGCACAAACTGTTTCATATAAAACCAGTGGTGGACAGTAACGGAGTAAATTTACATGAGTACTGTACTTAAGAACATAACCAGAGGATTTGTACATGAGTATTAGATTTCTTTGGTACTTATTACTCTTACTTGAATACATTTCCAAGACAAATATTTTTACTTTCACTCGAGTTAATTTCTAGGAAGGCTGAAAAGTACTCGTTACTTTCAGGTCTGCTCTTTTTTTTTTTTTTTTCTAAAATCCTATTGGACACAAGCTGTGTTTGTCAAAGAAGGAAACCCTAACCCCTAAAAGCAGCACATCAGTGCAGCTGCTTTCAAAGAGTTCATTCTCAGAAACAAGAGTTAAAAGCTCCTTACATTCATTTAGAAAAAAATATAGTAATTCATTGATGTGAAAAATAAGAAATTTACTCTTACTCTTACTTTTACTTAAAGTACATTTAAAAGCATGTACTTTTGGATACTTAAAGCAGAAGTAAGCAATATTTTTGTGTTAATATAAGTCTTAAATAGTTATATCTTCCGACAGCAATCACTTACATAGAGTGTTTGGACCGAAACATGGGTCTGTCAGTCACTCTGCTCTGCTCTGAGCCGAGGAGAAAACTTTTCTCGTATCCTACAAGTTTTATCCAGTGAGGAGAGAGAACGGCATGCAGGGCTGTGTGTGCAGCCAAGGGATGCGCGTGAATGTGGTGACGTAGGGACGAGGACCAATAGATCCATGACGAGGGCGGGGGCTGCTAACTCCGTCGGCTGACAGGAAGTTATGGTGCGTTCAAGGCAACCCGTAACTCGTGTTTTTCCGAACTGTGAAGTCGTACCAGTTCGATCTGGTACGAGTTCACGGGTCGGAAGTTACGAGTGGCCGTTATAGTGACTTTCACAGGTAAAACAGGTCGGAGAAACATGAGTGGGTTGCCTGGAACGCTACAAAGTCGTAAGTCGTGACTTGAAGCTGTAATTTACGGTTTCAAAAGCCTGCCTGGAACGCAGCATTAGCCAAAACGACCGGATCGCTTACTTCTGCTTTAAGTACTTTTATAAGCAAGTACTTTTTTACTCTTACTCGAGTAACATGTCGACTGAGCTACTTTTACTTGTAACGAAGTAAATTTTGACCAGTAGTATTTGTACTCTTACTCAAGTACTGGGGTCGAGTACTCTGTCCATCTCTGTATAAAACAAAGTCTATGTATAGATTTATACTTGAACCTGGGGAAAATTGAGAAAGAAATCCTTCACACTGTGGTTATGAAGCTCTGCCAATCAATATTTTTTATATCACCACTCTCCCGCTTAGCTGTGTAATTTCAGAGGTGCTGCAAATTTACAGGGTGACACAGTGGTACAGTGTTTGGCACCATCTCCTCACAGCAAAAAGGTTCTGGGTTCTGTCCAGGTTCTCTGGACAATCTCCCTCCCACAGTCCCAACACAAGCACACTGAGTGGATTGGAGACTTGAGGTGTGAGTGTGGGTGTGTGAGGTTGTTTTTCTCTTTATGTGGCCCTGCTGGTGACCCGTCCGCCTTCACTGTCCCACCCCTCTCTACCTGGTATGGATCAGTGGCATAGACGATGGATAGATGCAAATTTTCAGATATATTTCCATTATATTGGTTTTTAGCCAAAACTTAAAGGGGCATTGTGTAACTTCTCCTGTTATCTATTCACGAAAATCGATTATTTCATTCAAAAGTCTGTTTTTTATTCAGTAGTCATCATCAGTAATCCCCCCCATCAACAAAGTGAAGTGTTCCTTTCAGCTCTGAATGAGCCGTTCATATCATTCATATCTACATGGAGCGGGTAAGCTCGGTGCTGGCTGCCATGTGGTGTCACCATGTTTTTACGTTCAGTGGCAGTGTGACGGTAGGAAACCACGGCAACTCAGCGGAGACACCGGAGCTGTCGGCTCAGGTGGAGGTGGCGTCTGTGAAAAGTCACCGTGGTAACGCAGTGAGGAGGAATGGAGCGTTACACTGATGCTGCATTCACCTCCAGTCGGGCAGACGGCCGTCGCTAACAAACCAGATGTCATTTTAGTCACAGAAGTCCAGAGAAAGCCGGTAAAACGTGGGTCAGGTAAACAATACCACATCGCCATGACAACATATTGCCACGTGTATTGTTTTGCCTCGTGCTGACGGACCACTTGTTTACATAGAGGCTTGTTTATGCCATTACATGCAGCGGCTGTCGTCTGTCTGCCGTCTGCCCAATTTCACGTGAATGCAGCATGAAAAATACGACTGAGTTGCTTGAGATATACAACCACAACGCTAGATGGGAGGAATTCCTACACAATGTAACCTTAAACCAATTGTGTTAGATGAGATTTTCATTCCCTTTTGATTATAGATCATGCATTGATATGCCTCAATCCAAAGCATTACAGCAGAAATTGAGCCTTGAAAACCAGCCTTCTGTAACTTTATGATGTCACAACAAAGCAGCCAACACTCTCAACCATATCTCAAGCCCTGCCCATCTAGCTCAGAGTTCCCTCTCTACTCTAATGCTGGCCTGTTAGTTTTACAGGAGCTCACTCATCTCATCAAAACTGGTTCACTCATCTTCCAACCTTGTATGATTTAGTTGATTGTCAGAAGACCATCAGCCAATCTGGGAAGGTTGGCTGACATCACCCAGTTGTTAGTAGTGCCTGAGAGAGGAGATGAGAAAGTTTTTGGTTTTTTGATACTATGAATATTATATCTGCATATGGATATCACAACTTTAAATAATAAAACACTCAATCAACCTTGCTCACAGCTGCAACCTGAATTTTGAATATTTCCATATTTTTACATTAAAATAACCAGTTAATAGAATGAGATGTGTTGTATGTTGTGTGTAGTGCTATGCCCTGAAGCAGCAACCCCAAATACAGAAAGCCTGGATGAACATTGAAGCCAGACTTCTATCAAACACGACCTCCATCCATACGTTAAGCGTGGTGGCGCTCGGCTGCTGTCACCATCTGCATGTTGAGCGCCCGCGGTGTCTTTAGCTCAGCCTGGAGCTGGAAAGCGTCTGAGTGGAGGCAGCTCATCAGGATGAGTGGCGTATACAAGTGCAGCTTGAAGGTGAAGTGTTGCACATTATAGCTCGCAGAGTAATTATTCCTGTTGAATATGTAGCTGTCCGCCTTCACAGCCAGTCTGGCAAACAGCTTGTAATTGCAGATATGCTGCTGGGGGTGAGGCGGTGGGTGGAGGGTGGAGGGGTGGGGTCTGTCGCTTGACAATTAAAGGGATAGTTCACCCAAAATTGAAAAAACTCATTATCTACTCACCCTCATGTCAACTAAGGGCTGGGAGAAGTTTCAGAGTCCTCCGTGGCTTCTCTGAGTTACAGGGGGTCTCGGCGTAGCAGTGCATGTCCATATAATGGTTGCAAATGGATACCAACTGTCTTCTTAACAAAAAGACACACCAAAAAACATCCAAATACCTCCATGCTGCTCGTATGTAATGTCCGTCTTGTATTGAAGTCCCGAAATGCGAAATTGTCCGGAAAAAAATTAAATAAGTCTATATTTCAAGCTTGTTTTGTAGTGGAAGCTTCTGGAAGCTCCTCTTCCCGGTTCGTCAAAGTTGGACGAACTGGGAAGAGGACAGATCCTGGTTCGTCCAAATTTGACGAACCGGGAAGAGGAGCTTCCAGAAGCTTCCGCTACAAACAAGCTTGAAATATAGACTTATTACATTTTTTCTGGGACAATTTCGCATTTCGGGGCTTCAATACAAGACGGACATTACATACGAGCAGCATGGAGGTATTTGGATGTTTTTTTTGGTGTGTCTTTTTGTTACGAAGACAGTTAGTATCCATTTGCAACCGTTATATGGACATGCACTGCTACGCCGAGACCCCCTGAAATTTGAATTTTGAGTGAACTATCCCTTTAATTCATGGGCAGCAAAGAGCCACGAAGGCAGTCTATAGCCCACCACCAAAAGTGTTCCATAACCATCAATAACCATATATATCATCAATATGTGGGTTGTCCTGACTGGAAAGTAAATGTAATGTGTGAAACCCAGTGGAGCCAGAGTTTTATTGCTTCCCCTCTCTGAGAGGTCAGAGGTCATCCTCGACACACACTGTCTCATAAACTGTACAAACAATCTGTGAGGACAATTTCACCTTTGTTAGGAACTAATTGGCTCAGGAACCTGTCAATCATGGCAAACCAAACACAGAACGCATCCGTAGCACTTATTAGACTCTCATCATTTAAATTCAGCTATTAACTTATACAGCAGCACTGCAGACAGTTTAATGTGGTCGTTTTATGTTTTTAGTGCACCAGTCCAAGTCAAGTTAAAGTCCAGGGACAGTTTTTATTATGGCTCCAACTTTTGGTTTAGTTAAAGGGATAGTTCAATTCAATTCAAATTTCACTCATTATCTACTCACCCTCATGTCGACTAAGGGCTGGGAGAATTTTCAGAGTCCTCCGTGCCTTCTCTGAGTTACAGGGGGGTCCGCGCAGCAGTATTTGTCCATATAATGGTTGTGAATGGTGCTCACTTTTCTTCGTCCAAAAAGACACACCAAAAAACATCCAAATACCTCCATAGTGCTCGTCTGTAATGTCCCTCTTGTATTGAAGCCCCGACATGAGAAATTGTTCCGCCATTCAGTGCAAATCTCGACACAGGAAGAGCAGTGAACCGAGACACTGGGAGCTTCCACTACAAACAAGCTTAAAATATAGACTTATTTAATTTTTTTCGGAACAATTTCTCATGTCGGGGCTTCAATTCAAGAGGGACATGTTTTTTGGTGTGTCTTTTTGGACGAAGAAAGGTGAGCACCATTCACAACCATCATATGGACAAATACTGCTGCACGGACCCCCCTGTAACTCCGAGAAGGAACGGAGGACTCTGAAAATTCTCCCAGCCCGTCGACATGAGGGTGAGTAGATAATGAGTGAAATTTGAACTTTGGGTGAACTATCCCTTTAAGATGCTCAGTGCATGTGAATGGTCAGGTAGGTGTGTGTTTGTCTTCAGGACAGGTGTGAGAGTCTGGACAGAAATCAATTACATAGTAATGTGGTTGTAGCCTCTTGTTCTCTACACACATTTGCATATCAAGGTTCACCTGATGGATGTATTTTTCCTGTGTGAAATGACTTCATTTAGCTCTGACATTCTCACTATATCCGTCTCCTCAGACATCGGGAGACTCGGTGTCTTTGACGCTGCTGAAGGACACGGACGTCCTCCAGTTAACAGTCTCTCTGACCACGAGGCAGCCTCGTGCAATCAATCCTGCCTCTTGATGACAGATAAGGTTTTTACGACAGCATTAACCCCCGGGATGCAAAAATGCCTGAGACACGAGGGGAGCGATCCGCCTCTATTCTGTTCATTTAGCACCCGACGCTAAATGTCATCGTTTGCATAAATCAGCGGGTGATTTATCATCACATCAGATAATCCATTCACTGTGGATATCCTGCCAACACTTTTTATCTTTATGGATGAGGAATTTACTAACCATCTATAATGTTTTACAGCAAAACCCTCCCTCACACTTGTGCACTGACACATTTCTAAATTCCTGACCTGTGTTCAGCAGCTGGGGAATAAATGTCTTGTTCAGGGAAAAACAGAGAAAGACATCAATGGGTTGCTTCTTCTTTCTTTCTTTTTTTATCGAGGAAACCTGGAGGCAGGAAAAATCAGATTGAATGATGTTCTTTATTAGAAAGTTCACAAGACCCCTTTTCAGAGGCAACACCTAAGTTATGCTGCAATTAAGATCAGCCAAAAATTACACAATAATAAATGATAGGGACACTGCTCCACCAAAGGGACTCCCATAGTCTAATGAGAAATTAAACACAATGTCATATCAGATCCAAAATATGCTGCAGTCAGACACTATTCTACAAATTATCCTGTTATACTTCACATTGACTACTTCCATCATGGACCTATGAGAACCTCATTTAGACAGTGGTAATTAGAGGAATGGAGCAGCCTATTAGTTCTGGCATATTATTTGGCCGTTATTGTTTCACCAGCTTAATGATGTGTTGCTAATTAGAAGAAAAATGTACTTTAAACTTAAGTTAGAGCACATGCAGGCCACATCTGGGTGATCCTTCACCTGTCTGTTAAGTCTGAATGTTGTCCACAGTCCCATGCACGTTGTAGGTAGAGATAGGTTTTACTTTCTAACGTCTGATGATGAATAGAGTGTTATGAACCTGTTTAAAGCAGAAGTAAGCGGAATGTTTGTGTTAATATAAGTCTTAAATTGTTCTTCCGACAGCAATCACTTCTATAGAGTGTTTGGTCTGAAACACGGGTCTGTCAGTCACTCTGCTCTGCTGTAAGCCGAGGAGAAAACTTTCCTTGTATCCTACAACCTTTATCCAATGAGGAGAGAGAACGGCATAAAGGGGCGGTCCTCTCTGTGTGTGCAGCCAAGGGATGCGCGTGAATGTGGTGACGTAGGGACGAGGGCGGAGACTGCTAATCTGCTGAAGAGAAGTTAGCCAAAATGACCGGATCGCTTACTTCTGCTTTAAGATGAATTGAATTGAACTTAACATGACTGTTTCTGCTGCAGGGATAATAATAATAATATAATAATGATAAAAAACATATTTTTTGTATAACCTACAAGAGCCTATACAGAGACTGGGTTTGTGGGAGTGTTTAAAAGACAAAGGAACAATCAACAAATGAATCCACAGAGTACTGTGAAGTTCAACTGTATTTAACCTTTCAAAAAAGTAAATTGTCAAACAGCGATGACTGTTAAACAGTATTTCACAGGTTTTATTATCTCTAGTTTTTATCCAAAAAGTTGGAACTATTGTTTAAATGTATATGTTCCTTTAATGTTCTTGATCACAGCAAGGCAGCATTGGTTTAAAGGTCTAATGTGAAGTCAGATACAGTTTTAAAGTAGGTTCGGGTTCAGTTAGTTTGTTAAAAAGTCAAGTGGTCATGTGGGGCACTTTAATGTACCCCTTTTTTTTCTTTTTTTTTACCCCTACTGTCCTCATTCATGCTTGATTAATCCGCTCTTTCCTTCTTTCTTCTCTGACTGGCTGCTTGCGCTTCACATTTATTAGCTCAGAAAAGCACAAGGTGGACCTCGATGACTAATTGTTTATATTGACAGGTTTTGATCTGATCCTCTTAAGTTAACCAGCTCTGGAGCAGCAGGCTAGGACGTCAGTATATGTTACCATGGTGATTTATCATGGTAACAAGCGAACCAATATTATAGGGCTGAAAACCCAGAGTTAAACCTGAAGTGACACCGATGACCTTAAATCCTGCTTATAGTCCAGGCCTCAGCTCATTGCTCTCTCCAGGAAATTCTAAAGTCTATTTTTATACATATATACCATGGCTTGTTACATCGTATTAGCCTACCGTTAAATAATATCAACCCCACAAGTCTGTTTATCCCAGTCATGGGAAACTTGGAAACTTTTACACTGAACTAAAGGAGCATGAAAACAATCATATCAGGTTTTTGATACTGCTGCGTGTCAGCTCGTGTTTCACACCACTGTTTAAATTTCTCTGCACGGTCCAGAAGAATTTTTCTCATTCCTGCAGTAATTGTTCTGACAGCAGAACACGAGGAGACAGGATAACTTCTGCACGAGCTTTAGCTAAACCTTGTCTGAACTTTACAGTTCGCCATATGACGACTAAACGCTTTCATGTGACCAGACGGGGATGGAATAGACAAACTGCAAGTTAAGTGAATCCTTAAAGCTGCTTTTATTAGTATTTCACATGCAATATGACTATTATATCCTATCAAGAATCCAGACCAAAGATGTGTAGATGAAGAAAACTAAATATTTGATTGTCAAACTTCTTATCGGTGCCAGAGGTGGAGGAACGTCTTCCATCATCTGGACCTCAACAACCTCCTCAACCAGAAACCTTGGTTTGTCCCTGAGCTGGAAGATGAACAGGAAACCACTTACTGTCTGATAGAAATACGGGACACTGTCTACTTTTATAACAGGCTGTGGTCTTTAATGACTTTTCTATTATGTGGCCGCCCACCCTGAGTATGCTTCTGTCAGAGACTTCTTGCTGTTAAAAGGACATTTTTTTCCCCTCTCCACTGTCACCAGGCTATGCTCACAGCGGGAGCTGCTGGGTTTCTCTCTGAAGTTTATTTTTCTAGGGAGACATATTTCTGAACATATTGTTTCCATTCAGTTTTTCTTTCCTGCAAAAATAAACTGTTTGTCCTCACTGCAAAAAATGAAAGAATAAATAAAATATCAAATAAAAACCACCCTACAGTAGTTAAAGCAGAAGTGAGTGATCCGGTCGTTTTCGCTAATGCTGCGTTCCAGGCAGGCTTTTGAAATCATAAATTACAGCTTCAAGTCACAACTTACGACTTTGTAGCGTTCCAGGCAACCCACTCGTGTTTTTCCGACCTGTTTTACCGGTGAAAGTCACTATAACGGCCACTCGTAACTTCCGACCCGTGAAATCGTACCAGTACGTCTTTTTGTACAGTCTATGTACCAGATCGAACTGGTACGACTTCACAGGTCGGAAAAAAACAAGTTTCCTTGAACGCACCATAACAGTCCTCGTCCCTACGTCGCCACATTCACGGCGTCCCTTGGCTGCACACACAGCCCTGCATGCCGTTCTCTCTCCTCATTGGATAAAAACTGTAGGATACGATAAATGTTTTCTCCTCGGCTCAGAGCAGAGCAGAGGGACTGAGAGACCCGTGTTTCAGTCCAAACACTCTATGTAAGTGATTGCTGTCGGAAGATATAACTATTTAAGACTTATATTAACACAAATATATCACTTACTTCTGCTTTAATCTTGGGTTTATAATAAGTGTAACTAACTAATCATGGGAGGAAGCTCTGAAACAATCTGTAGCATCATCAGTCAACATTTAAACAGGTGCAATAGTCACAGTAGCCGAAGGCAATGAGGCAAGAAATGAAGCGTGGAAAACTTTAAAGTGTCCCCTGAGTAACAATAACAAGTGTGTATGTGTGTGTGTGTGAGAGAGAGAGTGTGCAAGCCTACAAGTACTTTCTATATGTTCTATATTATATGAAAACATCAAAGTCTCAGTTAACAGAGGAATGCATACAGTATTCAGAAACTGAGCCTTAAAACCAGGCTTCAGGAGTTCTGTAAATTAATGATGTCACAACAAAACAGTCTCCTCACCCAAATACCAACAGACAGGCTCATGCATCATCCAACTTTGCAGAATTTGGTTTCTCTTGAGTGTCAGAAAACCTTCAGCCAATCAGAGTAGAGACCAAAAGCCTCCTCTCTCCTCTATGTTACTACAGCTCCATAGAGAAGCATGACAGAGGACATGCAAAACTACACTGAAATGGTTTTGGTGCTTGAAAGTACAGATATATCTTCTTATGGTTATCAAAATGCTAATATGAGTTACAGCTGCAGCTGGAGGCAGTTTGTACCAGAGACATCAGTGACTCTCTTATATTATGCATTTACAAAAGACAAGACTTTGTACTTTCATAGAGAGAAGCCTGAGAGACAAGATGTAAAACTACACCGACATGGTTTTTGTTTTTTCAACCAAAAGTGCATCTTATGGATCAAAATGGCAAATAAAACCCAGGAAAAGTGTAAAATATGGGACCTTGACCTGCTTGTCCAATTAGGCCGCTTTAAATTCATATATAATCTGTTGTGTGTTGTTGTAAATGCTACTAATTCCTGTGTCTTGCCTCTTAGTATTATTTTTGAGTAGTTTTAGTTTAAATTGTCACTTCAGGCTCTAAGGACAGTTTTTAAGCAGCAGTCAGAAGCTCTTATGAGCAGTGAAAGAAGTATTTTCATCGCTCCTGTTCACATTAGGAGAGCCTTAGAAAAACACATCCACTGTAAGTGATGGGAGATAAAATCCACACTCCTCAATCTGTGTTAAAAAAAATAAAGTGAAAAATGTAGCTATCTGGAGTGAATGTGGAGCTTCAACGGTGACTTAGTGCAATCAAGTGGAGAAAATTACAGCCCTCTCTTTGTTATTATCCTTCCACTGGTGAGCACAGTCTCTGGAGACACATGGGAGGTTTTTATTAAAAGAAGCCTGAAGATCTCCTCTCGCTTTGACTTCCACACACTGCTGACACCTCATTTAAAAATAAAACTAATGTTTGGATACATGTTTTGCATTTGGATTTCGGAAAGGATTTTTTCTGTCAGTATGAAGAGTGCAAAACTAGAGACTGATTTTATGACAGTGTTATTTTAAAATAAATTTAAAATATGTATCCATCCTTTAATCCTTTGAGGATTAAAGGTTTTGTATGTAATATTCAGAGAAACCTTGTTATTAACAGGCTAACACCAGTAGTCATTCAGGTAATGGCAGCCAGTATCATGATGTTCTACCTGTCCAACGCTGCAACACTGTGGGACTTTGGAGCAGGATTAATTAGAGCAGCAAAATAGAAACTGGTTATGGTATAATTGTCAGTGGCATGATCACCCTGAATGACAGGCACAGGAAAATCGCCACTAAATAGACACCGACAGTGACCATCAAAACTGGGACCACAGGGATTTATCTCCTGAGTCGAGACAATAATAGTCAGACTAAAAGACTGAAAGTGGTTGCCATGGTACTGATAGATAAGGTCACTAAAGTTAGACTAGTATTATTATTGTGGCTCTGAAAAGGCTTTAGCACAAAATATAGCTCAGATATTTTCTGACTCCAGTGTGTGTTGACCCTTTCCCGCCGCCCACTGTCGGCCACAGACGACTTTTTATTTCTTTTTTAGACTTCTAGCTTGGATTTGTGTGGACTCCTGTGTTGTGCTGAGAGTAATTTGTTTCTAAGCTGAGGTCACTGGGGATTGACTCAATTTCGGAGCCAGCCTCAGGTGGCCACTCGAGGTATTGCAGTTTTTGTCACATCCCATGTCGGATTCATTTTTTACGTGTTTGCAGCTTGATTGAAATCAGGCCAGGAAATTCTCATTTTTCATGTTAGCTTATCAATATTCACAATATCAATAAAAAAAAGCAATAAATATAGATTTTTTCAGACAAGCCTTCCCAAGGGCCTGACATTGAACAACGATGTGACATTGCAGTGGCAGCAAAGGTATCTAAAAGCTTGACACCAGATATAGAGCCACTATAAAGTTTGATGGATAAAGCACTGACAAGATTTGAATTGCATCCAATAGAATCTGGACTTTTGCATATTTATGGGCAGTGAGATATGAGTCAGCTTACAATGTGTGTTACCATTGTGTTCATCTTTTTTTTGGCTCCATTGTGAAGACTGAAAACAGAAATCCAAACATGTTTTACAGTAGAGACTAGTGCCAACCTGCCTCTCTCTTCTTCTTCTTCGCTTTTTCTTGGCTAGAATATGAAACTACTTCTCTGTTTTTCAGCCTTCACCCACACACACGCACACACACACACACACGGACACACACACACACACACACACACACACACACACACACACACACACACACACACACACACACACACACACACACACACACACACACACACACACACACACACACACACACACACACACACACACATGATGCACACTCACCAGTTGCTTCTGGCCACCCTCTAATGACAGGGTGTGGAGGAAGGGCAATGTGTATTTCAGAATCTAGACCACAAGGTCAGCCATGAGGAGGCACCCTGCTAGTGTGTGTGTGTGTGTGTGTGTGTGTGTGTGTGTGTGTGTGTGTGTGTGTGTGTGGCTGAGGGAGCATCAGGCAGGTGGTTGCACTCGGTGGCCCATCAGAGCAACACCACTCCCTGTCATTTCTTTTCCTGTTTACAGCAGGACACATAGATCATTGGAATACAACAGCACGACTGTTGTTATGTGTAGTAAAAAAAGGTTCTGTTTCATACTGAACACTGACACAACATGGTGAACATGTTACCTTTGCCGTTTTTTTTACAATCTGGACCTTATTTCTAGCATAAAATACGATAATTTACTCACCCAGATGAGCCGCGTATACTGTATCTGTATAATGTGAGTCTACAGGGCAGCAGAATGCAGCCTCTAAATAACACATTATCTGCAGAGAAACTCATTTCACCAATATTTAGTTATGATACACTAGTGCTATTCCCCTCTGAGTCCGGGGTTAGCTGTTATCAACATCCGGGGTCTGTAGGTTGAAACCTCTGACCTAGATGATGTTATCTCCGACCGCTGCACGGCGCTACAGCTAATGCTACGGTTTGTTTCTGCGTGTTTCCGACTTGTCAGAACAAAATGAGCAGCTGCACGAAGTTCAGATTCCACAGGCTTCCTCTCCTCAACCTGGACTCACTAAAGCTCCGGCTAGTTGAGATAAAAATGGACCCAGATGACGAAGTGGAATGATTATTATCAGAATGAGCTGGGCAGCGCTCAGAGATGACATCATCCAGGTCAGAGGTTAGTAGGTCAACCTACAGACCCTGGATGTTGCTAATAGCTAACCCCGGACTCAGAGGGGAATAGCACTAGTGTATCATAACAAAATATTGGTGAAATGAAGGAGTTTCTCAGCAGATAATGTGTTATTTAGAGGCTGCATTCCGCTGCCCTGTAGACTCGCATTATACGGATATACGCGGCTGGAGCTAATTTCGTTGGAACGACTTGTAATGACACCAAAGTTATCTGGGTGAATAAATGATCGTATTTTATGCTAGAAATAAGGTCCAGATTGTAAAAAAATGGCAATTACCCTTTAAGCATCTTCATCAACAAGACTTGGACATAAAGTATGAATCCAAACAACCAATTTTATAATTAATGCACATCCTATAAGACAGTGATGGTCTGGAGGGATTAAAGTGTTTTTTCATGCCCTTTAATACAGGCAGCGAGGAGAGGAGTGATACATGTGCTGGGATTTTACATAAAAAGGTGCCACAGGCTGATTTTCTATGGCATTACACACTGTGTCTGTATCCTGTTTTCCAATATTAGTCCAATATTCTCTCAGCCATAACTCGAAAATCATGAGCGGTTAACTGCAGGGTACTGATGGAGATGTGCAGGAATAAGTAATTAGCTGTAATTTAGCTGTGAGTTAGCAGGAGACTGTAGACAAGTTCAAATGCAGCAGAAAGGGGAGGAATTGACCCTTCGCCAACTCCTCCCACAAACGGCTATTGTCCAATCCTACGTTAGCAACCGTAACTATAGGCCTGGCAAGCTTTCCGCAGTGAGTCATTACGTTTGCTTTTGTGGACACATTTTGAGACTAGGACGAAAAACATTTGTTTGTAGAGAAGGATGTTGTTGTTGCTGCTGCTACTACGGCGGCGGCGGCGGCAGCAGCAATATAGAGATGTTCAGATACGAGCGGACTTTTTTTTCGACTTGAGCAAGTGTAAATATGGGGATAACCATATGTTCACCTCCGAAATGACAGCTGTACTTTTAGGGCTTTTACCTGGGCTTTCAGGCGAGGGATCCTCCAGGCAGGGACTGCTTTCACTGACTGATACAGCGGTGGGAGAAAACAAAACAGCAGCGAAAGCTGTATGTGGTTCACAATCGCCCAAAAACTTGCAGTTTGACAACGTTTCATGACCAGTGAGATGACGTAAGTCTTCGTGGGTTGATAGACGGTAAAATTACCGGTCCTTACTGCTGCTCTGTACATTGTCCAGTCGTGTCGTTGAACAGATGTTTTATCCTCCTGCGTGAGTCACGTCACTGAAAACTATGAATGATCTTTGTGACTTCTTCTCTCTATTATCTCAGAACAGTTTATCCAGAAATTTGCTGATATTTCCTTTGAAATCGATACCAAATACTGCCAGGAGCATGGCTGGGAGTGAAAGCTTGCCCGCCGTAGCAACAGTAACCAAGGGGGCGGGGCTTACGCGAAGGGTCAATTGTGCAATTAGACGGCCACAGGAGAGAAAGATCTCCTGTGGTGCACTTTCATTCTGGGTTTTCTTTGGCTAACCAGACCATGGTGCTCATGGTGAGATGTTTTGTCTATGAAGGACAAGAACAACGTGTAGAAAATGGACCTGTCCAGACTTTGTAGTTTTTTGGTTATTTTTCAATTCAATTTCAATTTATTTAGGATAGCCCCTTGAGATGCAGCATCTTGTTTTCGAGGGGGTCCCTACATACAAAAAAGAATACAAAGACATACTACCACAAAGATACACAACAGACACAAAGCACACTGCTCTCCCACTTCAACAGCCCCCCAAACCCCACCCACCTTATCCCAGGCTCACAAGAAGTTGGATTACAAATGCATACTGCATATGCACGTGTACCTACATATAAATGTAACTGTAAATATAGGTGTAAGTGCAAAGCGAATACAAGTGCAAAGCAAATACACATAACAATACAACATCATACTCACAATGCAACATCAGGAGCAAGTGCCACTGAATCAAAAACATGAGCAGCTTGTTCTTAAGTGGGAAAATAAATTTGTTCTAAAGATATAGAAGGAGGTGATGGACTTTAACACGGGAGGTAGATTGTTCCAATCGGATGGAGCTTTGTACTTGAATGACCTGCGGCCAATTTCTTTATGAATTTTGGGCACTGTGAAAAGTGGATTTGCCATATGTTCTTGTAATGTACATTGCCACCACCTCTCCTGTGGTAGAAAGAGCTCCAGTCCTGGATTTCCTGTGTGCAACCGGCTCCTTTCTTCATCCAGAGTGGCCTAACTCATGATCGATCCCTCACTGGGGAACATCTGCAAGTGGCAGGTCAGGATAACGAGAAAAGGGGACAGGACAATCTGGAGGACTGGAGGAGGCCTAATGGATTGAAGGAATGAAAGAGCAGTCAGTCTGTAGGGACCAGGCAGGCTGTCCTCCACACCACTGTGATCTTCTTCGCATGTAAACTGACTTAATTTAGTCTAAGCTAGGCTCTGTCCTGCATCCAGAGAGTGGTATAGATCTCCTTATCTAACTCAAATAGGAAACAGGGATAGTTTCCAACAAGTTGAGCTCATCTCCTAAAATGATTCATGTGTGATCATTTTAGAGGCTTTAGCAACAACCTCCCTCCTCACCACATCTCTACTCAGATTTGGCCCAGACACAAACAGTATCTAACCTCAGCATCCACAGATCACATCTGGCCTTGAGGCTTGGACACATTTTCTCTCTGCTCTCTGCTCTCTCTCCACAGTGAACTGTTCAGTAAAGCCCAGATGCCATAAAAAGTCTATAAAATATGGAACAGGGATGTTGAGGGGGTTAAATTTGGCCTGTGGTCCCCACGCTGTGAGGTCAGGGAAGGTAAGTCAGTGGGTTTGTATATTTTACCAACAACGCTCCAATCTGTGGTCTTCACGGATGAGAGCATCTTCCCCTGCCTCTGTTTTACTTTTTCAATTTTTTTTTTCATGTGGTAGATTTTGAACTTGAGGCTGTTTGTGTAAAGCAGGGCCTTTTTTTTCTTCTTTTTTTTTTAAAGGAGCCACTGAATGCAGCAGTGCTTGGTGTTGGCGTAATGAGAGAGACGAGGTCTTTACAGCGGGGCTGCGCAGGCTTAGAGGAGGACAGAGCGAGTCGGCTGGGAACCAAACACAGCTGCTGCAGCTTTAATGAGCCGATGCTCAGAAGTAGCAGGTGCATCACAGGCAGGAACCTGACGGGTTATTGCAGGCTCCCGCTCCAGCTGGAATCATACCCACACAGACTGTATATAAAACTATACATATAGCCTCTGTGATGTCACCCACTGAAGTCTGCCTCGGCATGTTGGCAGTTGTTTTGTAGACTATTTTCTGGACAGGCTAATGGCTGATTTTTTCAGATCTTTTTAAATACCTTACCAGACTCATACAATACTACAATCTTCTTTCTGAAGGCCTCAGACTGCTCTTTCCATCTCACCATGGTGTTCACTCTCACTTCAACAGCCAAGGAATAGGAATAGGAAATTATTTATTTAAAACAAGGACAATGCACAAAAACATTAATCTCGTGAGACAAGAGAAGATGCCTTGAGCCAGGTTGTAGCAACATTTACTAATTTCCACCTGTAGTCTCTGGGCAGGTAAGAACAGATAAGGAGATAACAGAATTAAGATCATTGAAATATGACAGATAAAAATGATATGATGACCATAATATTTTAAAAATAAACTAGCAAAAACAGGGGAGAGCACACTAAAACTAACAAACTAAATGAACAACTGAACAACGTTCAGATCATGTGCACCTGATGTGATTCACCTGTGTGTGATTTTAGCCATTTTAAGTGCGAATAAATGTGCCGTAATTTATTCCTCACAATTTTTTTTTAAATATTACATTTTAAAGAAAATAATTTAATTAAAGTATTTTCTTCAGTTTTAATTGTTTAGCTATATTCCTTGGATCATCCAGTATTGTTAAAATTGATATTAAATATCCATATGTCCAAATATGTTAAAGTGACAATGAGGAGTTTCTCCATCGGCAGAACGAAAAATTCTGCGACAATAAAAAAGTCTCATATTAATGTGGATGAATCTACGTTACCCACACTTGTTAATGGGCCCATTTTCGATAAATATATCGTTTTGTCTCTATCGTTATTTTGTTATTATTAGTGGTGGTGGAAATGCTGGGCGAGCCGACCAGCGTTTCTTTACTTTCGGTTTCGTGGCGAGTCATGAGAATAACGCCGGCGAATCGCCGTTTATGGTCGGAACTACGACGGTATGTGATCGTCTTTGAACTTCTGACTTTAATTCTTGATGAATGAAAACATGAGTCTGTCTTGCGCCGGTCAAAGAATTTCACGGTGCGCGGAGGCTCATAAATGTAGTGTGAAAACGCTTCGCTTTTCCAAAACTCCTTGTTGTCCCTTTAAAATTGATATTATATATCCATATGTCCAAATATGTAAAAAAAAAACACACTTTCATAGGGTGTCCTAATCTTTTCACATGACTGTATCTGTGAGCAAACAGTGTATATAGGTTTTGCACAACAGTCTGACATACAGCTGAATAAGAGGAAGTAGAATGAGTAAAATTTAGGAGAGTTCTCCTGGCACTTCAATTTCAGTTGATAAATCAACATCCCATCAATGTATAGGGGTTAAACCCAAATAGCAGCCATTACAGATCCCCCTTGGGAAGATATAGGCCTTGAACTGGTGATGTAGCTGCAGTTGGGTGAAACACAGCAGCTCAGTGAAAGTTAATTTCTTCTACATTTCCAGTGTGTGTATCAAAAAACTTTATTATAACCTCTATTGTGACAAAAATCTGGAAGCTGCCTGACGGAGGACATGAATGGCTGATATCACATTTTTGATATGCGCGCATGGAATAAGCAGACTGGGACGCTGTGGGTTTCAGTGTTATTTTATTGTGAAAACATCAGACGGTGGGTCGTTGCTGCTGCAGGATCGACACCACTCTCTCACACTCAGTGCACAGTTACACACTCAATTATTCATGACTCCGGCGAGCACGCCTGAAAATGAACCGAGCGATGAACGAGTACAACGGGACAACAAGAGGATTGTCCCAGGAGGAAATTAGAGATATGGAGAGTTTAGGTGTGTTGCCATGGTGATAGCGAAGAAGAAGCAGAGGAAGAAGGAGAAGACGAAGAAGAAGGAGTGTGGGTTGTCTGAGAATAAATAAATAAATAAATGAATGGTGCCTGTTTGAATGAGAGTCTATCCTTCCCACTAAGGCAGAGCATGTGCAGCAGAGAGTGTGAACACACGCATACACACACACCCACCCCCACATAGACACACACACACACACCACTTACACACACTCATGCAGCCATTATCCGGCGGCTCCGATAGTAGTTACAGCACATGAGGCACTCTGATAGACACGATGGTGAAAAATGCTGATGACATGGTGTAAAATTCAGTAAATGGACACGAGGACTTGTCCCTCATGTGGTCACACACACACAAACACACAAATACACACGTTAATGCACACAGGTTAGAGCACAGCACCCACGCCATCTGGCAGCACGAGGAGCTGCCGGAAACACGGGAAGGTGCGTGACCTCTGCTCCGAGGAGGAGGACCGAGATGACAGATCCTGTTAACGTGGAATAACCTGTTCATTTGTAAACGTATGATGAGCCTTCCGCCGCATTCATTTATCAATGAGGATCAATTGAACGTGCTCCGCTGGGCATGTGCGGAGACACTTCAAGGACACAGCAGTTGCTCTGTTAGACAACAAGAAAGCAGCTTGTTTAAAGGACAATTCTTGGTCATAATGTCACTTATGGTTAAGAATTCAACAAGAGAGACATGAGCTGTGGGAGGTTATCTGAACTCTACTCTAAACACACAGGTAGAAGAGTGTATAGTCAACTGTCAATGGATGTTTATAAAAGAAAATCCTTGTGGCAGTTGTAAACATGCATCACACTGTGTGGCAGGGCCGTATAGGGGAGAAAGGTGATGATACCTCTAGGGGCCCAGCGCCCAATAGGGTCCACAAAAAACCCCAGTAGTCTAATCTTTGCATGACTGAATTATTCTGCATATGACCCAGACAAATACTCATAGTAATGCTGCATTAGCATCAAAACAAAGTAGGCTAAATAAAAACTGATAATACATATGTACGTAGTCTAAGAAAAAAAGTGGAAAAGTCAGGGGGGAGGGGAGAGGGGCCCACTTTAGTATTATTTCAGGGGGCCCAGAATTCCTAGCAACGGCCCTGCTGTGTGGACCCAACCTGATAATCCTTCACTCACCCAGCCTGATGTTGCATTCACGCTGGGAAGCTGTGGAGGATCGATTTAAAAGCTCGTCTCCCTGTCACCTTACGACAACCTGTATACGGAGTCATGTGCGCATCATGTGCCACCGTTGTACACAGTCCTGATCTGTCAGCTGTTTCACCAGCGTCAGTGGAAACGTTTCAAAATGCAGAGATGTGAAATCGATTTGGGGGTTTTGGAACTGAGCTATTGCAAATCAGCAACTGTAAATGCACTGTGTAGGATTATTACTGACATTTAGGTTTATGTTGGCTTGGTTACGGCCTGTCTGACTGTCTCCTGCTCTGTCTTTATTCATTACCCTCGTAATGTACCAGAATTGTCCTTGAAGCAAATGTTTCTTAGCCTTTTGTTGCTTACAGAACAAGTGTGTGTATGTACATGTGCATGTGTGTGTGTTTATGTGGTAGTGTTATGGAGGAAGGCCCACACAGTTAAGATGTTCTGAACCTTTTCAGTGTCTCTGTGTTGCTGTAAATGAAAGGCACTGAGAAAGAAAAGGGCCACACATTGGTAGTGTGTGTGTGTGTTTGTGTGTGTATGTGAGGCAACCAGGGTAATTAATCAATAATAACACCCAAACATGGCAGCTCAAATGAAAACAGCAGCAGAATGAACAACATTATGTCAACACTGTACAAAGCCATCCTGCTTTGGGGCTGTAGATATGCCAGAGATGCAACAGGCAGAGGAGAGAGAAGCTGATCAAGAGTTGCTGGCTTTGTCCCTCTGGACTGATGATATGAGATGTCACTTTTCTGGTTATTAGTTATGTTTTTTTTTTTTTGGTGCCAAAAAAAGTCTCCAAATTAAAACCAGAAGCACTAGGTTTGATTTCCTGCAGAGAGCGAGATGAGAAGATCGATAACATGCTCATGTCTGTATGATCAATATGAAGCTGCAGCTTCGCTTAGCCAGCTCCTGGACTTAGCTTCAAATTTATCAGACGGACCGAAATCTGTCTTTTCTCATCCAACTTTCAGCAAAAAAACAAACTCACATACAGAATTTACCAGAAAGTTAAAGTATCTCTTAATATCTACCCGCTATGACACTATAAGCGTTACTGTATATAAACACGTGTTAATCTATGTATAAATAACAAAATAAAGAAATAAGCAGAAGTCACATCATCCAGTTCTCCTTGAGAAAAAACATCACTGGATATGTTTAGAGGATTTCCTGTCTTACTTTCTGTAAAACAGCTAATTTTCAGTAATTCAGTCCGATAAAAGACATCGTTCAGAAAACAGCAGAAATAAATGTGTCGTCTTGACATGAATGGAGATGCTCCTGCAGTATCGGACAGCTGGGCAGTGAAACTGTTTATATCTGGGGCCTCACGGTGCTCGCTTCGTTCCCTGCGCAGACTCAATACCGGCTCGGTTTAAGCAGGATAACCTTTTCCTGCAGGGACAGTATAGGGATCACTGACACTGACTTACTTCTCTGTGTTTTTTTTTTCCCCTTCTTCTATATTTTATACAGGAGCCCCAGTTTTGGAGAGCAGAAAATAGAGACCTCTGTAATGGCTTGTTTGCAGGCTAAGAGGTCCTTTGTGTATCGTGCGTCTTTCATTGGGAGGCTAAATGAGCAGTTTAAACTGAGGCCCGGGTGGTTTGTTAAAGTGGAGAGGTGCTGCCCGCCCGTGCCTCGGCCCGTAACTGCTGAGTAAGATGCTGCGTGGCATCAACAGCAGCGGGAGTGCTAATGTGAGGAGTGTGTGCTGAGAATACAGCCATTGTTTGTGTATGTATGGGGATGGGGGGGGGGGGGGGGGGGGGGGGGGGGGGGGGGGGGGGTGTTTGGTGCTGGGGGCCACAGGTAAAGTCGGCAGCATTTCTCCTGTATTAGAGCCAGATGTCTGTGTGAAGGTAAAAACAGAAAAACAAGCCTGTTCTCTCATCCCATTACAAACCTGACACAGGCACGTGCACATGCATGTACAGTAATAATACATGTTTATGATTGATGATTTTATTACCACCTTTCTCACTCTGCAGGATCATTTAAAAAATAAAATGGGGTCACCGCTAGGCTAAACTTCATAGCTATCCAGTAATTGCAGTATGAGCTATCAAGTAGTCAAGTGCACTTCGCCTCACTATCACTCTATGAGTAAAATATCATGATAAAGTGTCTAAAAACAACAACCCCCAGGTACTGTATTCAGCATTGTGCTTCTAAAAGGTCAGGGGATCACAGGAGACAGATTTAAAAAAGGAAGAATTATCAGGATCATTATATCCTGACTTTTTGGCTTTAAGCATAAATCCAGCCCCACAAACTCTGAACTCTATACTTTTCCCGTCAGCGTTTTTCTTTAGATCCTCCCTGCCTGGTAAACACTTGAGTCTTTGAACCACAGTTTGTTGTAACCAGGCTTTCTGATAAAATCCCATAAAAGCTGTTGGGAAGCTTTCTCCAGAGCCCCAGAAAACATTACACTACTTTTTTTTTTTTTATTATAGGCTGGCTAGTAATAACTATGTGCACTTCAAAGTACAGTAGTTGAGACCTGAATCAGGAGACAGCTTTGTTACTACAGTTTGTGGCTGCAATAACCTTTAATGGTGATAGTTTAAACCTGATTTTAAATTGTCTATAGCAAAAATGCTGGATGAACCTTTTATAAGGCTGTGGGTCAAGTGAGTTGCTTTGTGTGCAGTACTTCTAATTCAGTATATGACTTTGCGTTGGGACCACTCTGTGGTAATTTGAATCAACATATTCATTTTTTTATGTGCATCATATATTCTCAAACAAAATTATGATTGAAAAAAAAATGTGCAAACCAATTGCCACTCATAAAACCTGGGGTTTTTGTTGGCTCCTAGTTTCCTGCTTAACCATTCAGAAATCCAGCATTGTTATTAATGTTATCATTAGCAGAAAAAATGAATAAAACCTCTTAATTCAGTTCCTGTCCAGAGAAAAGAGGTGCAGCATTTCCAAAAAATGTTGCTTTTACTTTGAAGCTGGAGTGGTAGAGAATTTACAAAGAGGAGCAAAAAGCAAAATGACTCCCCCTCTCTCTCCTTCTCTCTCTCTCTGTCTCTTCACTGTGAGAGAGTCTCTCCTCTCCCTCTCTCCCCCCTGTATAATGCTTACACAACAGCCTGTAATCCAATTAACAGCATGATGGAGTGTGCGGTGATTAACCTTGACATTGCTTAGTATCGCTAACATTAATCACATTACAGTATGAGATAGAGTCTCTGATTCTGTGATGTGGGCAGTAGATCACTGATATGTACACTAACATCAGAAGCTAGCTCTCATGGTGCGGTTGGGGGACGGGGGTAATCATCCCATGAACGGTGATGCAATGTGCACTGAACACTGAGTGTGGATCTTTGAGGCTCTCACGGCCATTTTGGCACCAAACTTGTGACAACAGGAAATAGAAAATTACCCACAAATCTCTGATGATCTCAGACACAGAAGGACAAAGCCATGGGCCCAAATGTACCTCAAACCCTTCAGAAATGAAAGTGCTGTGATGCACTAAAAATGTAATGGCATCGGAGGCAAGTTGTGAAGAAAGAACCCAATGTGATGAAACGACAGTTACAACTTTAAAAATCTTTTTTCAAACGTTCATCAGCCCAGGAAAACAATAACATATTAAATCTTTCTCTTAGTTTAATGAACAAAGCAAATTAAATAATCTTTTGTAATTGCTGCTCGCAGCAACACTTCAGTAAAAACTAAACTAAGCATGTACACAAAAGGATAATCTTAATTTACTGAGAGACATGTTTGGTCATTGGAACAGAGGCTTTGTGGGTGTGGCCCTTGATGTGATGGCCCTGGGCGGGAGGCAGCAGGGCGGGGTTATGAGATCCAGTGCCTTTAACCCTTTCATAACCACGCAGGCTGTCTCTTTTCTTTCAACTCGGTGGCAGACTCAAAGGTGGCGCGCCCCTTAAAACTGCGCATCCTGTACCTTCCAAACCACATCCATTAAAAGTGTCAAGGATCATTACAGGCAATAATTTATCAAGCGCTTCCAGACTTCACCTTTTGCAGCAGGCATCTCCAATTTCATAGAGTCCTCAGTTTGAGGTCCCTCCTGCCAACATCATAATGATAGAGACCAGGGACAGAATTTGTTTGGTCTAAGCCGCTGGCTGAAGGCCATGCCACCGTAAGTCGTAAAAGGTCATGAGAGTGAAGTCAGTAACCGTCCATCACAGGGTGTCCTTGAGGCGATGATGAGCCAGATTCCCTCTGAAATGCATGAATCTAATGAGGGCAAGGGTGATGGGTGCTGACACCCCATGCTGGCAGCGCAGCAAAGGACATGGATGGTCTTTTACAATTTGACGGAGGATCTCTATCGATCGGGGGAGAGGGAGAGATAAGCTTAGCTCGCGCGATGCATTGGGGTCAGGGCGCGTGCGAGGTCGCTGTTTACTTTGCAGAATCTGAAGCAGCCTAATTTGTCAGCAGTTTGTTTAATCATGTTGGGAACATCATCAGGAAAGTCCCTCTTCAAGTCCGTCCTCTGAGGATCAGTTCCCCCTTTTAAAACATCTTGAAGACCTGCTTCACCCTCTCATTTTAGTCTTTGCATGCGTTTGGTCCATTTAGCCTATATTCTCATCCAGTCAGTGCCCCCTGTATCAAGATGACTGGATATCTTCCCACTTATGCCCAGACACGCACGCATTATTTTTCTTTCTTTCAGCATCTGTTTATGAATATTTCAAACCCCCACACCTGCAAGGTATGACGACAGTTTTTTTTAAATCAAGTTTGCTTCCGATAAAATTCGCCCCTCACTCATGTTGTTGCCTCGTCTTAGATAAGGCAGCCATTCTCAGAGTCCCAGCTCTGTCCTCTGTTAGTCCAGCCTGAGGTAGCTGGGTGTGGTGTAGTTGAACATAAGGAAGTCCAACTTGTAAAGCTGGTAGAGTTGGAACTGCTGTTGAGTGCTGATATTGCTGAAGAACTGGGCCGTCATGGCGTCCGTGGTACGGGTGGACTTGGCGTAGCTTGGGAAGCGCAGGGAGTTGCCGACGCCCACCAGCCGCAGCACGTAGTTTGCGTCCTCCTCCAGCGTCTCGTACTTCCCCACCAGGTCGTAGTGGATGTGGCACGGGTGGCAGAGCTGGTAGACGGTTTGCCAGTGCTCGTTGAGCGGACCGTCGCGCTGCGTTGCCGGGTCCACCAGGTACTCGGTGAATTCCTTGAATTTGACATCAGCGCCGTTGATAAGGGCATCTTGTGTGGCGTTCTTGCGGTAGCGCCGGACTATACGGGTGCCGAAGCGCTTGTGGAAGGACGAGTTGTACTTGAGGGTGAACTTGTTGCGGTATGCCGAGACCAGCCTCTCGAAGGGCTCGCGGACGAAGAGGAACTTCAGGTAGTTCTTGAGGCGGTGGTTGATCTCTGCAATGCTGTACTGGTTCAGCGTCTTCAGGTTGGATGGGACATGGGCTTCATTGGAAGGGATGTCCATTGGGTCACTGTGGGAGAGAGGCACAACAGTTGTGAGGAACAAGGGTAAAACAATTGATAAGTGTTGGGGATGACCCAGTTGTGATCTGATCTTTAGATTGAATTAATCCTCCTAGTCATTGATCACCTTAAAGGGATACGCCAATTTTTTTTTTTTTTTACATGTCTCGCCTCACTCCCGAGTAGCAGATAGACACCATCCTTTCGACTGTGCGTGCAGTAACGAGGGAGAGCCGGTATCGTCCGTAATTAATAATCTTCAGCAACTCTAAACGGGCCGATCTTCGTCTCAGAGCTGACAAAACTCTCCGGTAAGGCATCTTGAGCGGTCAAATGCCGGTAACGGGACGAGATCGGTCAAAACGGAGGGTTCAAGCAAAGACGCTTTATTTTGGTTCAAGCTAGCTACATCGAGGGTAGGTTAGCTTCCTATTTCAAAGTAAAAGCACAAATTCTATCGTCATGGTTTTCTGTATGTAAAGGGCAACGGGTGTTTTATTTTGTGAAAGTAACCGGAAGTAACCAGAAGTGCGTTGGTCACAACGGCTAGCTTGAGTAGCGCCGAATTCGTCCGAACAAAATTGTAAACAGCTTTAGACAAATTAACGACACACTGCTGATCTAAACGGCTACTTTCTCGCCTAAAAATGTTTGAAATGTTGATAAAGTGATATATTTACAGAGTTTGGAGCTAAAATGAAATCAGCTTCTGACTGCTGATTTCGGCTCGGGTAGGAGGCAGGCTAACACTACCTATACACTTCCACTGTTTGAGCTAAGCTAATTACGGGCGATACGGGCTCTATCTCCCTTGTTACTGCATGCACAGTCGAAAAGATGGTGTCCATCTGCTTGTCATGGACTCGGGAGTGAGGCAAGACACGAAAAAAAATGTTGGCACATCACTTTAAAAGTGATCACCTGTGGATGATACCCTGTCTTCTGGGGATGTGTGGAACTGTTCCAGAGTGTAAATCAGGCTGAATTTGGATTGATTGAATCAATATTGGCAGTAAAAAATGTGATCACGGCATCCCTCACATGTATTCATGTCTTTGTATTAAGGCATATTCTATCCATTTATCTTCCTTTTTGTTATCACTGAACAATAGCAGTAAGGAGGTAATGAATGGTCCCTTTCCTCTTGAGGCTCATGCAACCCAACAGGTGCCAGACTCACCTGTATTTGCCCCGCCCTGTGAGCACCATCATGACACGTTTCCAGTTGGTGCAGGCCACCTTGGGGACGTAGCAGTAGATGAGCTCATGGTCCTCATCCACCACGAGGTGTTTGAGGTCTCCGGGCGTCAGGACCCGGCGCTTACGGCTGGAAGCGCTGTAGACCCGGCAGGCGTCCACCACCTGATCCCTCCTGGCCTGGTGGAGGACAGCAGCTCCTGACAACTCTGGCTGGTTGTGGAGAACCAAAGGGGAAGGGAGAAAAGAGAAGAGGGGAGAAGTATAAAGAGGGATTGCTGTGAAATTCAAATAGAAGGTTTACAGAGGGTAACCATCTGGATCTGGAGGTTTGATTTTTAACAACGGCTATTTGTATCCAGCTTAACCATTGGAGCTTCAAGCACTGTTGTTCCCTTTATGTTGCATTAATGAAAGCTGTATTTTGTTCATGTTGTTTGCTGAAGATTTATCAGACAATTACTGTTTGACTTTTTCGTCCTATCTCTATAATCATTTGTTGTCTTTACACCTTTTTCCTTCCGATCCTTATGTGTTACTATATAATTTACTTGGCAGTGTGAGGAAGATCTCTCTGTGCCAGTAAAGCTCTAAAGTGAATGAAACTGAGGCAAAATAGAAGGGCGGGCGACGGGAAGACACACACTGAGAGGGTGTTATTAAGCTCAGTCTTTATTATCATACTCATCTCTTTACTGACTCTATCTTTTCCCCCTATCTGAGTCGCTCCACAGTCTATGATAGAGATTAGTCCACGGGTGTGGAGGAAAATAATGATATTAGAGGATATTACAGATATTGAGTGTTTAATATGCTCAGATTCAGTCGGCAATCGTTCATCTGAGGCTTATTTCATATGCTCCGTGACGCTTGTGATGAAGTGGACCTTGGCAGGATGGAAAAGAGGAAGATGGAGAGGAATGACAAGAGTGCCAGGCAGGGAGCAGCCTGAAGGCTTTGCATCTGAAGGACAGGAATGTTTTCTTAAGCCTCTTGATTATTTTTCCTCTGGGTCTGAATTCCCCTCCAGGGCAGTTCCCCCCGTTTCCTCGCAGAATCTAAATTGATTGTACTGTGGCCTGCATCTGTGCGGCTCCAGCCCACTCACAAGTGTGGCCTTTCAGTGCCTCACTGGCCGGGGCGGAGGAGGGAGGGAGCGTTGCTGACATGAAGTGCTGAAATAACTCAAGGACCACCACTGAGCGCAATCCACAGACACTTTGACTAAAGAGGTTTTTATGTATGTCTCTTTGAAGTCACTCTCCGACCATGTCTCATAGTGGACAATTCATCATGTGCAGGGGAGGAAACCAATCTTTTACAGCCTTTTATCTGATGACTACTGACAAGAGCTGCTCTGTGTTCTGCTCTCCACCTGTACATCAGTTATCGAGCAGAAAAGTAGCAGAAGTAAGTGGTCGTGAAGGAAAAGGTCAGACTCAGATACAGAGATATATCAAGTCATGTTCATAGTCTCTAGATAGTGTTTCTATATCTTTATCTGTCTCTATCTATTTTACAGTATACAACAACCTGTGGCTCTACAAGGCATTGGATAGAAATGATGAGATATGGTTCTCTATCATTGTTTCCTACAATAGTTTCCAAGAGTAATCTCTTTTTTTTTAGAGACACCATGTTTTGCACCTTTTCTGTATTTTTCTCCTATAGGCTTCCTTATAGACAATACCAACTGTCAGCCAATCACAAGAGGCTTCAAGTCTCTTGTCTGATTGGCTTACTGTTCTATGAGCAATAAATACAAATAGATCATATTTCACATAAGCACTCAGAGAAAAATCCTACAAGGTTTGGTGGTGATCAAGGTGGGCGGGGCTTGGGGCATGAGAGTTGTGACTGCTGTTGTGACATCACAAAGTCACAGAAGTCCTGATGGCTTGTTTTAAGGCAAAGTTTCTGAATACAGGTTGTGTGCATATTTTTATGGACTAAGGCTTTGATACTTTAACAGTATTGAAATCTAGAGCTAATTTATAATTAAAGAAGACATGAGCCTGACTGAGCTGACAGAGTTTAGGGCATATTGGAAGCATCTTATTATTATATGCTCTTCACAGTTGGAGTGATTCAAAATTGATCCAAAAATACAAAAGTGAGATGATTCACATAGTTGAATATATCCAGCAGGATTTCTGCAAGGCTCATTGTGTAACTTTACCAAGTCAGTTTGAAGACTGGATTGGTTTTGCTTCACAATCTTAGATACCGCCATGTAGTCTTTGAAATCCTTGCTTATATTTTGATAAAAAAGGGTGAAAAAAAAACTCATCTCAACTCAAAAAAAGTATTTCTCTTTTGCTGATTCACTCACAAGTTTCACGCAGACAGTTACCTGTGGAGATGCCAAAAGATTTATAACTTTCAAATGTGCCCACAGCAGATAGACAGATTGTTTTTTTGCTTCCAAAAGAACCTTGTGGATATTAAATATTAATCTTGATCCCACCAAATAATAACCAGTGCCCACAACAGACGAATCTATTTCCCACAGGACAATATTTGTACACATGGATCTAGTTCCAACCTGATGATCATTTGTTTGCACAGCGTGTGCATCTTGTCCCTACAAGATTGGGCCCACAACACAATATCTGGTTCCCACTAAAAAATGAATTGCTCACACAGACATCACGCAGGCAAGATAATAATCTTGTATGCACATAATGTATGAATCTTGTTCTCACAACATATGGATCTCTGTCATGCAAAATCTGGACTTGAGCCCGCAGCATTTGGTTCACACGAGAAAAAAATCTAATATCTTATTCCCACAAGATAGTATCTTATGAGGGCTATTTAATATCCTGTTCTCGTAACATTAAAATACAATTTAACCTTGGAACATCATCATTTTTTTATGTCTTAAAGGGGATTTATGCAAATCGGACTTTCAGTGTTGCCTTAACCTGTTACGCTCACTTTCTTTGAAACCCTGCTCTGTCAAATCAAACAGTCCTTTAAAGCATTTGGAGGGAAGTTGAAAATACATGATGGATTATCTCTGCTCAAGAAAGAAAGAAGGCCTCGTTTTCCACAGCTCCCACTTTGTCTTTCTTTGTGTGCTCTCCGTTCGTCCCCACTCAGCCCAACGCCAACACATCAAAGCCTGCTAAGGCAGAACAGCGCTGTTGCGTATAGCAGCTCTTTGTTGATGAAAATCTCCCCTCTTTTTTTTATACACTCAGACACATCAAGCTACCATTCACACACATTTTTGCAGTGATGGTGCACCACCCCACTCCTCCACCAACCTCTTTCTCTCTCCAGAGGACAAACACTGTAAATAACATGGGAACAAGAAACAAGGGAGGGATTCTTATCGTCTGTTCTTCTACGGCTTCCCTCTCGTTATCTCTCCTCTCTTTCTCCGGGATTACCTTCTGCCATTTTATCTCCTCGTCAAGAATCTCAGTCAAGTCTCTTGTGTGAGGGTTTCTAAGAAAGAGTGAGGATGAGAGAGATGGGGTGAGGGGGTGGGGGAGATGAGAGAGGCGATATGTCGATACAGTCTGAAGGGGGAGGCTGTGATGGAGGTCACTGACCTCTCGCCATGTCAGGCTGTTCCCACGGGGACAGAGGACGCCATTACTCGCCTATTTGCTCACACATTATCCTCTTAATCCCCCGTGGACACGAACTAGTGGGTCAGCAGCAGATAAAAGCTGGACCAAGTCATAAAACCACGGCTATAAAAGTAGTTAACAGTTCCACACAATATGGTCAATTTAGTTTGATCTCTTTTGATTGGTCAAGAGGGGCCTCGAAGCTCGAGCTCAGCAGTTTTGGAGGCGCAGCTGTTGCACCACGGCGCATATCCATATCCATATCCATATCGATTCAGATGAGAGAATCAGTGTGTGAGTAATAGACTCTCTATTTGCTATTGCTTCCATTCTCTCTCTCTGGAAAACTTCACGTCCATCAGAGCTGGGAGACAAGTGGAAGGGGAGGAGAGGGAGTGAAAACCCTTACGCGTACATTTAAACCTAATCTCACCATGAGAGTCATTATCAGCGTCGCATATGCAAATAGAAAAAAATCTCCACTTTCTTATCTTCAGATGTTGGCGGGACTTCGAGACGAGGCCCATTGTACATTCACGGCGTGGCGCTTCTCTTGTCGCTGCACATTTGTTGTTAAAATGTGTGAGAAAGTGATGACAGGGGGAACGTGGAGATTGTGTTTCCATATTTCAAGTTCTTCATTTTTCTTTTTTTTTTTTTGCCACAGATGTATTATTCTCACTGAATGTTGTTATGAGTTTGAAATATGATCCGACTCTTGGAGATGCAACAGCTGTAATGAATCGCTTCCCCCCAATCTGCTGATGGCGGCGAAAAGAAAGAGAGATGGTAGGAGGGGAGGAGCGAGGAGGAGAGATGAAAGGGAGTGAGGGTGAATTAATATCCATGAGGCTGAATTACACACTGCGCAAAGTGGGCAACAAGCTGACTGTCACCATGCAGGCATCCTCAGGGGCCTCAGAGGAAACTCACTACACTAAGTTTGGTTTTCATGTCATTTGCATGTTTGCACCACTGAAATAAAAATATCTGCTTAAAGGGATAGTTCACCCAAAATTGAAATTTCACTCATTATCTACTCACCCTCATGTCGACTAAGAGCTGTGAGAATTTTCAGAGACCTCTGTGGCTTCTCTGAGTTACAGGGGTGGTCCGCGCAGCAGTATTTGTCCATATAATGGTTGTCAATGGATACCAACTTTCTTCGTCCAAAAAGACACACCAAAAAACATCCAAATACCTCCATACTGCTCGTCTGTAATGTCCGTCTTGTATTGAAGCCCCGAAATGTGAAATTATCCCGAAAAAAATTAAATAAGTCTATATTTCAAGTCTATTTTTTGTAGCGGAAGCTTCTCGAAGCTCCTCTTCCCGGTTTGTCAAATTTGGACAAACTGGGAAGAGGACAGACCCTGGTTCATCCAAATTCGATGAACCGGGAAGAGGAGCTTCGAGAAGCTTCCGCTACAAACAAGGACATTACATACGAGCAGCATGGAGGTATTTGGATGTTTTTTGGTGTGTCTTTTTGTTATGAAGACAGTTGGTACCCATTTGCAACCGTCATATTGACATGCACTGCAAAATTTCAATTTTGGGTGAACTATCCCTTTAAGTGGAACCATTACCAGTTCCTTCTTAGATTATTATTTGAATTTGCCCATTTCTAAATAGAGCTTTCTCTAAAATGACCACGAACTGTTCCAGCTCAGACGCTCAGGGAAATGTTTAGTCGGTGTTGTTACTGTAAGTCTTCAAAAAAAGAAAGTAAACACTGACTTCCCTGTTGTTGCCTCAGCTTTTAAGATGGTTCAGGTTCTTTGATGTCAGACTGTCTGAGGGATTCATCCACAGTCAGTTTATTACCTCCACTAGATTCAGATCAGCTCTCGGTTTACAGAAGCAAACAGGAGCATCGACACAGAGGCTGAGGGATGTGCTGCTGCGGGCCATTAGTGAAAAATATATTTCAGGCACTTTAAAAAAAATGCCCAAAGGAAAAAAAAAAAGAAGAAGGAGGAAATGTAGCTTTATTTTGAATATTTTCACCACTTTATCTTAGCTATTAAAACACCATTTACTTTGGAAATACATTTCCACAACTGTTCCATTTTCCTATGCATGAGCCAACTAAGCTTATGTCTGCCTGACTCATCTGCAGAATAATACAGCGTGTGCCACATTTGCACTTGCTACATGTGTCTAAGAATGCAGGGGCTAAAACTCCGGGGCTGCAGCTCTGAATCTCTTGATTATAGATAAAAACCTCTCATTATCACTTTGACTTGTTGCAGTCCTTCTATATTACACCTGCCTGTCTCTGTCACATCAAACTGTCGGTTTCGAGCAGCGATTTCATGAGCAGTTGCTTTTATTGTTTCTATCTAAAGACTGATGTTTTCATGCTGCTTTGAACCTGACGCTGAATCTACAACTGTTTGTTTAAAGTGGCAAAATTGCAAGATATTGAGTAATGTGATGTATTGAAGCTTACCTGCTCAGTCTGTGCTCCCAACATTCAAACCAGCCTGTTAGGTTGACTCTGTTGAATCGGAGGTTTGCACAGAACAGAGCAAAAGCAAACCCTTTTTAGAAGCCAGGTTGTACCTGAGTCGCTGCACCACTTTGCTACAGACTGAAAATATCTCACCGACTACTCGACGGAGTGAAATTTACTACAGATACAGACATTTGCAGTAATTGCAAAACAGAATCTGTTGAGACTTTTAATTAGAGTTCCTAGAGGGTGAAGGAAAAAGCATAGTGGCACTGTGAATTAGCATACATATGGAATCAGCTTTTTGCAGATAATGTATCTAATTGACAAATATCTAAACAGTGCTGCGGAGAAGATCTGCTGCTAATGCATCAGGATTCGTAGCCCAGGGAATCTGCAGATCATCAGAGGCTGCGTGAAACATCTTTTCCTCTAAGATTTAATAAACAGCCTCCTTTTTTTTTGCAATTTCAGCCAGGCTAATTGTGCAGCCCAGTTTATTTTCTGTGTGGCTATTCTGGTGTGTTTGCACTCTGTCTCTCTGGAAGACGTGAATGTGTCTGGAAACGGTGGAAGTGGAAACAGAAACAGTGTCGAGGAGGATTGGTGGATTTATGACCACGCAAAGTGCTGCCTCAGAGTTTGTCCTCACTCATGTCTGATGCTGGTGATGATGATGATGGAGGGGAAACTGTTTTCATTTAGTCTAAAAACCTGATCAGTCTGCAGGACTCATCCTCTGTTTGTACATCTGCTTTCCTCCTCTTGCTGCCTGTGAAGTCATCCAAACAAAGATCAATAGGATTCATCAAAGCACCTTCCTCCCTCTCTCTCTCTCTTTCACATACACTCACTCATACACACACTCATACACACACTCATACACGGAGCACTGAAGGAAGTCTGTCTTTGACCCGCTCTGCTTACAGACTGGCATTCATAGAGTAGGCAAGGATAAAGCTGCCAGTGTAGCACAACTGTACTACACACACATACACACACACACACACACACACACAGGCACACGCACACGCACACACACACACCTGTTTTTCTAATGTGTAATGCTTCACCTGTGTCTGTAAAAGGCAACAAGGCGAAGCCCTCCTATAAAATCCTGACAATGCTCACAGTTTACGAGGTGGATTCATCCTTTCCACTGAGGCCCGTGGCACATTAGTTTTCCATAATGTCATTTATGAGAAGTGGGAGCAGCAGCAGCAGCAGCAGCAGCAGAGAGCCGAAACTCACCAGCTGCTGATCACCTGCACCCACTGTGACACCGAAAACCCCCCAAAAGAAATGTGTCCTCATCTTCACTTGGTGCACACTCACACTGCTCCCTGCTGTAGGATTTAACACTTTTACTGATGTGAAGTTTTAGAGTGTTGAGTGTTGTTAGACTTCACCTGCACTTGATCTGCACTATTCCTAAAAGCAGGGCCGTTGCTAGGAATTCTGGGCCCCCTGAAAGAATACTAAAGTGGGCCCCTGACTTTTCCACTTTTTTTCTTACTGTGCGTTCACACCAAACGCTTCCAAAGCATCAAAAAACGCTCGAAGGTGGGCTTCAGACAAGACGGCTTCCAAAACGGCAAATATTTTCAGCCGCTTTGGTCGCTCGTCACGTGACGGACGTCAAAGTTCGATCGCGCTGGTCATTGGGGAGCCGGAATACAAAAAAAAAAAAAAAAAGGCAGCCGAAGACATCTCTATTCTCTCAGGTTGCCACTGAACCGCATCATACATAATTACCCTAAAGTTAAAGCAGAAGTAAGCGATCCGGTGGTTTTGGCTAACTTCTTGTCAGCCGATGGAGTTAGCAGTCCCCGCCCTCGTCCCTACGTCACCACATTCACGCGCATCCCTTGGCTGCACACACAGAGAGGACCGCCCCTTTATGCCGTTCTCTCTCCTCATTGGATAAAGGTTGTAGGATACAAGGAAAGTTTTCTCCTCGGCTTACAGCAGAGCAGTGTGACTGACAGACCCGTGTTTCAGACCAAACACTCTATATAAGTGATTGCTGTCAGAAGATATAACTATTTAAGACTTATATTAACACAAACATTCCGCTTACTTCTGCTTTAACCATGGCTCAACTTCTCGTCTGGTGACGCTTTGGAAGGTTTGGAAGCGCGGTGACGCCAGTTGATTCTTTGGTTGCTCAGTGTCACCGGGCTCTCATTGAAAATGAATTGACTTGCGGCATTTTGACGCTTTGGAAGCTTTTGGTGTGAATGCAGTTAGACAACGTATGTATTATCATTTTTTATTTAGCCTACTTTGTTTTGATGCTAATACAGCATTACTATGAGTATCAGTCAGGGTCTAAGCAGAATAATTCAGTCATACAAAGATTAGACTACTGGGTTTTTTTGTGGGCCCTACTGGGAGCTGGGCCCCTAGAATTATCATCCCCTTTCTCCCCTATACAAAAGCACTATCCACACCAGTCAGGCCTTTGAGCCTATGCACTGGTTTAATTGAACTACAAACATGAAGAGGTCTTGATGGATTCAGGAGGAAAATTGTTCCTGCTCGTCTCGATGGGACTGAATAGAATAACATCTGACACTGCAGAGATAAATATTACATAATATCAAACATCTTGAGAAATATGATGCATCCTTAACATTCTACTGCACAGAAACTGCTCATAATGTGCACTTCATATACAGTATGTGCTTATATGGCACTTTTAAGACCACTCAAAGAGCTCCACACATTCACATTACACACTCACTCACACACACTGATACACTGATGGAACGCCTATAAAGTCAGTATCATGCCCATAGATGCGTTGACCTACAGTTTATAATAGACTGGAGGAGCTGGAGATTGAACAGCTGCTCCAGTCTCTGCTGTGGCCGTGTTGGGATAAACCAGTTAATTGTAATTGATTGTAAGTTAATTGGATCATGTGTGAATTAGTCAACATCATTTACCCTGTTTTCCTGTGGAATAACACCTCATTACTCAGTAAATCAAACATTATTTAACTGACTTGTTTAGCTGTGATTTTTTTTTAATTTAGAGCAGAAAATGGCTGTAACACACAAAGCTACAGTTATGAATATTAACTACATCTGCACCCTTTCATTCGCCCCAAAGTCAGCACCTTAAAGGGAAATTTCAATATTTCAACCTGGCATATTTCCCATAAACGTGTCTATTGTAAGGTATGTGTGCTTTCGCCACCTCTGCAGTGGAGGGTTGACTAATGACGACATGAGGAACATAAATCAGGGAAAACTGCACCAACTTCCCACAGCTTTCCAAATAAATTGTCCACGGGTTAGAAGAACCTCAGGCTATGTAACTCAAGGATGACGTCGACAACAAAGACTGTGTATAATTTTGAGGAATTTAAACAAATTTTAGCACAAATTTCAATCTTGATCATTAAATATTACTGTAACCCTGACAGCCAAGGTCTGATTGTTGTAACTGAGAGCTATAAATCCCCACGCAGGTAGCTACTTTCTGTGTGTAGTTTGGGACAAATGGTAGAAAAGTGTTTCAAACTAAAAAAAAATCAAGTTCATTTGAAAATTTGCCAAAGGTTTCAGCCGCCTGTCCTGGTGGGACATCAACTGTTTCCCATTTTGAGCAAATGCACAGTAATCGAAACCACCTTAGGCTATATTTATGTCTTAAAGGAATAGTTCACCAAAAAATGAAATTCAGTCATTAGTGACTCACCCTCATGCTGATGAACACTCCGGAGTGGTTTTTTATTCCTCAAAATGCATCTGGAGATCCGGGAGGGGGGTTCGTTGCCCAACGAAAACTTTATATTATATGAGAGTAATAGCGCCCGACACCAAAACGTCCATAAAACTACACAAAAACCTTGTAATCTTCCTCCATACTGCTCGTCCACTGCAATCCAAGTGTCCCGAAGGGATATTGTCTAGCTCTCACGTTCACGTGTGCAGCGCACCCCAGGCAAATTCAATACAGGACTGTTTAGGCTGTAAAAATGTCCTAAATTACATATTTTTGAGTAAAGTCTGGACTATATCCCTTCAGGACACTTGGATTGCAGTGGACGAGCAGTGTGGAGGGATATTAAATGGTTTTTGTGTAGTTTTATGGACGTTTTTGTGTCGGGCGCTATTGACTCTCACATAAGGATTTTGTTGGACTATGAACCCCCCTCCCAAGTCTCCAGATGCACTTTGAGGAATAAAAATCTACTCTGGAGTATTCATCAGCATGAGGGTGAGTCAATAATGACTGCATTTTTTTTTTTTAGTGAACTACTCTTTTAACATTGCTTTTCTTGACCAATCATGACTGCTGAGTAGCTCACGGCTTTAAAAATGCTTTCAAATGTGTGTACATGTGACTCTAGGGCACTCAAGGCTACACAACCGTGGCAAATTGACATGAAATGATGATAAATGTTAGCATTATATCGGTGGCTCACTTGGCCAAGGGAGCCATTCAAAGACATAGAGATAGGATGGGGCTCACCCTGGACAACCAATATTACAGTATATTAATGCAAATTATTTTTCAGTGCACCTGTTCTGTGCAGGTGTACATTTTAAGTTAAATCCCTAACTCTGAATTTTGAATTTACAAATACCTACTGGGATTAAAACCATCAACCTTTCAGTCAGCAGCTATCAGCTACCAGCCAGCTCCCAAGCTCCCAAAACTTTCAGAAATGCACCGAAGAGGAGAACTTTAAAGAAGTGAATCTACTGATTCATGATTTCTGTGCTGTGCTTTATGATGCCTGTTACATAAGGCACTGCAGGGAGGCAGTGAATGGACGCTGTGTGCATGCCAGGAGCTAAAAGCTCTGGGTTTCACTGCCGGAGCCAACAAGGCCAAACAAACACACAGAGAGAGACAGATGCATAATGTAACGCTGGGTTTCTGTCCAACTCTTCATCAATTCTCAGCGATATCAATGATAATGTGATCATTCACTGACCCCCGATATTTCCCCATCGGCTTAAACCACATAGAAGAGACTCGCTGCTGCCAAACAGAAGTAGGATGAAGCATGGATGTGTAGGTATTTCAGGAATGGCTGTGAAATCTGCAGTGAAACCCTCAGGTCTCACGTTGCCTAAAGGAGCTGTTAACAAGACTATTGGAAGAATTTCACAAGCTGAGGTTTTAATGGTCGAGCTGATGTTTTTGCACGCAGGACGAGATTTAACTACGAGCCGAGTACACGAGCACAGAGCCTTGGATTCTTTCTTTTCTTTTATGCAAAATGTTCAAACATTAACAGGAGAAAATATGAGCATAAAATTTGCCTTTAAATGGGTCAACAAAAACCCCGTGCTCCCTCAGGGGCAGCAACAACAGCAATAACTGCTCCTGTCTCTCAGCTCTCTCAACACGACAGCCTGCTTAAGATTAACCAACAGTGAACAAGTTTAATTTGATGCCAGGGGCTTTGACACAAAAGTCAGCCCGGATGATTTTTTACAAGCAACAGGAGCCACAAAGCAGAGTTAGCGTCGAGCGGCTAAACACTGACCTCCTCGGCCGCGCACAAGCTGCAGAGCCCCACAGCTCATTGAACTTCACACAGAGCTCTCCTCCTCACTGGACTGCTGTGTGTGTGTTATCACATCTTTCTGTGATAGTAGCATTTTTTTAAAGTGGGGTTGTATGATCTACAAATAGCCCCTGACTACTTTAATTGCAGTGTAAGACTCTCTGCACTCCTCCCGTTAGCAACGCCAGCCCATAGCCCTGCCCAGAGATTTACAACATACAGTGTTGTGAACAGACCCAAAGAAACAGCCTATTTTCACGGCCTAAAAGAGGTTTTACGTGAAAAAAATACACAGTTCCATTGTTCGCTATAATATAATTTTTTCGTAAAACCTCTTTTAGGCCGCAAAAATAGGCCGATCCTTTGGGTCCATTCACAACGATGTACAGTATGTTGTAAATCTCTGGGCAGGGCTATGGGCTGGCGTTGCTAACAGGAGGAGTGTAGAGAGTCTTCTACTGCAATTAAAGTACTTAGGGGCTATTTGTAGATCATACAACCCCACTTTAAAAAAATGCTACTATCCCTTTAACATTTTCAATTGGAGAATCCGAACTCGATAACTATCATCACAGCAGCAGAGGCCTCAGCCATTACGCAGCCAAATATATATTGACACAAGAAGATAAGATAAGATGGTCCTTTATTAGTCCCACAGTGAGGACATTTGCAGCGCTACGGCAGCAAAGTGGACGGTGGAGAAAGAACTGCCAGATGTCGATGCACATATAAATCCCTGTGGCTGTTATTTAACACCAAGTGGTGCTTCTTTAGTGTTTATTTAACGCCTGACGGCATTTCGATGGGCTTCTTTGTCTGGAGCTCCACAGAGTAAAGGATTGCCACAGCACACACACACACACACACACACACACACACACACACACACACACACACACACACACACACACACACACACACACACACACACACACACACACACACACACATACATACACACACACATACATAGAGCCACTTGTTAGATTAGATGTGTTTTGTTAAATAAATGCTTTTGAATATTCCTGCTGGTCTATTTGTTATTATGTCTACTCTGCACAACTCCACACATGCAGTACATTTCCTTCTATTCAAAGTGCATTTCTACTGTATTTATTTAGCTTTATAAAGTATACACACTGGTGATGGTACTGGTATGTATTCAAAGAGAGCTTTGTAGAAATGTATTGAAAACATTTTCACATTTACTTCATAAAGTCCACTTCATAATTCTGTGTTCCAGAGAAGTTACAGCAAAAATGATCAAAGTGCTTTAAGGCATTGTACAGTTTGGTATTAAAAAGTAATACACTTTTTAATGAATACATTAAACTATAAAGGTGCTGCATATTAATGTGCTAATTATCAGAGTATTTACCCAACCCTAAATTAAAATGCAGTTCATATTTAAATTTGACACATAAAGTGATAATCTGCTTTGAATGCACTTCTTATTGTTAACCTAAGTATATTCTATTTTTTTGTGTTGCAGGTGGATGGTGCATGATGTGAGCACAAACACAGCATTTCTTTTTCTTTTTTCTTTTTTTTCATTGTTGACCAATTTGGGCCCAACTTTTCAGCTGTGTTACATCAGGCCTGTCATGCACCAGAGATTGGACAAATCCCACTGTCTCCAAATACACAGCAACACAGCACAGCCTGAGTGTTGGAGAGGATTTGTTGCTGCCCTGAGCATTCCCATTGGTTGCTTGCACAAGGACATGTCAGTTTCTGGCAGAACAACTGTTCGTCCTTGATGTAGGTGTCCTGTGTATTTGAGTTTAAAGACAGCAAGCTCAGGTTTCTTTATAATACAGAATATAATACAAGAATTGCAAGAAAATCAGACTTTATTTTATTGACTTTCTGTTCTATGTCCAGCTCTGGCTGCAAACTCCTCACAGATAACATGTTGGCACATCCATGTCCAAGGTCTTCTAAATAATAAAGGGGCTGCACTTTAAATATACCACTTTTAGTGCTATTAATCACTAGACAATGGAGGCCACCCTCACACAGCACACTTACCCTCCACTTACAGCTCCTTTCTACCCCAATCACACACCGATGATGGATCAAACTGGAAGAACTGGGAACTGACCCTCCAATTAGTGTATAACCCTGTCATCCCCGGAGCCACAGCACCCATCTCCTCCTGCAGCCATGACGCACCAGACCATCATTAGGTGCTAACGTTACCTGCAACTGTAGCTAATGTGATTTTATTACCCCAGTAAGGATCTCTGGTCGTCACACACGGACATCTTGACAGTTTGATGAGTCGTCTCCTGCTCTGTCTGCCAGCAAGATTTTAAAAATAATCATTAAAATAGTTCTCAGGACCAGATTTAAAAACAACATAAACCGACAAAACAGAAAAAGATGACAAAATAAGAGAAAATATTTCTGTTAAAAACAAACGAAATATAAATTGCCATTGTAATACTCAATCTAATTTCATTATTATTTTTATTTATTTATTTTAACTTTCAGACCTCTGACACTGTCATAAGAATAAGAACCACCTTGCTGATAGGTTCTCTGTTCATGCCGTTCCTCTTTTCTTTCCTTTTACTGTTTTTTACACAGATATGGAACAAAAGAATTTAAAGCTTTTATTAAGAAAGACTCTGTAAGTGTGCTTAAGCATGTAAAGCTTGAAACATCAATAAACATTTGTTCAAAAAACTAAAAAACAAACATGTGAGAATTGAATATATTGTGAGTATGTATAGCATATATTTTAAAGCAGAAGTAAGCGATCCGGTGGTTTTGGCTAACTTCTTGTCAGCAGATGGAGTAGGCAGTCCCCGCCCTCGTCCCTACGTCACCATATTCACGCGCATCCCTTGGCTGCACACACAGAGAGGACCGCCCCTTTATGCCGTTCTCTCTCCTCATTGGATAAAGGTTGTAGGATACAAGGAAAGTTTTCTCCTCGGCTTACAGCAGAGCAGAGTGACTGACAGACCCGTGTTTCAGACCAAACACAGAAGTGATTGCTGTCGGAAGATAGAACTATTTAAGACTTATATTAACACAAACATTCCGCTTACTTCTGCTTTAAATGTATTTCTCCTTACAGAGTTAGTAACCATAAATATCCAGTGCAAAATTAGCAATTTAGTGTCCAAATCGTGTCTGAAATGCTTCAACTTGTCCCTGTGTAACAAACACTACGCAACATCGTGGGAGTGTGAAATTTAAATACATGAATGTTTGTCCCAGATTTGATGAGTTTCCCTCAGGTGTCGTGTTCACAAGACGGTGAGGTCACAGACCTTTGTAAATGTAATCTGTACATCTCTCAGCTCAATTGATTGAAATTTGAATTAGCTCCCTCAAGGTGCTCCTGGGATATCACGTTAACATGGGACTGACGGTTGGACATGAACACATAAATATATAGATCATGACGCCCACATTGTTTTCAGTGATTTGCAAACAATAAAGTCTGATAAAAACTCCAACAGACACCTGAGTAAAGCTGATTCTTCCTGTGCAACAGTAACATAAACCTGAAAGCCGACACATGGCGACCTCCCAGGGGAAGTTTGACCCAGTACATCTCAACAGTGCTGGAAGATGAAGAAACCGCACTAATGTTGCTGCACTCTGCATATTAGGGAAGTGTTTGCTTTTTGTGTGTGTATAACATAACGTGTGTGTGTATTTGTGCTACATCTGCAGACAAATGTGCATGTGTTGCATGTATTGTGTAGATGTACAATTACTTGTGACCAGCGTCTCTACATAAGTGATAGTGTAGACGCCCAGTGTGTACGTATCTGTGTGTGTGTGTAATGTCAGTATATCTCAAAGAGAAAAGTGGGGGTATAATTATAGCACCACAGACAAGATAATGACAAACTGCTCTGACTTTCCCTCAGCGCCATCAAAGTTTCCCTTTCCTCTCATGAGCACTTTACTCTGTCTCTCTCTGCGCGTGGTGTGTTTTCCCCCGCAGGGAGCGGAATCAGAGAGGAGGAGGAGGAAATACGAGGTGGAGGAGGAGGAGAAAAACATGAAAAAGAGTAGTTCACTTATTACTCATAGGAAACTGTTCTTTTCTGTCTTGAAACCAGAATCTGGAAAAAGTTCAAGTTCAAACTCAAGGATGAACCTATTTGAGTTTTCAAGACTTTATTACCTGCAAATAATAAATGTTGTAATAATCCTTTACTGTTGATAGGAGCTTAGTGGTCAATTTGCTGAGGGATTGTTTCTTTGTCCTTTCTGCGTTTGACTAATGTGTTGGAAATCGATTTCCAAACGACCTACGACCAGTTCGCTAAACTTTTCACGTACTTACTGTCCTCCTAACAAATGGACTGTCAGGATGTGCGGGTGTGCGGGAGGTGATGTAGTTGTGTGTCTGTAGAACTAATCAGAGGAAGAAGTCGGTGGTTAGGGATTTGCAGCGCATGTCTCAGCAGAAGAAGAAGAAAAGCAGAAGCTCAAAACCCGTCGAGAGCAAATGAACGACCAAATGCAACACTCACCATCCTGACTGTGACTGACAGCTGATCTTTTGAAACTCTACGATGCTCAATGAAGATGAAAAAACATCAAACAAAATAAAAAAAAAGTTGAGGTTGAACGATTGTTCTTGACCTTGGAAACGGTAGCTGACGCAACAGTCTGTCTGTTTACTGTCTGTATGTGGTCAGACAGTGAAATAAAGATAAGAATAAAGAAAATATTGTGTTATAACCTCTTAAATGTCTTGTTTTGTCATGATCAGAGTTTGATTCTAGATCTGATTAACTATAATTTACCTTCATCTTATCTTTCTTTTACAAAATATAACTTGTGGCATGATCCCTTAAAAAAAGAGGAATCAACTTATCTTTTTTGTTTCTTTTCTTTTCTTTTTAACTTGATGTAAATACATATGTTGTTGTTGTCTGTCAAGTTCATGTTGATTCAAGTTAAAATGAATCATTTCTCGGGGCAGATTTATGGACACAAGTTCTTCTGACTTGAAATCTTGAGCTGAGTGAAAGAATGAAGACTTCAAAGAAACAATAATGAATAGAATAAAGAAGAATATTAACAGACTTCCCAGCATGAGGAGTAAATTTTGCTTTTTAGTTTGAAGAAAACATGTTATGTAACTTCCTGTGCGTCAACACATATGAAGGTAATGAATCAATAATAATAATCAATACCACCCACAATGAGTGTTAGTATTAAATCTTGTGTTTTGTTCTTGCATGATTAACAGAGTCACTGATGTGTCTGGTACAAAGTGCCTCCTCCAGCTGCAGCTGCAGCTGCAACTCTCTTTAAAGGTCCCATATTTTACACTTCTGAAGTCTTTTGATATCTATGAGAAGATACAGTATATTTGTGGTTTTAAGAACTGAAAGTCCAGTGTAGTGTAGTTTTATATCTCCTCTCTCAGGCTTTTCTCTGAAGCTCCAGTAAAAACTGCCCAGACAGCCAATCAGAAGAGAAGAGGAGCTGAGTCTTTCCTCTGATTGGCTGACTGTTTTTTGAGTGGTTGAATAAAAATAAAGCAGATTTCAGGTAAAACACTGGTGGGTCCAGGTTTACGGGCCCCAGGGGCGGAGTGGGGCACCAAAATCTACCGGGAAAATTCTGACCGCACCGGCCCACCATCGGCCCAACCGACCCCCCCCACACACACACATACACACACACACACACACACCATTTACATATTTCTGTACCGCTCACCGCTCAAACAGAGCTATGTGTCATTCCATATGAGTGCCAGAAGCAAAAAAAAAAAATGTGGGTGAAACGGGGTCGTCCCCCAGAAATTTTTTTATAAAGGCTACACCATTTCCCATATTCTGGTGCATTTTAACCAATAGCCTACATCCATGATTTTAACACATTGTTACTTTTATCTAGCTAAAAAAAAAAAGAAAGAAATTACAGAAATACAGAATGTGAAAGAGCTGCAATTAGTGCCTCCCAAGCAGATTTACTTAACACCGCTGACCATAACATTACATCCAGTCATGTTTACTCCTTTATTTCCCCCTCTCAACTACTCTACTCTGCAAATTGATTTTACTGACAGCGCGCTGCAAACGCCACGGTTTCGTTTCGGGTCTTGTCCTACTCACCAACATGCTTCGGTGCCTATGGAGAAGACAGAGTAGCTGCTGCTGTGATGTGAGAGGTTCCGGCTCGTAACGGTACCGCGGTCCGCGTACCGCCGCCCCCTGGCCCACTTACAGTAAAGCACGGACTTTGTTGTCTTGTTAAATTAATATAACTTATAGATTACGTAACACACGGGCAGGACTGATCAGGTTTGCTGGGTAGCTTCCGTGAGTCGATCTGTTTTTAGCCGTAGCCGCTAGTTTAATGATAACTTTCACAGTGATAGGCTAAAGCATTTACCGTTTCCCATGAGGCTTTGCACCATTCTACATTACTTTAAGAACAAACAAACAAATTAAATTGCTGGTTATTTTATATTTTGTGGTCATGAAAGTTCTGTAACATTGAAGTAGGCTAAAATAATTAGATAAAGATAGGAGGCTAAACAAAAATCATTTAGTAGGCTGGATTGATGAGAGTCTGATTCACTATCGCAACCATGAGTGAGATGTAGAGAGACATGAAGGGGTACAAATAATGGGTGGGCTTATGGATAAATGTAGAGGTACAGCTAGGAGATTATCATGGGGGCTTATCATCAGCGTTATTTTTAACTCGTGAGCACCACACGGCCACGCAGGGCAGCTTGCGGGCCGGCTCACTTGAGTTTATTGGCCGCCGGCCGACCGGGAAATCTCCCGGTTCTCCCGATGGCCACTCCGCCCCTGACGGGCCCTAAAAGCAATGATTGCTTTGTTGTGACATCACAATGTTACAGGCAGTCTGGATGGCTGGTTTTAAGGTTCAGTTTCTGAAGAAAGACTGGCTTTGGCAACATGGGCATCTCACATTCTACAATATGGGACATTTAATCTTAGTAGAAGACTGAATTAATCTGTAAAAAAACAACAAAAAAAACCAATGTTGAACCAGTTATTCAAATCTTAACTCAACACAGCTTCTAAACTTTGATTTCAGTTGACTCACAGTTTGAAGGCTGGAGGGGAGCTTGTGGTTTAAAGCTGAATGAACCCAAATGAATTTCAGTGTGTTAACACTATGCAGTTTAATTACAGTATTCTGTGTGTATGTATTTTCATCTTCTGTCACCCACATGTTTGTTGAAAGACAACGAATGTTACATGAACACAGATTTAAAATCTTTCGCAGGTGGTCCTGACAAGTCGGTCTTTCATAATTTCAAAAAAACACGCTTGTAATGTCAAGATGAAGAAATAATTCTCCTTTGATCATAATGAAAGCAAAAAATCTTGTTTATCCATGCTCTCGGTGGCCGTCTGTGTTGCACAGTCTCTTCTCTCTGCACAGTTTATCTTCTCAGAGAAAAACAGAGAGCTCATCTCCTCTAAATCCCTTTGTCTCTCTCCTTTCACCTCCTTTCTTCAGCTCTGTTCATATGCAGCCTCCAGAGATAGACAGAGACAAAAAGAGTAAAGCCTCCTCTAAAACCCTTTGTCTTTAAACCCAGAATGACTTATCCAGCTTCCCACACGCACACATACACATACACACACACACACACAGACACACAACCCCATACCCTCAGTGTATGGCTGTGCTCTGGTCTGATGGTTTTACAGCAGAGCGGCGCTCAGACAGCTGCTTTGGCTGCTTTGCTGTGGGTGAAAGGTGTGACAGTTCTTTCAAGTCCATGCCAGTCTCTGCTGCTGTGTTCCTGCATAATCTGGCCCAGGGTGCCACCACAGAGGAAGTGGGAGAAAACACACACACACACACTGACAAACTCACACTCGACTGATGTGAAGGGGTTGTTCGGTTAGACGGATATCTGCAGCCGGTGAGACATCTAGGTATCATCTATAATGGCACAGACACTTATTTCGCTGAATACTCTCATTTCTAAGTGGCTGGAATGCCCTCTCTCCACAGCACTGCCTGTTTATTTGCAGCTATTTCTAAGAGCTGCTGCCTGTCCAATCAGGACTAATGGCTTCTTCAGTCTCCTTAAACTTTACAGATTGTGACAACTGCATAAACACAGTCGTCACAATCCAACCTGGGTCTGACGTCTCTCAATTCATCGGTTTTTGTGAGTTTAATTCCTTATTTTAAGGACTGAGTCAGACCATGATGGACGTCGGTGTCCACAGGGACATTTGGAAGCACTTCACATTGAAATGAGTCAGTAAAAGCTTCAGTATCTAATGTCCTGGAGACCCAGAGACAGGAACAGGACACTTCACACTTCTTGCTTAACAACTGCTCTCATTAAAGCTGCCATACCTGGAGCCCCTTTCGTTCCTTCATATAAACCTACAGCAACAGATAGAGCCCAGTTGTCATGGCAATGTAGATGTTCAAATTTCCTCTGAAGAAAAAAAGAGAGTAAAAAAGTCCTCTTGGTCTTCCTTTTAGTAAATGCATTGCTGTGATAAATTTAAGGGAACATCACTTTGATACAAGGATGGTCTGATTTGATTGTGGTAATCAAAGGTCAAATATCTCATTGGATAAAATGATAAAGTGATGACATTTTACATCCAAATGGTCCACTTGTGATAAACTGTATAGCTTTGATTTATCTGATATTATATTGTTTTATTATCACTCATTATGTCTCTTTCTCTACTATATTCCTTTGATGTACACACAACAACATTAAACAGGTGGATGGAGCTGCAGGACTGACCTGAGTTTCTTCTGCTGGCCAGATGTGTGAACCACTTGTTGTTACATGTGCCTTTTTGTTCTATGTTGTTCACTGTTGTAAAACCAACAAAAAGTGCTATTAACTTTTTCTGTAGATTTAATTTTGTCCAAAATATATCCTTAATTCATTAATGTGACTTTTTATACTTGGCCAGTTTAGTAAAGGACAGTCTGACAACTGTTTACTTTTTTACATTTTTTGACATTAAATGATTTCTAATGCAAGGTCATCTTCCTTTTCACCTTGCATTTTGTAATGCATGACTCAAATCAATGCAAAAAAAATTAATTTGCGAAATTAAAGGGGACATATTATGGAAATATCCCTTTTTGAAGGCTTATATTAGGTGTTTGTCTTGCCTTCCGGCCCCCAAAATGCAAGAATTGACAAAGAAATCTGCAATGTGCAGGCTCCCTAGGTTGAAATCCATGTGGTTTTATGAGCTGTTCCCTCAGTTGTCTTCCAGTGATTTAACTAGCTTTTGAATTTGCATAACCCCACCCATACCTGGTACCAGTAGAAGGGGCGGGGCAAGCAGTGGCTGATTTGCATTTAAAGGGACAGGCACTGAAACCAGCTGTTCTGAACAGGGCTGTTTAGAGAGGATGAAAAGAGCTGTGGTGTTTGATCCTTGGGGGTATTTTGACCAAAGCAAGTCACAGACATGTCTTTAAGACACCTAGGAACTATTTTAATTTGTGAAAAAGGCATTATATGTGAAATGTACCTTTAAAAAAAGGAAAAAGTGTGACCCACAGTGGGAGGCAGAGGCTGCTCCACTCATCACCACACAACGCTATCGATCTCTCCTGCTCCCTCCCTCTCTTGCCGTCGCCCTTGGGACTCTTCTTATGACTCTTCCTTCCCGTTGTTTAGTCTGCTTAGTTATGACTCAGTAATTAACCGAAGCCCTTTGCTCACATTTTTTAAAAGTGTAACATTAAAGATGTATCATTCCTCCATGTGCGACCCCCCACTACTGATCAGAGTGTTTTCATGAGCCATCCTGCCTGATCCTCGGATTAACCCCGTTGCCTCAGATGTAACTGCAATCACTGCTGTCCATGTACAGGCCATGTTGACTGAGTGTTTTAAGGCTTAGCTATAACACTAAGGAGACAAATGGGCCAGTGATAGTAACTATAGTAACGGCATGAGAAGATATGCTCTGTCCATGCTTGGTCCAGATTAGTGTGTAAAATAAATGAGTTAAATTTAATAAAAATATGCATAGAGCCTATATACATTTTCTATCATCCCCATGCCAACCAGATAGTGCAGATCTTAATCCACAGGAACACACTATGACAGCAGTTTAACACAGAAGCATTTTCTTCCATTAACATGACTCTGCATTAGTCCTCACATCAGCCTTGAGTCATTCCTCCCTGTTACAAACCCACTGACTTTGGGGACTCACCAGCCTCAGCCCTGATGTCTGAATCAGCAGCGAGCTGTGAGCCAGGGCTCTGGCTGGGTAATAATGGAGTCTACATGGCCGTGTGAGCCAGTCTGTGATTACTGGTGGGAAGAGAAAAAAATATTTCCATAAGGAGGAAAGATTAAGAAAGATTATTACTGTTTAAGGTTTCAGCTGATGTATTTAGATGATATCCGACCGTGTGTGAGACCACATCAAATCAATCCCTCTGGAGGTTAATTGCATTTTGCAAATCAAGTCCTTCTGATTTTGAAGAAAGAGGAGGATCACTGTCTGCTGGACCCTCGGGCCGCAGCACGTCAGTTAAACCTTGAATTGAAGCCCTGCCTGGAAAATGTAAGAGAGACTTTTATTTAACTTCGAAAAAAAAAAAAACCCAACTGGCTGATTTAAAGCTGATATTCTAGTGTTACACAAGAGGAACATCTTCTGAGGGCAGAATATTACATTAGATTTTCACTTGTCAGATTAAAACCAGAGAAGAAAAGGCAGAACCTATAAAAACGATGCTTTATTTTATAGCTCAGATCATGCAGTGTAACCTCAGTAGCAGAGTGCTACCTTTTAATTCCTCTGGCCCAGTGTGAGCTAATATAGCCTTCCTCTGTACGGACATGACGGTTACCAAACCTGGCCATCCAGCACTTTCTCACTCTGTCCCATCACATGCTTGGTCAAGCCCCCCTTGGCGCCACTCTGTCACACACTTGGCACCCCCTCCTGTGTCATTTTTCAACACGTAAAGGCAATCTATTCTTCAAATGAATGAGGTGCTACATTTATTAATGGCAGCAGAGTGACCAGGACGTGACTGGGGTGGATGGCGGCCGTGCAAAAGTTCACTCCACAGTCTGGTCTGTGGTTTACATCTAGGCAATAAAAGCACTCTGGTTAAGGTTAGGGAAGGATTGTGGGTTTTGGTTGTGTGTTTTTTGGTTTTGCCAAGAAATAGTCCTTGAAGCAGCTCTTGTTTCTTTTCCCTGAACCGTTTTATATTTTTCACTTATGCCACTACGTGCAATGTTAGCTTTAAACTCTGTCAACCCCAAACCGAATAAGAGAGTTTGTCAAAAATATGGCAAACTAACTCTAAATCTGAATGTCTACAATTCAAGGACAGGGGGAACAAGAACACACACACAGAGGAACAGCTCTCTCTTGACCACTGACCCCATGCACCCTGCTAAAGTTTACTCTAGCACCAGTGACACCCTCCTGAGCACACAGAAATATATCAATGGGACTTCACATGAGGCGAGAAAACGTGTGGAAAAATCTTCCACGGAAAATGAAACCTAGAGCAAATCTATGCACACCTGGTCTAATCTTAGCTCCCCCAGAAAACCAATCAAAGCGGGCCATGAATACTTTTTAAAGGGATAGTTCACCCAAAATTGAAATTTCACTCATTATCTACCCACCCTCATGTCGACTAAGAGCTTGTTTGTAGCGGAAGCTCCTCTTCCCGGTTCGTCAAATTTGGACGAACCGGGAAGAGGAGCTTCGAAGCTTCCGCTACAAAACAAGCTTGAAATATAGACTTACTCAATTTTTTTCGGGACAATTTCGTATTTCGGGGCTTCAATACAAGTCCATATAATGGTTGCAAATGGATACCAACTGTCTTCGTAACAAAAAGACACACCAAAAAACATCCAAATACTTCAATGCTGCTCGTATGTAATGTTCGTCTTGTATTGAAGCCCTGAAATGCGAAATTGTCCCGAAAAAGAATCAAATAAGTCTATATTTCAAGCTTGTTTTGGTGTGTCTTTTTGTTACAAAGACAGTTGGTATCCATTTGCAACTGTTATATGGACATGCACTGCTACGCCGAGACCCCCTGTAACTCAGAGAAGGCACAGAGGACTCTGAAACGTCTCCCAGCCCTTAGTCGACATGAGGGTGAGTAGATAATGAGTGAAATTTCAATTTTGGGTGAACTATCCCTTTAAAAGGTGTGCAGTGATAAATGGCCACCTGAGAAAAATAAAAAAAAGGGTGCCCGAGGGAACGTGAGGAAGAGAGGACACGAGCTCCAGACAGTAAAGGACGGAGGAGGGGGAAGAGGAGGGAGTAAGGGGGCGGCTGGGCTGGAAGGTGTGAGAAAAGAGACAGGACCGGGTTAGCTGTGGAAGAAAGAGGCAGGCGGACAGTAAGTGATAGATAGCGAGGGGGACAGTGATGACAGAATAGAAGAGCAGCAGAAACTATCCAATCCATCACTGTGATAGCATCACCTCCACCACTGTCCTCCTGTCTCGCTCTTCTCCTCGGCTTCTGAACCACAGCACTGATAGACTGATGTACTCACACACACATACACACACACACACACAGCTGTTTCAGCCTCTCAAACAGCTCCTGTATGAGCTGCCAGGCTTTTCCTCTACAATGTCTCAATACATCCACTCTGGGAAGAGGGTGGACTTGAACGATGTAGTTCATGAACTACAAATCGTCTATATCATCTTTCAGTCTCTTTACACTATTATTATGTTAAATTGATCTTTGAAACTTCCACTGGCTTCAGTCCACTTGCCTATATGCTTTATTTTTGTCTGAATTTACATTATCATTGCAAGCAGGGAGTGGTTTTAAAAAACTCTCCTTGTTGATACATTCAAGGACACTTGGAGGTCTATACTGAAGAACATCATTTATTTAAAAGGAAAACCACAGTGTATGTGGAGGAGGAGACACAGACACATAGGAAACCTGAAAGATCACCGGAACGGAAAGAGAATAAATTGCATTTACTCAAATAGTGTCCTTGTATTCCCAGTTCATACCATTTTATATTTCTACGTCACTGTATTTTATTACCAGATATTACTTTCTGATTAATTTCAACACCATAGTAACAAGTTCCTTTACAAAAAATAACAGCAACAACAAAACTACATGCAAATACAGTGTGATGAACTTTTGAAATGTGAATATTGATAATTAAAGGTAATAGCTACAACTTCTTCATCAAAACGATTAATTTTTAGCTTAGCTTTAGCTACTAGCCGCTCCCTATAGGCGTACTTGGCAACCAGTATCGAAGGTTGGCGCGAGAGTGGGCGAGTGTGAGTGGCGCACCTACTGGCTGGGAGGAATTAAACTTGTAGCTAACACCTTTAAAGGGACAACGAGGAGTTTTGGAAAGCGAAGTGTTTTCATACTACATTTACCATGAGCCTCCGTGCGCACGGTGAAATTCTTGGACCGGTGCAAGACGTACGTATTGCCAAGAATATTTTCATTCATCAAGAATTAAAGTCGAAGACGATCAGATACCGCTGTAGTTCCGACCATTAATGGCGATTCGGCGTCGTTATTATCATGACTCGCCGGGCAGCGTCCGCGAAACTTAAAGTAAGGAAACGCTGGTCGGCTCGCCCAGCATTTCCACCATTAATTAAAATAACCAAATAATGATAGAGACAAAACAATATATTTATCGAAAATGGAGCCATTAACAAGTGTGGGTAACATAGATTCATCCACATTAATGTGAGACTTTTTTATAACCAAATACAAACTCCTTGTTGTCCCTTTAAATAAAGTGTTAGAATCTGAAACTGCTGCTCGAACCTTCCTCCACTGATCCACCAGATGTCCTCAGACTTTTCGGGGGTCATGCCTCGCCCCTCCACACACCTGTCCCCACCTCATCTCTCCCCACCTGCACCATGTTCCCTAATCAGGCCCAAACCACATCTTTGGTTTTTATTTCTGTCCTCCTGCGGTTTGACCTTTTATTTGCTTAACGTTGGAGTCCTGCCTGTGATTTTCTCTCTTCTTACTCTGTCTGGTCTTGACCCTTGTTTGCCTCACAATCCCATAAGCCTTTTGTTGCTCTTTGCAACATCAGTCTGTCATCCCGGTTGGCCGGCCTCCAGCCCACACCCCAGTCGGCCAACCAGCTGTCTGCTTCCTGAGGACACTCTGAGTCAATGTTTTTACGCTGGGAGCACGCAGCCTGTGTTTCACGAGCTGGCGGATGCAATGACTGAGCTGCTGTGTGAGCACACGTGTGTGTTCACACTCAGCATTGCTGTTACTGCCAACTCAGGCCCCGTTTGCAGCTGGAGTGTTGAATTTCTTTTCATAATTGATTAATTTATGAATCATATTTGACAGAAATTAAATGCCATTCTCCACATGCTTTTTCATGGACAAATACAACTAAGGTATCAGGTTTATGTGCTTCTCTCAACAGGTCTTCTGTCTCTGCAGAGAGGACCATGTGTCATGCATGAAGAACAGGCAAGAGGCTGAATCTCTGTCTCATGAGCGTGTCTCACAGGCAGTGTTGTTCCCACCTATTTACAGTACATATCCAATTAAGTGAAAACCATGTTTCCCCATTGATAACACATCCAGTGTGTCCCTGACCTTAAACACCTTCAATCTGTTGAATAGCTGCACTACACTGAGTATGAATGGACCACAATCACATGTTTACTGCACAAATCAACCGCATTTTTCTAGAGGCTGAAATGATAATCTATGCTACGGCTGAATTCCTGACAATATAGCTCAATAAACGACTTAGAGACCTTACGTTTAGCTCTCTATATATCTGACTGGAGGGTAGGAAGCATTGGACTGTGGTCAGATTTGTAACTGAAGGGCTCAGCAATGCTAAATCACCGGCATAGTTCCTAAAGCTGATGGATAACCCTTAAGAAATCACTCAGCTACATTTACCGTTGATGGGAAGCTTTTCCCACACATTGGGTCTCATTCATGAAACGTGAGCAGCACGGATTTGTGTGTAAACCCTGAGCAGCGCAAATTTACGTGGATTTCCGCATTCATCAATCTTTTAGTAGTGCTGATTTTTTCGTAGCTACTCACTAAATCTACACCTGCTCCGGACTGTGTGTAGCGCTTGTGTAAATGTAGGAATGCAAATAAATACTGCTTGTCACTGTTGAAAATTACAATTTTAATCCGTATTACTCTCTCTCATGTTCAAAATACGCCGACGCCTTTGAAACACGTAATTTAAACATGACAAACAATTAGAAATATTTGGAGAGAGAGACGTTTTAGGGATCGGACACGCACAAACACGTCAAGGCTCCATCTAATGATGATAATAATCTGATATAAAACCGGAAAAAACTTTTTTGTGTTGCTACAGTATACATGTACGCTCGGTGGGCGCACACTCCACCCTGCGCAGCAGCGCAGTCAGCACCGGTTTGGATGGAGCTGTGACAGACGGCTGGTGCTTCTGTAACAATATAACCTGCCTATATAACTTCATGTGTTGATACAACCATGCTCCTCTACAGCTGAGACTGTGAAGAGTCTCCCCTTCCCGTCACTGCTGTAGCTATGTAGTTGTGTGTATTTTTATTTTTTTTTCATGTTTCATATCGAACTATTCTGACTTTACTTCTTAAACGGTTCTTTAATCAACCAAGGATAGGCCTACTTAATTCACTAAATCTGTTACTTCCCTCCAGCCTTTGACCTGTCCCAGTCACACCGCTACTACAGAAGAGAATTAAATATTTTTTCTTGACTCCACTTCACCCAAAATGACTTCGATCCGTGATCTCTCTTTTTTTCTCTCTCTCCCTCTTTCCTCGTTTGCGTCATGGCCGCAGGTGAGCAGGATTCACCTACCTCCTAATATGGTGGTCAGGATCTCCTTATATGGCTATTCATGTATGGAGATCTATGCTAATTGCTGATCACCGGGGGCGTGTTGTTAGTTTATGATGGGTTGGCATTCATCATCTTACACACGTGTTTACGATCAAATCTGAGTTTCCCGCACCGTTCATGAATCCGGAGTAGAGTTTTAGTAGAGTGAGCTTTTATGTGCAAATCTACACATAGATTTACTCATGTTTCATGAATGAGACCCATTATGAGTTGTAACCTTGCGAACATGGATCTCTTTTGACTTTATATCCTTGCCTTGTGAAGCTTTAATAGGGACCGTTAACAGAGAATCTCCTGCTAATAGATATTTGTCATCGCAGCCATTTCATCCCACTGTCCTCCCAAGACGAGTCATTAAAACTGAAACCCATGTAATGCTGTAATTTCATGCAGGTAACCACGTAGCAACATCAGGTGTCTCCCTGTCAGGCGGCTGCCACCTCGTAAGACTCTTTACACCTAAACTGTAAAATGCTAAATGAAGTGAAAGTGGAACAGACAATGACGGAACAACAACTGTCGTGTTCTTTACGGAGACAAGTGATGAATACTAGCACAGCGCTGATGCTTTACACTTTATTTTAGCTCTTTGTTCTCTCCTGTCTGCCCTTGAAAGAGCTGCTGTAAGTTTGCAGACTGAAAACTCCCTCGTTTTCCTGTCCCTTGTTGTTGTCCCTTGCTCTCGCTCCTGAAAGACCGGGGACGGTTTTATCACCTGGGGCCTGTAATGTTCCCCGACGATGACACAAGATGGACTGTCATTATGCTAATGCTGTCCTCTGGAGCCGGGACAGTCACCGCTGTCACTACGAGGTTGACATTTACACGCTGACACGTACTTTGGTCCGCGGAGACGGGGCAACAATCCCTGTTTAGGATTAAGAGAGCTGAGAAAAACAGAGAAGCCAAAAAACAGGCTTGTGCACAGGCAGACATATAAAACTACTGCTCAACTGATGCCAGCTGGGGTCAGAGCCTCTGAGGTTCTTGTTGGGTCTGACCTCTGACAGCTGGCTGGGTGGCTGGGTGGGTGGGGGCAGCACAAATAGGAACAGATGCCAGTCAAGTATGTTCCCTCAGCCCTATGTTCCCTCAGCCCTATGTTCCCTCAGCCCTTTGGTCCCACAGCCCTATGTTCCCTCAGTCTTATGTTCCCTCATTTCTAAGGTTTTTTTTTTCTTTCCAAAATTAGGCCCTATGTTCCCACATTTCCTTTATAACATTTCTCCCAATTTGGTAGTCAATTACACCGAACCTATTATGCAGTAGCGGTTGACTACAAATGTAATGTAGCTTTTAGCTAAATCTGGGAACATAGGGCTCTGGGGGCTGACCCCTTCCAACAACGCTACTCCAGCATAGCGTTGAGTGACGAACCCTTATACCGAAATTAAACTCACCTCCATGAGTTAGTGTAACTTAGACAACAAACTTCTACAGTAATACAAATAGTGTTAGTAGTAGTAAACAAAGCATTAGAAAGTTTGTACAGTAAGTACACCAGTAATTCCGGACATTATTAGTGGGGTAATTTAAGATAGCCGCTTGGTAACGTTAGCACCATTCGGTTAATAGCGGTAACTCGACCACCGTTCAAGCAAGGGAAAACAAGCTTTGTTTTGGCTCGAGGTCATGGTGCAAAGGACCCTAGTTTGAAATTACTCTGAATCATCCCTTTAAATGCTGTATAAAAATAAAAATGACTTGACTTAGAGTTTCATTTTGAGAAAAGTCTTAGAAATAAGAAACATCTTAGAAATGAGGCAACATAGGACTGTGGGAACATAGGGCCTAATTTTCAAAAATTTTCAGTGAAAAAAAAAATCTTAGAAATGAGGGAACATATGGCTGTGGGATCATTGGACTGTGGGAACATAGGGCTGACCCCAACAAGAAGGAGGGAGCGGGAAATAAAGAGAGTGCAGTTGCAGTTGTGTTGGCACATTAGCTTCTTACCTGTGTGGGGTTGTAGAGCTCCTGCAGGGCGTTACGGGAGCCTTTCCTACAGCAGCCTTCCACCATGAACGGGTTCCTCCGCATGACTGCAAAACAGAAGAGGCGACAGTTAGAACTGAGCACTTTTAAAGTCACTTTTGTTGGCGCTTTTATTGGATTCGATGGCGAGGAGGGAGAGGAAATACTGGCGCAGAGAGCAAGGACGCACAGCTTAAGGAATTTGTACACAGCTTGGCGAATATCAGATTGCCCCAAGATCTGAGGACATTTCAAAAATGCAACCTGATCAAAAAAAAAAAGAAAAAGAAAGAGAGACCATAACAATGGAAATTATAGCACCGATTAATAATAAAAATTACAAGCTCCCCGAGTCAGAGAAACCTGCAGAATGAGGACAGGACAGGGAGGAGAAGCTCAAACTACAGAAGCGAGAAGACATAAAGTTAATGCAGTTGTATGATTTAAATGCATGGGGAGACAGAGAAAGAGAGAGAGAGCTAGAGGAAGAGAGAAGTGCACAGTACATCATGGGAGTTGTGTAGGCCTGTAGCAGTATAACTCAGGGGTGGTTCAGGGCTCGTCTGAACCAACTACAGGCTTCATCAAGGAGAAAGTTTGAAGCCTGATGTTAAATGCAGAGAGGGCGTCTGCCTCCTGAACCCTGCTGGGAGCTGGTCCCATCACAAACCCAACGCTAGGAAAGAGCCGCTTGTAAAAGTTTGACTTGAAATCTCAAAGTGCAAACAAGAAGAGTTATTACTCTTTGTGTAGTTCATTTTTAAAACATGAAGGCTTAATAGCTTCTCCCACATCCGCGACAAAGTAAAGTTTATGCGGGAGATGTTATCTCAGTCACTCGGATACACTCGTGTGGCTGTTACTCTTCTACTCGTGTGTGGTGTGTTTATGTGCGTCTTTATTTTTCCATTTCCAAACCACCTCGACGGGAGCTGCTTTGACAAATCAGCTCGATTGATGCACAAGCCCGTGTAATGCGTAGCTGAGCTTCGTCTCGTGGTGAGGTACAGTGTGTTTTCATCTTATCTTACCTTCGCAATAGAGCCACTCAACTGTTTATCTGTGACATGCTGAAACGTAGTGTATCCGTACACAAATGGAAAGGAGACATTTGAACAGCAGCGTCTAGCTAAAGTAACAAACATGAGCCACCGTGCCCATCTGGTTATACCAGAGTAAGTCAGGCTGGATTTGACTTAGTCTGTTAGTTACATAGCTTTACTTTAAAGGGGACATATTATGGAAATATCCCTTTCTGAAGGCTCTTTAACATATGGGTGTTTGTCTTGCCTTCCGGCCCCGAAAATGTGCGAATTGACAAAAAAATCAGTAATAGACTCGCTAGGTTATGAGCTGTTCCCCCAGTTGTCTTCCTGTGATGTAACTAGGTTTCAAATTTGCATAATACCACCCCTACCTGGTACTGGTAGAAGCGGTGAGGTGGGGCAAGCAGTGGTTCATTTGCATTTAAAGCGACAGGCACTAAAACCAGCCATTCTGAACAGGGCTGTTTAGAGAGGATGAAAAGAGCTGTGATGTTTGATCTGTGGAGTATTTTGACCACAGCATGTCACAGACATGTCTTTAAGACACTTGGGAACTATTTTAATTTGTAGAAAGGGGGCAGAATATGTCTCTTTTAACTCACTTTAAACGTCCTATTAGTAAGTTTTGCTATTGCTTCATAGCCAACATTAGCATGAACATCTGTTTACTTAAAGACTTGCAAGTTAAAATTTTAAATTTCATTCCTTTACTCCAACAGCAGTAAAGAAAATACCAATGTTAAATGTTGTTTCCATCTGTCTTTCCTTCTACTGAAGTAAACATGATTACCAGCTACACTCTGGGCTGTCTCATCACTAAGTAAAGAAGAAACACCTGCTCCTGGCAAGAAACCACATTTGGCAGAGACCTTTTTCATTTGGACATCCTGGAGACTGTGAGGATACATGGACAAAGATTCCAAATGCGTCCAATCACAGTAATGAAGGATTTTCATTTAGCTTTTCCAGTTTCTTTTTAGCAGATTTCCATATAATTATCCTATGGCTGTGTCCAGACGGAAACATAGCTTCACCCACAACAATCTTTTTCTTGTTTGTTTTGAAAAAGTTTTCCGTAAACACGTCATCATTTCAAGAAATGATGAACAACCATGTAAACATGGATCCAATCAAAGCAACTCAAAACGCTGTAGTACACACGTCAGGCCTGTGTGGCGCTGTAACGCTGCTATACATACACTAAAACCATAGAAGAAGACGGAAAGCTTCCCCACTCCAAACATTATAAGATGTTGTCTGGGAGTCGTGTCAGTGCGGAAGGAAGGAAGGAGGGAAGGCAGGAAGGACGAAGGGAAAGAAGGAAGGAAGGCAGGAAGCACGAAGGAAGGAAGGAAGGAAGGAAGGGAAAAAGGATTGTGGAAAGAAGGAAGGACAAAGGGAAAAAAGGAAGGAAGGAAGGAGGGAAGGCAGGAAGGACGAAGGGAAAGAAGGAAGGAAGGCAGGAAGCATGAAGGAAAGAAGGGAAAAAGGATTGTGGAAAGAAGGAAGGGGAAAGGAAGGAAAGAAAGAAAGATGGAGGGAGGCAACAGATTGGACCAATTAGATCAAAAGAGGAAGGAAGAAGAAGTAAAGATGAAGGGAACGAAGGAAGGGAAAAAGGAAGGAAAGAAAAATGGAGGGAAGGAACAGATTAGGTCAAGGAAGGAAGCAGAAGGATGGGCGAAAGGAAAGATGGGAGGAAGGAAGGAAGGAGGGAAGGAATGGAAAAATGATTGTGGAAAGACGGAAGGATGCAGGAAGAGAACAACAGGATTAAGGGACACCCGGTTCCAAAATATTGCTGTTTTCACCTCCTGAAAATGCCATTTCCGCCTGGACGAAACAAAACGATTAACAAAACTTATGCAGATTCACTGAAACCCAGCTGCACTAGCACCTGTCAATTTCATTAGGGGTTTGTCACCCATCGCTCATTCAACAAAGAGTTAGTTTTCTTTCTGTAATCCATCCATCAGCTGCAGCATACCGCTCGTCTGCAGAGGGTTGCCAGATCCCAGCCGTCAGTGGGCGAGGGCGGGGTACTTGACAGAACAGCAGTCTATCACAGGGCCAACTCACATTCACACTTAAGAGTCGCCAATTATCCTAACATGCATGTCTTTGGACTGTGGGAGGAAGCCGGAGAGAGCCCACAGGAAGAACCGTCTTGATGTTCGGCACCAGTGCAAACCACTGCGCCACTGTGCCACTCCCATCTTTCTTTAAAAGCCCTGTAATCCACAATGTCTCTCTTTCACTGTAGTAAATTCTTATGACTGATGCAAGAGTGAGATGCTGCTGCTGCTGCTGCTACTCTTCAGTTGTGGACCCCCCCCCCCCACCCCCTCTGGACACCTCCTACAGGATGCTACTTTGGGAATGATGGCTTCAAATGACCAACTGCTGGGAGTATAGGAGGCAGAGAGCTAAAGGGATAAATAATGAGAGCGGTGACTATACGCCAAGGGCAAAGCCACAGTTCAGCGTTTGTTTGGCTGGATCTCAGCTCTTTACAGAACTCGATACAGAGCAGTAGCTGCTGGCAGAGGCTCAGTGGGAGCAGCCAGCGCAACAGTGCCCCGCCAACACACTCTCTCCAATTACTCGGGATGGAAAAGTGCTGAAGGACAGCACAGGAGGGACAAGCAAGAAAACGAACCACTCAGAAGACAGCCAAGGATTTAATGTCGGCTTATTCCACACGTCATCTGCCTCATGTTCATGGATGAACATGTGTTAGTGCCGTCGGGGGGAGAAGATGGCACCAACACACAGATGATGCATATTCATACATCTGGATCCATTTTCCATCAGTTACACTGCTTGTTTGGATTCACAGCCCAAGCAATCAAGATGATACCACAACATGAACAGTATAAATCATAAATGTGTTGTCGTAGTCGCTGATGTGCAGCTGTGTCTGTCTCATTGATCAGTCAATGAGCAGGAAATAATTAAAAAGGACATTTAAGCGGTGATGATTTTTCTATTATATCATTGTAAATTGAGGACCTTGGACTGATGGTCGGACAGAACAGCTCATTTGAAAGATGTTAACTTGGGCTTTGGGAAATCATGATGAATAATTTTCTAGGCTGGTTATTTTCTAGGCTAAGAAAATAACCAACAGATGAACAGTGATGGAAATAATAGCTGCTTTCGGGCAGGGCCACAGCTCGCTTTTAGGTCACAGACATTATGTCTTTGATGTTTTCTCTGTGAATTGAGGGTTTGTACGTTCTACAGTTAAGAAACTTTTTTTTTTAAGCCTAATGTGATTATTTTAAAACAGAGTATTTTTCATCAACCATGGAGAGGGCTCTGACCCGGCACCTTCACCTTTGTGATAATTCTGTAATCATTTACTAAAGGCTACACGACCCTATGAATTATTGAAGGGTCTAATGACATCCCTCCAAGCTTTCTGCTCCACATGAGTCTGTCGCTGAATTCACTCTTTTATCAAGCGTTTCTTTCATCAGCATTTCCAACATATTCTCACTGCAAACTGGTCTCACATGGACGCTCGCTCGGTCAGGACCCTGGGAACCCTGTTGCTCTGTAACACGCTAGATGTGTCAAAAAGAAACAAAACTCACCACAAAGAGACACAAAGCCACCGAACGATACAAAAAAGAGATCACAAAGAGAGTAAAGTGACGTAGATGACTACAAAGCATCCAAAACACAAAAGATATGCCAAATGAACAAAAGAAAATGCAAACTAGAATTAGCAAGTCGTGGTTGTTTCCCTCTGTGTTTAAATGAAGCTGCAGGAAACACAGTCACGATTTCCCCTTGTATTACTGAGACAGGGTCTTGATGGTCACCTGAACATCAGAGACACAGCAACATTGACCATTTGGATATCAAATGTCATTATTCCTTTTTACTTTGGTTTAATTATTAGTTTATGTCAGACTAAGCATATAAATTCTTGACATATGGCCAAAAATGTTAGCTTAAAGGGATAGTTCAACATTTTGGAAAATTGGCCCATTGCCATAATTGCTATAGTCATAGCAGTAGGTGCGTTACCTTTAATTGTCGGTGCAAGCTATTTAAACAGCGGAGCAGAGCAGCAGGCTGCTCAGAGCTATGCTATGGAGGCTAAAGGAATTTCTTGGTTTCCCTCATCAAACTCATCAAATACACAATCCCAAAACTCCAAAACGCTTTCGTGGACAAGTTGTGACCTGCACATTCACCACGCTATGAGATAATAATGGAACGTTACGAAACTGAGCCGTTTTCGAGGTAAATACAGGGTAAATACAGAGTCTGCTTGCTGAAAAACTGTCCCTGAACGCATCCGCGGTTTTGCATGAATTTACCTCTAAAACAGCTCCGTCTCGTAACGTTCCATTACTATCTCATAGTGTGGTGAATGTGCAGCTCACAACTTGTCCACCAGAGCGTTTTGGAGTTGTTGGATTGTGTATTTGATGAGTTTGATGAGGGAAACCAAGAAATTCCCTTAGCCTCCGTAGTGTAGCTCTGAGCAGCTCACAGCTCTGCTCCGCCGTTCTAAAAATAGCTTGCACCGACAATTAAAGGTAACGAACTTACTGCTAAGACTATAGCGATTATGGCAATGGGCCAATTTGCCAAAATGTTGAACTATCCCTTTAAATTGACCTTTGACCTTTCTTAAAACCAAACTCTAATCAGTTCATCCTCGGGTCCAAGTGAATGTTTATGCCAGAGGTAATGAAGTGGTGCCAGAAAAGCTGGAAAACAATGCCTCCAGCTGTGACTGTCACAGGAGGCACAACAAATGCTAAATATTCAGATCTCTACCAGTTCCCCTACGTTGTGCAGAGGGAGCAGCACAAGGTGCCAATTTGCACATCTGCCCCGTAAAGCCGATAATGCAGCATCCACATTTACAGCTGCGACTGTGTATAGATGTACAAATCTGGTGACTGCAAATCCATAAATCAGCATGATGAGGATGTTTGACTGTGATTCTCTGGATTTTCATCTGTTACTGCTGATGTATTGTATTGTAGATGCTTTTTCTGCAGCGGTCAAAGGATTCGTCTTCGCCTGCGCTTACTCTCATCCTCATCTCGCACATCAGAGGAACATCAAAGCGGAGAAGAGGATTCGTGCTTCTCAGCGGGCTGTTGATTTTTTTTTATTTTTTTTTTTTAAATGCTGGTTAAAAATTGAAGAATGGAGTCTGCTGAGGCTGCCGCTGACCACAGATACACCCCTGTATCCCTGTATGTGAACTGTAATCCCTCTATTGGCCCAGAGCAGATCCACTGACAGAGCCCCGGGGAGCGAGCTGAGCGCTTGTTAGTGTAATGAGCCCCAACAGACAGCCGTGACCTTCAAACAGCAAGGGGAGGATAGAGAGAGGGAAGGGATGCCTTTACACTTCACACACACACACACATATACACACAATTGATAACCTTGTTGCTGTAGCTGGTCTTTAATAATGCAGTTTGGTTCTCCGTACTACTGTGGACGACGTATACGCGCAATTACTGTGCCCTCAGAGGACGGGCGCTCTCAGTGTAATAATACAATCATGGAATATTTACTTTCCAGGCTCGCTCATGCAGAGAAGCACAGACACGCGTGCGCACACGTCCTCTCCCGGCAGGCTGAATCAGCACAACTGAGGTGATTACTGTGGACACGGACCTGAGGTGGAGCTCCAGGTAATGAGGATTCAGTGACTGCCATGACGGAGAGACTGGTGTTAAAGGCATAGGACACCCAAAATTGAAATTTCACTCATTATCTACTCACCCTCATGTCGACTAAGGGCTGGGAGAAGTTTCAGAGTCCTCCGTGGCTTCTCTGAGTTACAGGGGGTCTCGGCGTAGCAGTGCATGTCCATATAACGGTTGCAAATGGATACCAACTGTCTTGGTAACAAAAAGACACACCAAAAAACATCCAAATACCTCCATGCTGCTCGTATGTAATGTCCGTCTTGTATTGAAGCCCCGAAATGCGAAATTGTCCCGAAAAAAATTAAATAAGTCTATATTTCAAGCTTCTCTTCCCGGTTTGTCAAATTTGGACCAACCAGGGTCTGTCCTCTTCCCAGTTCGTCCAACTTGACGGACCAGGAAGAGGAGCTTCGAGAAGCTTCCGCTACAAAACAAGCTTGAAAAATAGACGTATTTAATTTTTTTCGGGACAATTTTGCATTTCGGGGCTTCAATATAAGACGGACATTACATACGAGCAGCATGGAGGTATTTGGATGTTTTTTGGTGTGTCTTTTTGTTAGGAAGACAGTTGGTATCCATTTGCAATGCACTGCTACGCCGAGACCCCCTGTAACTCAGAGAAGCCACGGAGGACTCTGAAACTTCTTCCAGCCCTTAGTCGACATGAGGGTGAGTAGATAATGAGATGAAATTTCAATTTCAATTTTGGGGGAACTATCCCTTTAATGGACGCCAGTGTAAATCAGGTTGACAGATCTGGGTCCTGACGTCCTAAACTTCTGTCGCCAGAAACGCACTCACGCCCACTCAGCCGACAAGAGCGTATAAGGTCACCCCCCAACGTCCCCCGCCACCGCCAACACCTGGCTCTCCAGTCGGTGGGAACTGAGCAGTAACCATGGAAACCAATACCTTTCACCATCCCCTCACCTGCAGGAGCTGGCTGGGCTCCTCGATCGGGGCTGGAATCAGGTAAGGTCATGGGAAAGTAGAGGGTTTCTCCTTTCGTCAGTGTTGACAGGTATTGACATTGCGCAACTGCTGGCACACACACACACACACACACACACAAACACACACACACACACACACACACACACACACACACACACACACACACACACACACACACACACACACACACACACACACACACACACACACATGATAGTGTGCTCATGAACAAATATCATTAGCTCCATACTTTTCCTCACAGGTGCAGAGACTGAACAGCAATGTGCTTTGACTTCAATAGAAAGTAACTGCAGCTAGAAAATCCAACATTTCAGCAAAGGGGGGCGGGAAATACAAGCAGAAGCCACCGTAGCGGCGCGTAATAGGTTGACACTCCAACTGATAATTCAAACACGTTCTCTTCTATTCCCTTTTTTTAATCTTTAATAGCTCGCTGCAGTCCCTACTGTCTAGTGAACGTGTGTTTCAAAAGAAGAGGGGTTGGATCTTCTCTGCAGTTGTCTCTCTCTTCACTGTTTCCATTTAATGTTCTACCAAGAAGCCGCCTCTGCACAGGAGCATGATGGGATCACGTGTGAGAGACAGGCTGCTGCCATCCAGGGCAAATTTCAAATCAACAAGAGTTTGACCTGTTAGAGGCAGAAAATTGTGCTGTTGAAACCAATCACACCTTTAGATCTGAGAGGCCAGTAGGTCCTATAGGTTATTTATGTGTCTTTATCCACTTTCATGCAGCTATGAGTTATTTTATATAGAGACTATTGCACTTGATTTGGATATTATCAGATAAACCACATCCACTTTAATGCATTTCCCTTTTCTTAAAATGTGTTCAACATGACTCTGTGGTGCAGGTTTGCAGGTACAAATCCTGCAGCTATAGTCTTGGTGGGTTCCTTTTACTGCAGGCACTTAGAAATGGTGTAAAAACACATCATGAAGAACTGATGTTGGACCAGCCAAAGGTTTTTTACTAGCATTCATTTGTTTAAAGTGACTCTAATTGATATTTTGTGCATTTTGCTGTAGTTACAAGTCTATAGAGAACCATCACCACCAGCTGAATCAGCTCCTACTGAGCTTTATAGTGAGTTTCAGTCATTGTTTCTGGCTACAGGAGGAAAGTGCAGCTATAAAACGGTCTACATCCACGACCACAACCTGCTCGAAAGAAAACAACCGACACAGTCAGAGACTTCATATGGATCCACTAAGAATGACATGATCGAGAATATTTCATTAACATCTACATGAGCATTTCTTGATAGTTATAGTTAAAAACTGAATGAGTAACATCCAGGAACTAAGAGAGACTATAACACTGTTTATGGTGATGTGTCAGTGTGGCAGATTTAACCTGGTGTTTAATTGTTTGTGTCTTTTAGAGCTTACTGTACTTACTTTACAATAACTTTACAATAACACTATTAAGCATTAGTTAAGCATAAATAAACACTGAATTCTTCATTTATAACGCATGAATACTCATTAGTATGTAGTTTATAGATATAGTTATAGTTAGTGCTTATCAATGATGAGTAGAACATTTTTAACTGTGTTTATAAATGACATACTAATGAGTATTTATGTGTTATAAATGATGAATTCAGGATTTATTCATTCTTAAAGCAGAAGTAAGCGGAATATTTGTGTTAATATAAGTCTTAAATAGTTCTATCTTCCGACAGCAATCACTTCTATAGAGTGTTTGGTCTGAAACACGGGTCTGTCAGTCACTCTGCTCTGCTGTAAGCCGAGGAGAAAACTTTCCTTGTATCCTACAACCTTTATCCAATGAGGCATAAAGGGGCGGTCCTCTCTGTGTGTGCAGCCAAGGGATGCGCGTGAATGTGGTGACGTAGGAAAGAGGGCGGGGACTGCTAACTCCATCTGCTGACAGGAAGTTAGCCAAAACCACCGGATCGCTTACTTCTGCTTTAACTAATGCTTAATAGTGTGTACTTATTATAAAGTGTTACCATGTATTGTATTTACTTCAGGAGCTGGTTTAGCACCTCCTTTATGTGTTCAGACAACTGTCCACTCTGTTCATTCATCAAAATAATGATACATGTCTTCATAGCTTTATATAGTCTACATGTATACTGTATAGATCTATTCAGTTATTCAGCTTTTCTTTTTGCTTCACAATTTGAATTGGAATGTATAAAACACTTTCTTGCCCTTGTGAGTTATTGAGAGGCCTCCATTCACTCCTCGCTCCTCATCGCCTCGCCTCACCTTCCTCCCCCTCCTCTGGCTGTATCGCTCTGAGCCAGCCCAAACACCAGAGCCCTGGCTCCGCTATGTACTGTACTGTACCCCCAAGGTAAGAGATGCTGTGTGTTCTGCCCAAATATCCACACACACACACATACACACGGCACAGAAACAAGCGCGCTCTCTGCTCCGCTCCCTTACTCCGCTTTCATCATCCTCAGACGGGGATACTGTCACATTGACACCTCGCCTCCTCCTCCTCCCTGTTACCATCATCCCGCTGCGGAAAAATGCTCCGAGATGTTTCAATTACAACTTTATTAGTCTTTTTAAAAGCAGGTGGAGAGAAGCTGGGAGGCTTCCAGCTCAATTCAACAAACAGGCTCCTCTTTCATCCAGCGAAAGGGAACAGTTGAAGTGCCGGCTAGTAAAACTTAATGCTCCGAACGCCGCGCCTCCTCTAAATTAAGCCGCATTGTGCCTGGGAAGGTCAGAGACGCACTGATTTCATAATTCACTTTAGACATCAGAGGAAATGTCTGCTGGACAAAGCAGTGACACCCTGAGCCGCCTCTGCCAAGACGACTGTAGGAAACCGAGGCTGTAAATCAAGAACACAGACAAACATCAGAGAGCTCAGAATAAACAGGAGGCACTGTGGACTGTACATTCTGCATCTGCTGTCCTTCGTGTTACGAGCATCATCTTTATTTATAGCTGGTTATATCATTATGTGATTGGATTGGACTGGTCAATAAACCAATAGTGAAAAGCAAGAACAAAAGAGGTGATGCTGATCAGAAAATAAAAGCCCAACTTTGGTGTTTTCCCGGAATTTGTCATCTTCAGTTACCCTCAGATATAAAAGCCAGACTTTTGCTTCTTCACGCTGCCAGAGACTCAACACAGTCCGTCTCGTTCCAGGCCTGTATCTTTTGAAACCTGTTGTAAACCTTGACTAATCTGATTTTCCTCAGCCTCCAGGACCGGCCCAGCTGCCTCCGACCCCCTCCTGTGTTCCTGAACCATCCCTGGATTCATCCGGTTCCTGGATCTCTGGATCCCTGGAGTCCCTATAGTGTGACAGTATCGAACTGCTCCCACAGAAAATGCACACAACCTGTGTTCAGAAACACAGGCTTAAAGGGATAGCTTGGCAAATTGGACCATTGCCATAATCCCTTTACTGTAGTCGCAGTAGGTTCAATACCTTAATTGTCGCTGCAAGCTATTTTTAGAACGGCGGAGCAGAGCCACAAGCTGCTCAGAGCTACGCTACAGTACGGAGGCTAATGGGATTTCTTGGTTTCCCTCATCAAACTCATCAAATACACAATCCAACAACTCCAAAACGCTCTGGTGGACAAGTTGTGACCTGCACATTCACCAGGCTATGAGATAATAACGGAATGCCAATGGGCCAATTTGCCAAAATGTTGAACTATCCCTTTAAAATGAGCCGGACTTCTGTGACTTTGTGATGTCACAGCAAAGCATATACCTTGCCCCGCCCACCTGCAGTACACCCAGCATTCAACTTGGCAGGATTTTTGTTTACATGGAATCTGCCATATTCCTTATTTAATCGTTCAGTAAACATGCAGCCAATCAGAGGAGCGTATCCTGATTGGCTTAATGACCTGTTGCTGCTTTAACTCGAAAGAAGCCTGAGAGAGGAGATGGTTTTTTGTTCTTAAAACCACAAATACACCCTCTTATGGATCAACTCAAATAAAACACTTAGTGTAAAATATGGGACCTTTAAAACTTTTATGTAGATTCTTCTAAATGTTTATTTGGTGGAAAAACTGAAAGTCAGAGGCGAGTGAACCCTCATTATGGAGACATTACACACTACACATTATACAGTTGCTTTGGCATGACTTGACACATTATATGGAGCGAGACAAACACTCATAATAAATGAAACACCTTGCCTTTATAAGACTCTCAGAGATGACTCACCAGAGTACGTCAAGCCTGAAAGTTACCTAAAGCAAAATACACTGCAGTCAGTAAATATTAGCCCTGCTCTATAATATTGTGAGAGTTTGATTACACACAAGGCGTCCAATAAACAGCAAGCACAGCCCGACACATGCTCAGTACGGGCTGGCAATCACGCACAACATCTGCTGCCATCTATCTGCAAAGGATTATGGTCCGCTGGAGGAGGATTAATTTGTCCCTAATCTTACCTTCACAGTGGGAGATGCACCGCGCCACCCGCACATCAGCCAACACACACACACACTCACACACATTATATCTTTATGGCTGTGTGTGAGTTATATTGTCATCCTGCACAAAACTTAAGTGCTGCAGCTTAATAGGGATTTAAATGAACAATGCAAGTGGAGTAGAGAAGTAGAGATACAGGTGATTAGCAATGTTGGCACAACTTCATTAAACAAAGCCCAACAAGAACTTGGAAATGATTTTTTGCGTGCAAGTGTGTTCTTTATGAGTGTGTGAGTGCATAAAACCAATCAGGTCTCCAGTGATGATTAGCTGTGTGTATGTGTGTGTGTCTTTCCTGGTTAGGGTGCTCCTTTTAATCCCTTTAATGATGATTACTAACATGAAGACAATGCATACGCAATTCCGGCGCTGTCAGTCCTCTCCTCACCTCAGGCTCTCAGACGGAGTCGGGGAGGAGAGAGATCTGCCATCGCTCTTCACTGCATTACCGCTCAGCTCAGCTCAGCTTTGACTGACAGCTGTGCACAGCCGGGGGGCACGAGGCGCCGATCGGCACGCTGCTGTTTGACAATGTGATAAAATTCACACTGAAACTGTTTTGGAAGCCGAACAGAAAGACATTTTTTGGCGGGTAATGTGTAACATCTTGTACGAGGGGCGGCCGCTATCCCGATTTACAACTGATTGGCAAGTTCTGTAAATAACTCTCAATGGTGAGCAGTGAACTCAGCACTTGTAGTAACAGTTTACAGCTTCTCTGCAGCAGTGGGATTAACTCAAGCCTTTGCTATTGATGCAAACCACACAACGTCTGATGATGTACACAAAATCTCTGTGTACTGCAGCAGGTAGCACTGTATGTTGCTATCAGAATGCTATCAGAAGGCACTTAACAAAGGAAAACAGGCCATTATAACCTATTTAGAATCTAGGTCTTTGCTTCAAAGAAACTGCAGAGAAAGCAGTTTCCTTCCATCATCAAAAGGCATGGGGGGGAACTTCAGGACACTGTCAGAAAATCGTGTCCCCTTCACTTCCCCAAAATCCTCTTTTTGTTCCCTTCGCTTTTATTCGGTGTGAGGTCGATTTTGAAGTCTCTTTGAACGCCGTCCTCTGACTGTTCAAGCCTCCGCACTCCACATGAGAGGAAATCTGTGTTGATAAAAAAATGTTGATTCATTCGTCCGAGGCTCCTCCGGTGCTTACCGTGAGCTCAAAGCAGTAAAACTAACAAGCCGTACCGAGCGCTTTGCTGACTTCTTTCATCCTGGGAACTTGCTTCTTAGCCTATAGACCTTCCACACTACTGCAGGAGACTGTCAGTGGAATATGCAGCCTAATGCTTTCTGACACTACTCAGGAACTGGGGGAAAAAAAGATAAATTAATCTATCAACCGAAAATCACAATTTTATATTTATTTATTATTCATTTTAACAGCATGGTCATGTAAGTCCTTAAAAACCAATGAACACATAGCCTGGCTAACAACAGACCTCATCTCAATGTAGATTGAGATTCAGTCTGGGAACCACCTGTTCATTTTTTCATATTTGAGGCGTGGTTTACGAAAGCCCAGAGCTGTTTATTGATCGCTACGAATGTCTATCAAGCTAATATATCGTATTGTATCAATCATACCGATGACGTATGTAGAGCGACAGAAATCCGATGAGGAAAAAAGTGCTAAATGTTGCTCTTTTTTCAAAATAAACTTGCTAAACTACTTAAAGCAGAAGTAAGCGATCCGGTGGTTTTGGATAACTTCCTGTCAGCAGATGGAGTTAGCAGTCCCCGCCCTCGTCCCTACGTCACCACATTCACGCGCATCCCTTGGCTGCACACACAGAGAGGACCGCCCCTTTTCTCTCCTCATTGGATAAAGGTTGTAGGATACAAGGAAAGTTTTCTCCTCGGCTTACAGCAGAGCAGAGTGACTGACAGACCCGTGTTTCAGACCAAACACTATATGTCAGTGATTGCTGTCGGGAGATATAACTATTTAAGACTTATATTATCACAAACATTCCGCTTACTTGCTGCATCGAAAGGTAAAGCAGCTGCCGCCATGTTGGATCGACAAGCAATCAACAAAGTCGCTCCGGTGTTGTCACCGTCTTGCTGCCCCCTGCCCCGTTCTGTGATTGGCTCTCTTGTTTAGGGAAAAATTGGGTCCATGGTTTCCAGGCTGTGATATTTTTTTTCCCAGCATGGCCACACCAAGACCCGCCTTACTCCGCCTCTGATTGGCTGACCTCTGCAAGGCTAGCCTACCTGCATCTTACCCTAACCTTAACCACTCCCTTCTTCATACCTAAACCCAACCGGGAGAGTAGAGGGCATCGCAATCAGAGGCCTAGTAAGGCAGGTCTTGGCGTGGCCAGCTATAGGAAAAAAAAGTCTGCTTCCAGGCTGACTTGCAGAGCGAATAAAATTGTGCGCAAGGCAGCATGGGTAAACCCAGGCTAACAAACACACACAGCTTTCAGCATCGAGCCATGATCAGGCACTCAATCAGGAAATGCTCCTTGGCGAACATTTTTTAATCTGTTAACCTTTCAAAGCGCTCTGCAATACACACACACAGACACACACACACACACATTCATACAATGATGGAAAAGCCATCAATGGCAATTTGAGGCTCAGTTTATTGCCCAAAGACGTTTCAACATGTGGAGGAGAAGTAATAGAAAATGGAAAAACAAAAAGGTTGCTCTCTGCCACAGGAGACAGCTCTGGGTGAGTAAAAGCAATTATTTTGATGCTGAACTTGCAACATTGGTTCTTGGTGAGACTGATAAGAAAACAGCTGTTGATGCTAACATTACTATTTAGCACCAAATAGCCCCTTTAACACACAACAGAGCTCTTACTGCGTTGACCAGGTTATTCCTGCCCTGTCAGCTCCGGTTGGAAAATAAATTGGAAATCCTGTTAATAAAAATCTGGTTACCTTGAAGGACATTCAGGAATCTAACACAAATAGTGTTTGACATGATTATTTGTATTGGATAAGAAAAATAAAATTTGGCTTTTCCTGAAATGCTATTTTTTTCACTCATTTCCCAGTATGGCTGCACCTGACTACATGCATTAACAGTGCCGGTTTACACTGAATATGAGCTCCAGTACAAAGTGTATCAGTCAGTTTTAATCACTGTGTTAACTGTCAGTATGTCTGTGCTTTGATGTCACCGAGGAAAACTCCTGTGCATTCACTGCAGCAGGTAAAAAGTGAGTGGGTACTGTATGATAATAGAAGAGGAGTAGCAGCGATTTAATGCAAAACCACCGGAGACAAAGACGGCACCTGACAGCTTCTGCAACATCTACATCGCACTACGAGAACAATGCAGCCGTCTTTTCAGGCCTTCTTTAACACATCAGAGCCGTCACTGAGCACACAGCAGCATGACAAGCAGCAGCCTCAGCAGGTCAGGATGAGACGCTGTGAAGAAGAGAGTCACCAAGGCGACCTCTGCATCACTCTGTCGTGGACTTTGATCAATTTTAGATGAGGGGTTTTCATCACTGATGCGGTATCCCTTAGAGATACAGGACATATCGTACACAGATGATGCACATGTAGCCTGAGCCTGATCCTGTTGTGACATACTGTCTATGATCACTGTCATTCATCCACCGGCTCAAGCCTCAATCAACCACAATGCACTGCAGCCACTGGAGTAAACATGTGAGAGAATTTAACTCTTGTGTTTGGGTCACCAGTTTTTTTTTTAAATCCATGAAAGTACCACACAAATCTGTTTATTGCATCAAGGCTTTTGGACTTTGTCAGGAACCTGTAACATTTTTTCCCCCACAAAATTCTAAAATGCTCTGCAAATTATAATTTGTGGTGTTAGGGTTGATTTAGACGCAGTTATAACGATAAGAACAATAATTGGAGTTAAAACTGAAATCATAAGTGCAAAACCAACCTTTTCATGGATAAGACATGAGAAACAAATGGGATGATAAATAATTGTTTTTAGTGTGTTTTACAGCTGACCCTAAGCAGAAAGCTGACAAGAGGAAGGTTAAATTGAAGCCAAGGGGTATACTGATAAAAAAGGCCCAGGGGCCCACAGCAAAACATATTAAAACCAATATTTTCATGGATAAGGAAGCCTAACCAAGAGAGCAAAAACAAATTGGATGAAAAAAATGTGAAAACTGACCCTAACACAAGAGATGGTAGCAGAAAGACGAAGGTTAACTTGGCAATGAGATAATTAATGGATCCTGGAAACATGTTTAATGAATAGAGTCATTATTATGGTAGAATCTTTGGGATACGTGATGTTTCTGAGGAAGGATGAATTATACATTCAGCTTCAAGGCTTCTTCCATTAATTATCTCAGTAATTAAAGCTTGATGAGAGGAAATACAGTGATCATTTGATATTTAATGATATTCAGTCAAACTTAGATCATCTACATCAACTATTCGACCTTTTATAGCAGGTTTAAAAAGGCTCTGATGCAAAATATAACCTTCATTTCTTGGTTGTTAGTGTCCCTTTGAGCTGTCGCTGACAATGTTATTTAAACCAACCTCTTAGATCAAAACCAACATGACAGGAGAGTTAACACAACATCAGGATAAGGATGTGCAGCTCTTTGAGTGTCACATTAACACCTGTCCCACTGCAAACATGGGCAGGTGGGAACCAAAGAGCTCCACAGAAAAAAAAGAAAGGTTGTAAAGAACCAAATTAAATGTTACCACTCAAATGTTAACAGATTCAATAAAGTCATATTAGTTAATAATAGAATACTCTAATAATATTGCACCACTTAACCATACAACACAAATTAATATGGTAAACTTATAATTAAAATCCAAATAATTACGGGTCTTGGAGCCAGTCAGCCAGCGCACGTTAAGCTCTCTGTTGGAGCTAATGCTGAGCTTCATTTATCAAGCTGTGAGATAATGGAAGCAACAGGGGATCCTAAAGTATTGCTTTAACTATGAAGAGCGATTGGTGGCTGAGAGTGACCGCAGTTATGGCTCTGTCCATCTCTCTTCATTTGTTACTCTTAAAGTTGTCCATAGGACACATTAGGTGCCATTACCGTGAGTATACTGGCTCTCTGATAATAAAAACTCAGTGTTCACATCCAGTGCTGCTCAAAACACCATTTGTAAGCAAGTGGTCGCCCAAGGGCATTGGACTCATTTCAGAAGTTGGAAGCTGGACTCATCTAAGATACAGAAACAAATACAAAACACTGAAACTGTGCAAACTTTAATTTAATCTTATCCTAAGAAATCAATATTGTATATGTGGTAAATATTTTAAATTCATGGTTTACTTACTAGTTAAACCTCAATTCCCTGGTTTTGGATGATAAATGACTAGTTTAACTGTGGTGTACTTCTTCAGTTAGGCCAAACAACAACAACATCGTGGGTCATTAGTCTCAGACAACCTTGGTCAAAATAGTGTGTAGTATCAAATATAATAATAATATATATTTTATTTTTCTGCTTTCAAATGTTCTCTGAGACTTTTATTATATCTTATTATAATAAATAAATATACATGTTTATTACTTTTTGCACTGTGGATACTCCAATGATGCTGTTAAATTATTGCTTTGTAATTATTCCTACTGCTGAGGATCACAAGCCCAAAAACGTATTTATTCTCATTTTCCGTCTTTTGTGGCGCAGACATACAGATCTCAGACCAGATCTCAAAACCTTAATGACTAAAAACCCAAATATCTGGAAACCTTTATCTACTCCTGCATGACATCACCACCACTACCCTAGTTCCACGTCTGCCTGGATACAGACGGGCCGACCCGACGAGTCCCAGGAACCCTGAGTCATAGCTGCCCTCTCTCTGCCTGACTCAACATTCCCTTCACTAAAAAGGAAAGGAATTCAAACCCAGCCGCCTTGAGATGGGAACCGAGACCGCAGATGTTCGCTTAACTCTTCGTGGCTCACTCATGACACAGGCGACACACGTGGTTGTCAGAGGATGTCAGCATGGAAACTGTTAGCTAAAGCATGAATCAGACAGATAGTGGAAACATGGTCAGCTCTAAATGTGAGAGAGATTCTCATCCCCAGACGTTTATTTACAATGGAAAAGCCTGAGAACCAGAACTTAAGACGACTGCGTGACCGTAAATCCTAAAAATGGAAATCGTGTCACGTTCGAGGCCATTTCATTAGCCGGGGGAAGCACTGGATACATTACCGCCCTTTAAAGTATGGGATGCTTTTGCAAAGCTATTAGATAGAAGGGAAATGAAATGCAGACATGAAATATGCAAATTAAATACAGTTTTGTGTGGACCCAGCTTCATATGACAAGTTTGTGTTAAAGGGATAGTTCACCCAAAATTCAAATTTCACTCATTATCTACTCACCCTCATGTCAACTAAGAGCTGTGAGAATTTTCAGAGTCCTCCGTGCCTTCTCGGAGTTACAGGGGGGTCCGCGCAGCAGTATTTGTCCATATAATGGTTGTGAATGGATACCAACTTTCCTCGTCCAAAAAGACACACCAAAAAACATCCAAATACCTCCATACTGCTCATCTGTAATGTCCCTCTTGTATTGAAGCCCCGACATGAGAAATTGTTCCGCCGGTCAGTGCAAATCACGTGAGATTTACACTGACACAGGAAGAGCAGTGAACCGAGACACTGGGAGCTTCCGCTACAAACAAGCTTAAAATATAGACTTTTTTTTTTTTTTCGGAACAATTTCTCATGTCGGGGCTTCAATACAAGAGGGACATTACAGACAAGCAGCATGGAGGTATTTGGATGTTTTTTGGTGTGTCTTTTTGGACGAAGAAAGTTGGTATCTATTCACAACCATTATATGGACAAATACTGCTGCACGGACCCCCCCCGTAACTCAGAGAAGGCACGGAGGACTCTGAAAATTCTCACAGCCCTTAGTTGACATGAGGGTGAGTAGATAATGAGTGACATTTGAATTTTGGGTGAACTATCCCTTTAACGTTTTAAATACGGGAGGAGGAGGACGAGGCCACGTGGACTTAACGGAGGTCAAGGCTTTGATGGATGGCAGGAAGTCAACAAGTGATGACTGTTTACAGTCTGCCCCCCCCCCTCCTCTGGGGCACACACACACACACACACACACACACACACACACACACACACACACACACACACACACACACACACACACACACCACACACACACACACACACACACACACAAAATCTGACCGAGTGGAAATGGAGCAGTGGTGAAATGTGGTCAAGTGTGGGCCAAATCAGTCTGAAGGTGGCCAAGCGTGGAGAGAGACCCAGTCACATGTGCGGGGTCGACAGGGGCAGTGGAGCAGACGCACCGGAGGAGGAGGAGGAGGGGTGGGGAGGGTGGGGAGGGTGAGGGGGGGTCATAGAGATGGTGAAGGAGACGAGGAGAGACTCCTGCCTGCCTGGATACAGACAGGACGAATCAAAAATGAACTCAGTGAACCTCCTCGCACACGCCCTGTGGGACTTCTCAGACACACACACACGCAACGCACGCACTCACTCACTCCATCACACACTTCACGCTCTGCGCCCTCCTCCTCCTCCGCCTCCCCTCCCCACCCCGCCGCTGTAAAGAGTGTGAATGGAAGTGAACATGAGCGGAGGAGAAAAGCGTGCTGGGATCAGACGGAGGGATCCGATCCCTGAGGCGAGCTGTCATCCCAAAAAAACCATCACAGACAGACAGACAGACAGACAGACCACAGACAGGAAGACAAACAGACTCACGCTACGTCCAGTCTCCTACGGTTTCGTTTTAAAACACCTCTTTTGTTACATTTTCAATTCCTGTCCATATGATCGCAGAAATTTCACACCTTGGAAACACTGCTGACCCCATTTCAGTCTGAAAACAACTTTGGAAACAATGACCTAGACACACATGGTTGCTCCCTGATTAGGTCTTATTAGAAACAACTTCAATAATGAACTAAAAGTGTTACTAACTTTGTTGTCTTTGCTCTGCCTCTCTTTAATTGTAGGATTGAATTTAATCAACTGCAGAATAGAAAATCTGCCTCCTGTTTACAAAGGCTCACCCACTGACACCTTGTGTGTGTGTGACTGCTCAGGTGTAACGGTCTAGACGGAGATCGATTTTGTCTGAAATTTGAAATTTGCCTCAGAAATGAAAACACTGTTGTGTGGATGCACCCTGAGAGACAAAGAGGCCGGACCCCTTAAAGCAGAAGTAAGTGATATATTTGTGTTAATATAAGTCTTAAATAGTTATATCTTCGACAGCAATCACTTACATAGAGTGTTTGGACTGAAACACGGGTCTGTCAGTCTCTCTGCTCTGCTCTGAGCCGAAGAGAAAACATTTATCGTATCCTACAGTTTTTATCCAATGAGGAGAGAGAACGGCATGCAGGGCTGTGTGTGCAGCCAAGGGACGCCGTGAATGTGGCAACGTAGGGACGAGGACTGTTATGGTGCGTTCAAGGAAACTCGTATTTTTCCGACCGTGAAGTCGTACCAGTTTGATCTGGTACGAGTTCACCGGTCAGAAGTTACGAGTGGCCGTTATAGTGACTTTCACCGGTAAAACAGGTCGGAAAAACACGAGTGGGTTGCCTGAAACGCTACAAAGTCGTAAGTTGTGACTTGAAGCTGTAATTTACGATTTCAAAAGCCTGCCTGGAACGCAGCATTAGCGAAAACGACCGGACCACTTACTTCTGCTTTAAGACAGGCAGGCGGGTACAAGAGGGCAGATTTGGAGAAGAGTCAGTCAGTCAGTCAGTCAGTCAGAGCAAGGCGGCAACAAAGACACTTCATTCTCAACAAACCACACACTAAAATGGTTTTAGCCTTCCCTGGTCCTCACCCGCCTGCACTCCGGGGTCTTATGCATAAAACATCTAAGGTTGGAAAAACGCTCTCAGTTGACGAGCGGTGGTGAGTAATTCATGAGGGTTTGTAGCCGTGAGACTCCTCCAAGCAAAGGAGAGATATTGAGCAGTAATGATGAGGACACAAGGCGGCTGGCGCTGTTCAAATGACTGGAGACATGTTTACAATGTGTCTGCAGGGCAACACATAAAAGACCATTTTTACACTAAGGAGGATTTAAACTGTATCTATTTTTTTTTTTTAAATTAAATCTCTTGTTGCTTAATAATTGGCTGCACTCATAAAATCACTATTAACGGTTAAGGAATCAATTAGAATTCAAATTAGTAAAAAGTTAAAAGTTGAAGCATGAATAAAAATCAGACAGGTAATGAGTTATTTAAATCAAAGATCCCCAGGATTAGTTCATTCTCTGCCTGGACAGCCTGTCTAATATTCATCTCTCATTAAACATTAATGAGTTATAGCTTAGATTCCTTTATAAGTGATTAATTGTAAAGTATTACCATGTATCATATATTAGTTTAGCATATTCATGGTGGAATAAAACTGCAACTATGCTCTGTACTGATGAGATCGGTCCTATAGGAGCAGTGTGATGCCATAAATACTAATTTCTGCTTTACTGATGTGGTGTGAACATGCCACCTCGGGTCTTTCTGCAGGTTTCTGATCAGGATCTTCTTCTGATGTGATGCACAAAGCCACATCTCATTTAGGGGTTGCATCAAATTGACGCGGTCTAACAAAGTGCGACCTTAATTGACCTCATAGGCCAAACTGAAATGAGACCCCACGGAGGATTCTTCTATCTGTCCCCTGCTTGCTGTTTAACCTGCCTTGTTCTCATTCTGAAAAGTGATTCCACAGTGATTCATCATCAGCATGAAATTAATCGTGGGATCCTTCGTTGCTCGGGCAATGAGGGACGCACTCCTTGGCTGCGTTTGAAGGAGCGTCGGTCGGAGATGTGGCAATCTGTGCACGGCGCTGAGACGCAGTCAGTCTTCAAATGAAGCCGTGGAATTGAGACACAGCGAGTGAAACATCACCCGCTGTGACACTGTTCAACCTGATACCCCAGAGGTAATTGTCGCCTTGACTGCTTCACATATCAGTCTATCAGTCACCTTGCTTTAACAAGACATCTTCACATCTAGTCCTGAAGAATGAACTCTTTCCTTACAATGCTTCTTCCCTCTGTTTTCCCCTTCCCCTTGTACACATCTGTTATAATCATTTTCATCTGATCTTTAACCCTCCTGTTGTCCTTCTGGGTCAAAATTGTCCAATCTGTTCCCTTCCTCCATCCTTCTCTCTTTCCTTCCTTTCTCCCTTCCTTTCCACAATCCTTTTCCCTTCCTTCCTCTCTTCTTTCCCTCCGTCCATCCTTCTGCTTCCTTCCTTGACCTAATCTGTTCCCTCCCACCATCTTTCTTTCCTTCCTTTCCCCTCCTTCTTTCAACAATCTTTTTTTCCTTCCTTCCTTCCTTCCTTCCTTCAATCCTTCCTTCCTTCCTTCCTTCCTTCCTTCCTTCCTTCCTTCCTTCCTTCCTTCCTTCCTTCCTTCCTTCCTTCCTTCCTTCCTTCCTTCCTTCCTTCCTTCCTTCCTTCCTCCCTCCCTTCCTCCGTTCCCTTCGTCCTTACTTCTTTCTTCCTTTTTGACCCAATTGACCTGATCTGTTCCCTCCCTCCATCTTTCTTTCCTTAATTTTCCCCCTTCCTTCCTACCTTCCTTCTTTCCCTTCGTCCTTCTTTCCTTGACCCAGGAGGACAACAGGAGGGTTTGTATATGTGATGCAGAACTTGAAGCTCAGCAGCGTAAAACTTTTCACTCTTGCATGACTTTTTTAAAGGAATAAACCTCTCCCACAAGCGGAGCGCAGCAGGAAGCATTATGTGGACAGTTTAAGAGCACTGATTATGCTAATGACGAACATGCACCTTCCCGTGAACAGGTGGTGTTCATCAGGCTGAGATGAGCAATTTATGACAAGTTTGTGCAGCTCAGAGAGTTTGTTGAGTCCAATTTGGAACAAGGAATCCTCACAGGAAAAATAAAGAGACAAGATCACTTAAATGTCCTTGTGTTAGGCTCATTATCTGGGAATGGGACATCTGTGCTAAATTTCAGCACAATCTATCCAACAATGCATTTAAGTTAAAAACCTAAATATGTCAACCTGAGAGGAAAGGTCAGCGGATCATCAACGTCTGAATGACTCATCAGAACAGAAATGTCTGCACACGTCTGAAACAGCCAACTTACACTGACATACAGCCATGCTGCTAAGATAAATACAAACCTCAAGGGACATTGTGTAACTTATCCTGTTATCTATTCACGAAAATCGATTATTTCGTTCAAAAGTCTGTTTTTCATTAATCCGGTAAGCTCTGAATGAGCCGTTCATATCATTCATATCTCCATGGAGCGGGTAAGCTCGGTGCTGGCTGCCATGTGGTGTCTCCATGTTTTTATGTTCATGGGGAGCGTGACGGTAGGAAACCACGGAAACTCAGCGGAGACACCGGAGCTGTCGGCTCAGGTGGAGGTGGCGTCTGTGAAAAGTCACAGCGGTAACGCAGTGAGGAGGAATGGAGCGTTACACTGATGCTGCATTCACCTGCAGTCAGGCAGACGGCCGTCAGTAACAAACCAGATGTCATTTTAGTCACAGAAGTCCAGAGAAAGCCGGTAAAACGTGGGTCAGGTAAACAATACGACATCGCCATGACAACATATTGTCACGTGTATTGTTTTGCCTCGTGCTGACGGACCACTTGTTTACATAGAGGCTTGTTTATGTCGTTACGTGCAGCGGCTGTCGTCCGTCTGCCGTCTGCCCAATTCCACGTGAATGCAGCATGAAAAATATGATTGAGTTGCTTGCGATAATATACAACCACAATGCTAGATGGGAGTAATTCCTACACAATGTCCCTTTAATGCTCCCATATTGGAGAAAATGTCATTTCCATGTTTTTTTTTTGTGTGTGGATCGTTTTTCAATGCAGTAAAAACACTGTGAAAGTATCAGCCAATTGTCATCACAGAACAGTAACATTAGAGACCATCAGCAAGTGTTTTTTTTAATAAAACATAAAACAATCTTATGAATCTGAGTTTGATTTGGACTGTTCAGTTCAATTTCAGCCTATTTTGTTTAACAAGGTGCAGCTGGTAGCTACAATCTGGTAACTGTGGTTGTTCTGAATAGATTAAAAACAAAAAACCCTCAGAAAACTAAACAAAATGTTCTGTTCTACCTTGACTTTTTTTTCGGTACCTAAAGCCACAGATATATCCTCTTTTACTGACATCAAAACTTGACCTTTAACACTGAAATACAGTATTTTTCCATCAACCAGGAGAATGTGGGCCCATGTGGTGGCTCTGACTGTAACTGAGCAGAGACAAACACACACATTCTCCCCACCCTCACATAAACACAATGTAATATTTTCGATTTAAAAGGTTAATTGTATACAGTGGGGTCCAAAAGGCCGAGACCATGGGAAAGTGGTCTCAGACCTTTGGGACCTTGCTGTAGTTATTATTTTGATTAATCTTTTTGACCTGCAATGATTTTTTTTTTTTTTTTTTTTTTTTAATGCTGGGGTCACGTTGTTCGCACAGCGGATATGTAATTACAGAATGAGACTCTGCAGATATTCTATTTGCATATTCAACAGAAGGTCACAGTCAGTCTTCAACAGAGAAAGCTGCTCTTCACACTCTGAATATTAATGAATCAACTCTGTGCTATGCTGCGTTGATTTTTTTTTTTTTCTTACCACTAGCATTTAGAAAAGCTAAACTCTTCTTACTAAAGTTTTCTGTGAGTCTGCTGGATTCATGGTAATACAGCCACTACACCGACATTATATTCAGCATCTCGTCTGTATTGTGTCTGGAGAGTTGAACAGTAACTGCAATCTTGCCTTGAAAAGCTTTCATTCCCGAAAATCACCAACCCACAGTGAGGAGACCGAGGATCAAAAAGCACAGAGGCCTGATAATAGATGTTAAAAATAGCCTCGCATATTACAGTACAGTGTCCCTGCTTTATTTAGTGAGACAGAGAAGTGGCACATGGAGACGGGCGAGCCAGCCAGACACAGCAGCTCCTCCACACATAAGCAGAAGAAAAGAGAGAGAAGATGGAGGAAGAGTGGACGTGAAATGACTCTTGAAGAGATGAGTTATCAATTCAAGCTGAACATAAGGAGCAAGTGCTGCTCTGCCCGCGGCTTTAAGCTCAGAAGAAAGAATAAGAAGAAATAGGAAAAGGAGAAGAATGAGGTCTGGGGTGGAGCGGCGGCCCAGCTGCTGCAGGCCACGGAGGCTTTCACGCAAACCGCCGGGTTCAGAGAGGTTAAGAGGCTAAACTCCTTGACACACTGATATATCATCATCATATGCCGGTTAACACACTTCTTAATTTCTATTAGGATGAAGTGTGTTTATGTGCATCTGTCATTATCATTAACATGTTGTTCTAGCTACTTGTCTCTCTCTGATCTGGACACTGGGATAGATCCCACCAGCTTGGACCGTGTTTGATCGTGTTGAACACATTGTTTTACACTTATCCTAAACTACTGAGGCTCTTCTCAACCATTTCACACCATTAAACCCACTGTTTACATGTTCTAATTTTACTCATCAGCTAATGCTCAATCTATATGCTTCAACAATGTTCTTCTGCTGTCAGTTTAGAATGTATTTCAACAGGTATTAACTTTTTTTTTTTTTTTAATTCAGGAATTTTTCAAACTTTTCGTGTCTTCATCATCCTCTTCAACAATTCAAGTAATTTCCAGCCATTTCATACAAAATCTTACATCTTCTACTTTTTAAATGTATTCTCAGCCATTGCTTCAGCTGTGTTAGCGCTGGTTCATCAGTTTTCCTTCCTGTCAGGTTAGCTGCAGATTTCAACTGTTCAACCATTACATTTAAACATGCAGGATTTCAATGTTTTCTTCTCCCTTTAGCATTTCTACTGCTTTTTACCTTTAAAAGACATTCATCTCATACTATGTTTCAGCTTTAGCATTAGCCTTTTCAATATTGCTTTAGCAGTTTCTTCAGCTAATTTAGCATTGATTCAACAATTTCTCCAGCTCATTCAGCATTGCTTCAGCAACAGCGTTCAGCTGCTTTCAGCATTCACACGCATTTCCTGCTGGAAATGCTATCTTTTTCTAGTTTCTATTAGGATAAAGTGTGTTTATGTGCATCTGTCATTGACATGTTGTTCTAGCTACTTGTCTCTCTCTCTGATCTGGACACTGGGATAGATCCCACCAGCTTGGACCGTGTTTGATCAGGTCTTTTGAAAATGGACCAACTGACGTCAGGACAGCAAAGCCAGTGTTATGTTAACTGGCACGGCTCTAGTTAATCCCATGTACTGAGCTAAGCTGTGTTACTATCCAACGTCTGGCGGAGAGGGAGCACAGCTGGATCGGTTTCCACACGTCTTTCCAACAAAAATGTATTTAAAAATACACTTCAAAGCTCTGGACTGAGTCGACTATGCTGGTCATTGATCAAAACAAAATGACACAATAATAAAGAGAAAATACTTTCACATTCTTGCATATTAATCAGCGGTAAATTCAATTGATCGGGGCTCGATTTGGAGAGGCTGGAAACCTGTCATGACCAGGACAAGTGAGACAAATGCACGATGAAGGCAGAATAAATAAATAGATAAATTGTAGAGTTAAAGGGAAACTTCGTTTTTTTTCAACCTGGGCCCTGTTTTCACATGTTTTTCTGTATACGTGAGTGATGGATAATACTTTTATTGAGGTGGCTCCAGTATTGAGCCGGGCAGGCAGCCTGCAGCCCAGCTAACGCTCTTCAACCGGGCAAGTGGCTCCCGTCAAAGTTCGCCCTATAAACCTGCATTTTTTTCACACTGACAGGCTCAGATAGTTACAATGAGTGTCCCACAACATACTAGAAAGGAGAAATGAACGTATGTCTCTGGAGGTCGCTGTTTGTGGTTGTGATCTGTGTCCAAATCTCACCATGCTAGAAATCTTGTTCTGAAATCTCGCGATAACTCACGGCGAAACACCTGTGGGGAATACTGTTACCTGACTGAGGTGAAGGGAGACGACCTGAGTGCTTTTTTGTTGGATTACCGAACACTGTTACTTTAGTTTTAAGTAAAAGGTTTTTTTTAAAAAAAGTCATGGCTGAATTTTTGCCCGATGTGGACGACGTGGATGAAAGGGATTTCTAGCGTGGTGAGATATAGACACAGATCACAACAAACAGGAGCCACCTCAATAATTGTATCATCCATCACTCACGTATACAGAAAAACATATGGAAACAGGGCACAGGTTGAAAAAAAAAACGAAGTTTCCCTTTAACACAGACTACAGACAACCAAGAAAATAGAACAAAGGAAACTGTAGGATGTGATCATCTGTAAAATCAGTAGGTTGAGTCCATGTCGGTCAGGTGAACACATATCTACAAATACACTAGACAGCAGAAAGAGCGGGTCAATGTCTTCCAGGCTGGAAGAACTGGGCCTACGTGCTGCTTCCAGATCAAAATAAAGCAGCTCCACCCTCCAGGTGCTGCTGTCTAACAGAAACAGAAAACACAGAGGAAAAACAAGCCGCCCACAAACAGAAATCATAAAACCTAAAGACGGACCAAGAGACCATCACGGTACCCAAGACTCAGAAATTCACTTTGCTTGTCAGACCAATAACCAGTGAGAGATTTCACCTTTTCATTTTTGATATTTTTGAAAGAAAAATCCTAAAAAACATGTAGTTCAGCCAGAGGTCCTGCGCCGAATCATTCCTTTCATACTGTATACTCGGACTTCACTGAAAATATTCAGCAAAAAATAGTTCAGTGCAAGGTTTCAGAAAGTTATTGAAGATAAAATAAAGTGAGGGGTAAAGAAACTCTTTTTTTGATTGAGAATGAAAATATATCTGTAAAATAAGAACATACTGAAGAGCCCTGATGTAGCTGCTCCGTCATTAAAGGTTCTTTTATCAGTGTATTTGATCATTTTCACATTAAATCAATATCACAGACGAGGCTGCAAAAAGCAGAAGGAATGCATTTGAATGCAACACGACTGTAATTCATATTAATTAAAGCTCCATTGTATGCACATAGCAGCTATGCGTAGTGCACTTCTGTTGGAAATGTGACTGATGTTATTCAGGAGCATCACAAAGAGCTGCTCTCTGCTGGTGAATCACGCAGACAGACGGATGATTAAATTGTTTTATGAGCAATAATGTGTTTAATATTGTGATGTGCTTGCGATGTGTTTTTCCACTGTGAATGTGAGTGAACTCAGTGGTTTGACTGTGCGCTGTCATCTCTATGTTTCCTCTGTGCAGTCTTCAGGTCAAAACACACTGTGGCTGCTGTTCCTAACTTCCCACACTGTTTGACTTTACTGGTACTAAAATGTCACTTTTTTTTTCTGTCGAGACATTTTTCTAGTTGCACACACCCAAACAACAAAACAGTTGCTTGTAACAGAGGTTGGTTGGATTTTCTCGTCTACCTCAGCCAGCCAAGAGGAGAGAGAGAGAGGAGGGAAGGGGCCGAGTGCACACGCAGAATAAAAATGACTAACAGCACAGTGATTATAAATCACAACAATTTGTCTTGGTGATTTAAGGAACATATTTTTTACTGCACTATTTGTAACTTATATCAAATACCCTGGCTACATTTGTTTAAAGGGATAGTTCACCCAAAATTCAAATTTCACGTCCTCCGTGCCTTCTCAGACTTAGGGGGGGGGGGGTCCGCGGAGCAGTATTTGTCCATATAATGGTTGTCAATGGATACCAACTTTCTTCGTCCAAAAAGACACACCAAAAAACACCCAAATACCTCCATACTTCTCGTCTGTAATGTCCCTCTTGTATTGAAGCCCCGACATGAGAAATTGGTCCGCCGGTCATTTGCACTGACAAGAGCAGTGAACCGAGACACTGGGAGCTTCCGCTACAAACAAGCTTAAAATATAGACTTATTTAATTTTTTTCGGAACAATTTCTCATGTCGGAGCTTCAATACAAAAGGGACATTACAGATGTTGTGTGGAGGTATTTGGATGTTTTTTGGTGTGTCTTTTTGGATGAAGAAAGTTGGTATCCATTCACAACCATTATATGGACAAATACTGCTGCACGGACCCCCCCGTAACTCAGAGAAGAAATTCTCATAGCTCTTAGTTGACATGAGGGTGAGTAGATAATGAGTGAAATTTGAATTTTGGGTGAACTATCCTTTTAAATCAAAGATCTGCTGCGGTGAGATGAAATGTGCAGCAGGGCTCCACGCAAACGCGGCCTGGATCGGTTATAGCGGTTTGTTTCCCTCGAGGGGGTTGGACTGAAAACACGCCGCACATCCCGATGTAAAGCTCTGGGGGCGGGAAACCATGGCGGAAAAAGAGAAAGACATTCAATATGCTGAAAGCTGCACACAGGCTCTCTGAATATATTAGCATGAAATCCTAAATAAAAGCACTTACTGGTGTGTCGGCGGTGACTTATCATTACATGGTTGGTGTCCCTTTTGATGTAGATTCTATATAAAGTGGCTTTAAAGCTGCTCTTATTAAATGTCTTTACATTACCAAGGGGAGATAATTACTGCACATTATTTTAAAGACGCTATTCAAAGGAGATAAATCAAGTGGAAACGTTTTTATAGACCCCCGCCGTCCACTGACAGGCCCAGCAGACGGCAGTGACACAGGAGTTAGAGCTGCACCGCCGGTGACCATAGTGGAGCATTTAGCGGCTAAAGAGCCACAGATTTCCCCCGGGAATTGGTGGCGGATCCATCAGGTGGCTGCAAAACAACCGAGAAATACAGCTGTAAACAGCCACTCCAGGGTTCAAAGCCCTCAGCGCTCCAAAAAATAGCTCAATGTGCCAGAATTTTAAGTGCACGAGCAGGAACGAATGGGTTTCAGACTCGACTGATCTGAGAAAAGTCACCGCAGTGGGTTTAATTCTGTCTGAGGAAGGAGCGAGGCCAATCACACATGTGTTTCATCATAAAGCCAGGAGCATTTCAATAAGTGCGCACTCAAACTCCCATCGTTTGAAAGTCACTGTGTCTATTCAGAAGATAATCCCTCCAATCAGTTTAATCAGGGTCGCTCAGAGGCATCGTGAGTTATCAGGAAATATATAATAAACCACGCCCACTTGCACCAATCAGCAGCGAAGGCTATGATTTTGACTTTTGACTTGTGATTCTACTTCAACTGAGTGTTTTGAGTGGAAAACACTTGATATGTTACATTAAACACAGTGGGAAGAAGCAGTGATTCCTACACTTTGATTTATCCACGGCGACCGCCACAATATCAGCAGTGATAGCCACATTGATTTTCGATGCAGTTTAATCCCTCTCACGACACACACACACACACACACACACACACACACACACACACACACACACACACACACACACACACACACACACACACACACACACACACACACACACACACACACACACACACACACAGGCAGTGGCGTCTGGACAGTGAACCAGGTGAGGAAAAGATAACTTGGACATTACTCCTTCAGGGTTACAACCCCTCATAAATATAATTGAAACCAGCAATTCCGGGGTCAAGTCCTTGTGCGCTCCACGGAGAACAGATCAATCAGACAAAATGAAAACTGCAAGCAGAGTTTCCATATTCCGCCATCTGTCCCCCTCCTTTATTGGATGTGAATAAAACTTGTTTGTTCAGGAGATAATGTTTGGATGTCTGCAGCGACTTCAATCTGAATTGCTCAAAGGCATCTGTAGTTATGAGCAGATATTTTCCCCAATCGATACACTACTGTACTTCAGATTGTGATTAATACTTGGCCCCAGATGCATACACCCCTAAACTGGTGATTTCTGTCCACTGGGTTTTACACATTTTGAGCTCAAAATATCTGAATGGACCTATTCCCATACATGACATGAAAATACTGTGTTTTATTCCCATTTTCTTGCTTAGCCACACCCCTTTTGATTCATCAGGATAACCTTGATCCATCAAGAGAACATTGATCAAGACTTCAAATTTGAAGTCAGTCAGACTTGTGATATAAGGAGTGTGGAAATTTCAAACTAGGATCTTTGGGCCTTAATTAAACAGCCACCATCTGGTCCACTGGGCGTATTGTTGTACTGACGCCTTTTTCCTGCCTGGATGGTGGATAACAGTATCCGTGTGATGTTTCATACACACTCCTCCCCATCTGTTTGAAGCTCCTCTGGATTGCTTTTGTTATTTCCACTGAGGCCGCCCACACTAAAAATATATGCCTCTCTGTTACAGGGACACTTTGGATGAAAGTGGCTGTGCCGAGCGCAACTCGTTTACAATGTGTCTCCAGCCCCAATTCTGTTTATTGTTGGAATTTAATCTGTTCCAAAGTGATACATGACTACTCAAGCAGCTTCTGACCAAGACCCAGCAGGGGGGGTTGGTTATTATTTACTGCTCGCTGGAATCAGTGTGGATGCACAGCACAGCACAGCAGGGGAGGGATGCGGCCTCCAGCTGTCGGATGCTGGCGCTAAACGCTCCTCATACTGCTGCTGCTGCTGTTGTTGTTAAAATCAGTTCACTGGGTCAACTTAAAGAACAGGGCCAGAGAGGTCACTACTACTGGAATACATACTGACACACACTCACACACACATACCACAGGTCTGAGCTAAGATGGACAGAATGGAAAGAGACAGACAAGCGGTTAGAGTATTGCAGATCTGTCATAAACAGAGATGCCCACAGGGTCCAACAGTAGGAATCTACACACACACACACACACACACACACACACACACACACACACACACACACACACACACACACACACACACACACACACACACACACACACACACACACACACACACACACACACACACACACACACACACACACAGATCCAAGCATATAATTGACCTTTCTTACCCACAATGGTGTAAGCTGATCTCACTCTCTCCAGAGTTTAGACAGAGGTCAAAAGCCAAACTGTGTTCACAGGGGAGGGACCACACTGAGAAAGTGGCATAGAAAACACTGTCTTTGCTTTTTGGACAAGACACGTTTTTTGGTTAAAGGGACAACGAGGAGTTTTGGAAAGCGAAGTGTTTTCACACAACATTTCCCATGAGCCTCCGCGTGCACGGTGAAAAAGTGAAAACATTTGCCAAGAATGTTTTCATTGATCAAGAATGAAAGTCGGAGGTTCGAAGACGATCAGATACCGTCGTAGTTCCGACCATCAACGGCGATTCGGCGGCGTTATTCCCATGACCAGGAAACCAAAAGTAGGAAACGCTGGGCGAGCCGACCACTAAATAATAATAACAAAAACTATAAAGACAAAATGATATATTTATCGAAAATTTACCCATTAACAAGTGTGGGTAACGTACATTCATCCACATTAATATGAGACTTTTTTATAACCAAATACAAACTTCTCGTTGTCCCTTTAATTGAGAAAACAAATATCAATTCATCTTCAGTCAGTGGTGACACCTTCAGATGCCTTGTTTCGTGAACCTTTGGATTGAACCATCAATAGCAATAACCAGCTCTTGCAGTAGCTGCTGTTCACATCTGCTAGATCCAATACATTGTTACAATGTGTCTTAATCAACTGATCAGATTGAAATGAAATCCTCAAAACACCTTCATGCTCCCCAGAGGAGGAACTTTACTATTAACGCAGCGCCACCCTGAGGATAGAATTAACATTCTAAGCATTTTTCCACCAATTAACATTGCAGTCACTCAGTTTTTCTCATTCTTTAATTACCTACAGCAGCAATTCCCTGCAGCAAATGTACACCCCACTGTGACACACTCACACACTGTAGCACAGCTCATGTTTCCGTTTGTTCACTCCAGTTCAGCTTCATTCAGTGTGAATTCTCTCCAGTTTGTCCGCCCCCATCTGTGTGTTTTGTGAGATTACTTCAAATCTGTGGTGCTGTAACACGTCCAAAAGCAAAAGCAGGGGACTCTAAAAAGCAAGTGCATACATGCACACATGAACACCCGCGCCTCTACATGCACAGCTTGCAGACACATTTGAGTTACAGCAATTTGGCTTCTTGAATCATATTTTGTGCCAGTATTCAATATCTTTAATTTGAACCATTTTCTTGGCAGAACATAAATCAAAACCAGACTTGAGAGTTTCCCCCCAGAAATTTCCTCTAGTGGAAAAAGCTTATGAAAAAGCATTTAAACAGTTTTGGGATAATAAAACCCTTTATTACAGCTGAAATCTTTCCCCACACGGCCGTCCCCTCCCATGGAGAGAGCTAGCTTATTGATATTGCAGCAGTTATTGAAGACTGATATTGCCTGATTTAGATGCATGAGAATACAAACATGTCACAGAGGTCCATATTGCACCGGCTCTGTCCTCAACACATTTTACTGGCACTCCCAGCCAGAGCAGGTGTGACCCACTGTGCTGTGACAGTCTGAGCACCGCGGCTCTGCAGCAGAGACTGGAGGTGATTTATTCCCTGTACAATGACTCAGTTCTATGTATCATGGATACAGGTTTTAGTGTTAGCAGCTACTCTTGAATGTACAGTACTGTATGTAGCTTAAAGCACATGAATTGAACCACCATTTGCAATCATTTCTAAGTTAATTCTATACCTCAATTAACCTGCTCATATAACAATTGCCCTGCAAATCAAATAGGCTCAGGGCAAATAACTCAACATCGCAAATGCAAACACATTTCGCACATCTAGATGCCTTAAAGGAATAGTTCACCAAAAAATGAAATGCAGTCATTATTGTCTCACCATCATGCTGATGAATACTCTGGAGTAGTTTTTTTTCCCTCAAAGTGCATCTGGAGACCCGGGAGGGGGGTTCGTAGTTCAACAAAAACTTTATGTGAGAGTCAACAGGGCCCGACAGAAAAACTTCCATAAAACTACACTAAAACCATTTAATATTCCTCCACACTGCTCCTCCGCTGAAATCCAAGTGTCCTGAAGGGATATAGTCCAGAGTTTACTTGAAATGGCGTCATTCAGGACGTTTTTACCGCCAAAACAGTCCTGTTTGGACGAGCAGTATGGAGGAAGATTACAAGGTTTTTGTGTAGTTTTATGGACCTTTTTGTGTTGGGCGCTATTGGCTGTCATATAAGGATGTTGTTGGACTACGAACCCCTCTCCCGGGTCTACTCCGGAGTATTCATCAGCATGAGGGTGAGTCAATAATACTAACTGAATTTCATTTTTTGGTGAACTATTCCTTTAAAGTCCTCCTCAATTCTTAACTCTGATAGCATGTCCATATGGTGGTTTTCATCTATATTATAAAAGACATACCATGAGAGAAATAACAAGTCACAACCATGACTGAGTATTTCCACCTTGGAGCAGCAGTGACCCAATAACAGTCTTATAGAAATGGATTGAGGCAGCCAGGGTTTCATACATAACAAACTCAAGCGACCAATCCTGATAACTTGTGGGAGTTGGGAGACAAAACTCTGTCAGTGCAGAGGGCGAGAGTTTTCTCCAAATATCTCAGTCATGTGAAACTAAATATTAATCACAGCGAGATTCTTTTTCTATAAGTAGTAAAAGCATGTCGGGAGAGAAAGGTTTATATTTAATTCCTCAAATACAAGATCTGGAGCTGGGATAAGTACCAGCTGCTAATGTTGACAGTCGGCTGTTTCCCTAACAACAGGTTGCGAGAAGGTTTATCAGAGCTCTTTCAACTGAAATCAGCTTCCTGTGGCGTTTAATAACGAGGCTGATGAGACCTCAGAGATGGAAGATGTTCTGAAAGACGCTAAAATGCGACGCAGAGCTGAGGAGGCCCACAGAGCTGGTGATCGCTCTCTGGGAGTTTGTCACTAGGAGCAGAGCTGCTTTGATATTACACACAGTGATTCCATCCACTGTTTACACTAAAACACTGGATGGAATGGAAAACATTAGTGCAGATTTAATGGTGAGAGACCCGTCACTACTGCAGTGAAGTAGCTAATGTATTTTACTTAAGCAAACCTCCAAATCCCTTCGGATGTGCAGGAGGCCAAACAATTACTTTGCTCACTGGCTGTTAAGTTAAGCGTAATAAAATAAAAACTGATAAAGATGAAAAAGGAAAAAGACAAAAGACAGAGATTTACATTCATGGACATTTCCAGGTGAGACTCCCTCTCTCATTTTTTATCAAGGTTGGACCTGTATTTTAAATTCCGCAACTGTGACCTCCAATTGTAGTTTCAAATGAGGTCTGTGTATTTCTTTTATAGGCTGGGACTCAGCGCCAACGTGATGCCAGAACTGCAGAATCAGCACGATCCTGAACTGATCTCACCATGTGAGGCACAAGGAGAAATTCACCTTTTGCAAATTGATGGTTGGCAGGAATCTCACCATTAAATATGACTGAAGTTAATGGGATTTTTTGGAGCCTTTATTCGTAATATAATGGTATTTTAGATCGTCCCAGTAGATAATTTTACAAGCTACAGTGCCATCATTAACAGAGGTTTGATGGATGGCGCAAACAAACACAAGACTGCAGCCGGCACGGATGAAATGTGGGGAAATAAGCACAACATCATAAAGTTCATACAAGCTGCTGGGTCCATAAAGGAAACAGATAGGCATCTCTACCAAAGAAAACGTGCTGTGATGCTGAACTAGTGCACTGGGAACACAAGATGAGTGAAGACACTAAGCTTTAAGTGTCAGTGTCCAGCTCTTACGCAGATTTATAGCCATGAGGAGAGCTGCACATGCTGTGAGCACAGTTGTGTAATATATTGTGTGGCTCCGGGGAGCTTTATCAAGTTCAAGAAAATAACCCTGGTGGTGTCAAGAACCTCCCTCGGCTCAGTGTAAGCGCAGAATTACCTCGCAAGAAAGCAATTTAAAGGTCCACTAATGGATTTTTGAACACTTTGAAAATGACACTGTGAGAGTTGTGAACCAAAGCAAATTAAAATGCTGAGCTGAAAAACAATGGAGAGGTGGTGACTGTTTTCTGGGTATAGTAATCAAGTGGGAACCTGAAAAATGAAGCTGACATGGAAAAGCAAAACACTGCAGTTCCTCTGATGGCCACTTGAGGCCACTACACTTTACGGAAATTACTGTAACATGTTTGCACTCAACTGTACAGAACTGTTTCAACTGTATAGATGGTGATTTATTTTTTATTTTTATACAACACACAGCCAAATTTTAACATTGAACACACTTTTCAAATCTGAGGCCACAAATTCACATGCACCAAAGTCGTGGGTCCACAGTAGCTCCTCCTCTTTGGCTATTTTAAAGGGGGAACTAGTCTGACCGCTTTTTTGCTAATCCCCCTCCCGACCATGTGCATTTGTTTTCAATGAAGTCAACAAGAAGGAAATCCGTGGAGCAGTGGATATATATCAACGTAATATTATATACGTGTTACAATGTGTATATTTGTGTATATCATGGGTTACGTGTCATGGCGCCACATAGATGAGATCTGGGACACCGGGTCAGAGGTGCTGATCTTGTAAGGTTGGTTTCTCAGCCAAGAGATGCTACTACTGTAGGTGGAAGGCAGAGAGCCTCCATCCTCCACAACTTACAGTAAATAACCATCCCAATTACTCCAAAGCTGTTTAATAAATGAATCATTTACAGTAAACTTAATAAAGGTAAGAATCTTAGTTCGTCTTTAAGATTAGCTGGAATTAATTGAAGCAGCTTTAAACTGTGAATACTTTTACTGTACTGTATCTTCCTTAGCTAACATAGATAGGTAGATAGATAGATAGATAGATAGATAGATAGATAGATAGATAGATAGATAGATAGATAGATAGATAGATAGATAGATAGATAGATAGATAGATAGATAGATAGATAGATAGATAGATAGATAGATAGATCCAAACGACACATGTAATTGAACATCAGCTTGTGCAACAATGCCGGACATGTTGGTACATTAGAAGATACAAATAACTGGCTGGCACTGTGCCACCTAGGAACACGTAGCAACAACCTCATGGCGTCATTATAAGCTACTTTTAGCCTCTGCAGATAGATAGATAGATAGATAGATAGATAGATAGATAGATAGATAGATAGATAGATAGATAGATAGATAGATAGATAGATAGATAGATAGATAGATAGATAGATAGATAGATAGACTTTATTGTCCACCATAGTGGAAATTTGTCTTCGGCCTCTCCAAGACAACAAGGCATAAAACAATCAGAGCACTCCACAGCATACACATAAAAGACATAGAGACAAGAAACAAACTGTAATGTTGTGCAAAACAGGCATACACAACAACAGATACAACAGCCCTCTAAGGGGTTGCCAGGTGCAGCCAACAATCATAACATATTCAGAGCTTGTATGGCCTGTGGAATAAAGGAATTTTTTTTAAAATGTCCAGCTCATCATGTTGTGTGCTGTTTAGGAACCAGTGTGTCCACTGTACGTTCTCTTTATTTCAGACATTTCAGGAATTAGTTTCCAGTCCATTCGGTTGAAGTGATTAAATCGGTAACAGCTAATCTGCATGCCTTCTTCACACGTCGCCTTGTGGGAACTGAATCTCCGACCTCAGTGTTCAGGTCATGGTCTCATATCATCAACCTATAATGAATCGCTTGAGCGTGCGTGAGTGTGTGTGTGTGTGTGCGCTGAAGTGGTTGGACTTTAACCAACGTCATTATCTAATTATCCTGCAATCAATATAGTTAATGAGCCACATTAAGACACAGTGGTGGGTCAGACGTCACAGCTCAGCGACAGATGTACATGTTGCATGGAGCTGCAGTTTAGTGATGAAATACACAGCAGTCACTGTCTCATTTTTTAAAAATCCTGTGGGTTTGATGGGCTGTTGCACCTTTCTGACAGCATTATTGAACACCCTCATTCCACTTCATTATTTTTCAAACCACGTCCATGAATGGAGACATTGTGAGCTCTAATTTTAGAGACTGACACATTGCAAGTTGTATTAAATGAATCACATTAATCTTTCATCACTTAATTCATGCATGCTTGTTTCTATTAGCTTGTGTGTCAGCAGGATGTTTGCAAAATAGATGAAGGGATTGTTATGCAAACTGGGGAACAGTTAGGCTTTGAGCCAGGGAACAATTGATTAAATGCTGGTGGGGATCCACATCCCCTGTTTCTTCCATAAGACAATAATCAATCTTTCCTCCTAACTATGAAACTGACAGAGAGACGGTGTATGTTCACAAGGGCCCTAATGGGAATGATGTATTTTGGTGTGTTTCTGGATGTGTTTTTGACAGGAAAACCACAGGCGACACAATGCTCGCTCTGATGTATCATCTCTCTGGAGCGAGTCTCTGTAACGACTTGTCTTCAAGGCTTAAAAGAAAGAAAGAAAAAAAGGAGAAACTTTGCATTTTTAAGAAGAAAGAATGAAGGGAAGAATAAAGAATGAGGGTGACGTGACTTTTTCCAGATGAGCGAGGCTGCGTCGGGACCCTCAGGCGCAGCGGGGACCGGCTCGCTCGCCAAGTCGCCCATTGTTTGCCACGAGAACAGAAGAGGCCAATTAACTGAGCCAATGGTGGAAATTCTCCTGCTTCAGCATCTGTTACACCTACACTTCAATCTCTCTCTCCCTGTGCCTCCATCTGTCTGAGCATTACTGAGTTTTTATCTGCCTGTTATAAAGCAGTTTCTCCAACTAGGCCCATTTCAGCTGTGAGAGAGCTTTCATCATCCATCCTCATGAACCTGTGTACGTGTGTTTGTTTATTGCGGCGATACACACCGATAAACCATGTCATCAAAACCAGCAACTGGTCGTTAATGTAAACTATGTTTATAAAAAAAACTGCAACAACATCCACAGAAAAACTGGTTATGTAACCTTTCATCAGTTTAAAGTAAGTACTTAAAGGTACATTGTGTAGGAATTACTCCCATCTAGTGTTGCGGTTGTATTTTTCATGCTGCATTCACGTGAAATTGGGCAGACGGCAGACGGCATACAGCCGCTCCACGTAACGGCATAAACAAGCCTCTATGTAAACAAGTGGTCCGTCAGCACGAGGCAAAACAACACACGTGACAATATGTTGTCATGGCGATGTGGTATTGTTTACCTGACCCACGTTTTACCGGCTTTCTCTGGACTTCTGTGACTAAAATGACATCTGGTTTGTTACCGACGGCCGTCTGCCCGACTGCAGGTGAATGCAGCATCAGTGTAACGCTCCATTCCTCCTCACTGCGTAACCGCGGTGACTTGGTTTCCTACCGTCACGCTGCCACTGAAGGTAAAAACATGGAGACACCACATGGCAGCCAACACCAAGCTTACCCGCTCCATGGAGATATGAATGATATGAACGGCTAATTCAGAGCTGAAAGGAACACTTCACTTTGTTGATGGGGGGATTAGTGATTAATGAAAAACAGACTTTTGAATGAAATAATCGATTTTCGTGAATAGATAACAGGAGAAGTTACACAGTGTCCCTTTAACATTACAACTAACCATTAAGCAGCTTGGGCTGTGACTTCTAAATTTGAACATTTGTATTCATTTCCATTCATTTCTGTGCAGTCTTGTTGTTGAGTCGCATCAGCATTACTGTAAAAGTAGCAACAGTGATGTGATGTGCAGCAGCAGGCTGTTCAAATTGATTCATATTTGCTTGAAATTAAAAAAAATATATATGAATGGATAGTGCCAGTGTGACAATGAGCACAAATGAGTTCATGCTGTAAAATAACATCAAAGCAAAAAAGCTAATTTTCTTATTTCTCCTTTGTATTCGTTTTGTCATATCGCATTTGCATTTTACATTTGAGCCGAAGCTACAGCGTCGTATTACCACTGCATCATAAATCTGCTGTATTCTTCTTTTTGGTGATGAATTCTGGCATATACACCATGGCCAAATCAACTATGCAGATGGTGTTCAGCTGAAGAACAACAACAAATCTTGACACTGAATACAAAGTGTAAATGGGTTCAAAATGTGTAAATAGAGGCTGATTTTATATAATTTATTTGTTTTGAGTGGACGTTAGAGACGCCATTACCAACATCTGTGAGTTTCACACATTCCAAGAGTCTGTGTGAACTGTAGGGTTCTCAAAGTTGCTCCAATATCAGTACGTATGTAAATATACAGTTTATATATGAATGCATTCGAATGTTTGAAGCTCTGATGTCAACAGAGTTTTGTGATTTCAAAAACTACAGATTGGAGATCACATATAAAGTAAACACAACACACGCTCAGAGCTCTGAGTGGCTCCGGCTCACCAAGCGCTCTTTGTGGAGGAGCCGGTCTGACGTCACCTCGGCGTTAGTGTGCTGTTGACACAACGCCTTGATCTACGTCATCGACTGAGGCACAGTGAGTCTTTCAACAGGAGAGAGGGAGGAAAGACAGTGTCAGCAGAAAGACGGCCGGGTGCAAAATAACTGATGACATTCTGACAAAGCACAAGTCTGTGTGTGTGTGTGTGTATGTGTATGTATTGGTATTTCTCTCAATGTCGCTCCAATGTCAGTTGATTGGGTGAAGGGATGTCTGACAGGCGCTGACGTATCGTTATTCTCTCACACTGCAGCGCTCTCTTCTCCGTGTGTCACCTGAAGGCCTCTTAAAGAGTCCATCACTGTCAGGCTTGTTTGTTCTTTTTTTTTCTTCCCCCCACACATGTCATTTTTCTGAACATGTGCTGGTTGCATCTGCAGCTGAACGTTATTAGCGTGAGAGTGAGAGTGAGAGGTATTCTTTTGGAGTTTTATCTTGGTGAGGAGCAGGTGGAGCTTCAGACTCTCCGACGTGTTCGTCAGAGTGAGATGAAAAGTTAGGCTTTGACTTTGAGTTCAAGATGAGAATTGAAGTTAGCTGCAGCATATGTCAAACACACCTGGCTGGTTCTCAATCTGCTGCTCAACCTTAACATAAATGTCACTCAGGTTTGTTTAATGAGATTTAGAGCAGATGAGTCTGTGAAGACCCAGACGTGTAGGAGATGCACTGGAAGCACAAACAGCAGCATTTACAAATAGATATTGAAAGTAAAAAGAAGGTCTAGAGGCTCAATAGAAGCTTAATCCTCCAAATTGGATGACATAATATTGTTATGTTGTTAAAGGGATATTTCAACATTTTGGCAAATTGGCCCATAATCCCTATAGTTTTAGGAGTAGGTTTAGGTTTGGTACCTTTACGTGTTGGTGCAAGCTAGTTTTAGAACGGCTGAGCAGAGTTACAGAGGCTAATGTAATTTCCTTTTCCTTATTACCCTCACATTCACGCTATGAGACAATAATAACATCACTAGACAGAGTTGTTTTCGAGGTCAATTCAGAGACTGCTTGCCGAAAACTTGTCCACCAGAGCGTTTTGGAGTTGTTGGATTTGTGTATTTGATGAGTTTGATGAGGGAAACCAAGAAATTCCTTTAGCCTCCATAGCGTAGCTCTGAGCAGCTCATGGCTCTGCTCCGCCGTTCTAAAAATAGCTTGCACCGACAATTAAAGGTAGCAAACCTACTGCTATGACTATAGGGGTTATGGCAATGGGCCAATTTGCCAAAATGTTGAAATATCCCTTTAATACATAAAAAAAACCGAAAGTATGTTCTGAAGGTGGTGCTTAGAGAAGCCAGGAAATAATTCTAATCAGTCAGTCAAATTCAAATTAAGCTTTTCTAACTCAAAAGAGGAGATATACAGTATATATTAACTTATAATAACAGCACAACAGTAATCAACACAGCCTGCTCAACGACTCTAATTTCACCGGAGCTTTAGATGATCTTTACACATCATTACTGTAATTGTGTATCTGAGGACTGAAGCAGCTGCTGCTGTGATGATGTGAGCTGCTCTCTCTCTCTCTGCAGCTCGGTGTAAACACGGTGTCAGGGCCTCTACACATGATCAGTAAAGGAGGCACATTATGCACAAGGAAGGTGAGAACAGCGATGGACGAGACGCAGTGCAGCAGGATTTGTAAGGTTTCTGTTTGGCACGAACAAACTCCACATTAACTTAGTGGTTCAACAGACATTCTTACATCCAAGCCACTACAGGAACATGCAACCACCAATCACTGTGGGTGTTCACTGTGACAATCTTTAATTTTTTTTATTGCAGCACTTTTCAGGTGAATCAGAAAATAATTTTTAAAGGGATACTTCACCCAAAATCTATAATTCACCCATTTTCTACTCACCGTCATGCCAAGGAAGGGTTCAGAGAACTTTCAGAGTCATCAAAACGCTTTACGGACGAGCAGTATGGAGGTATTTGGATGTTTCATAGTGTGTGTTTTGGACGATTCAAAAGTGAACTCTATCCGGCGCCATTATCTGAAAATCTGTTGCCAGCCGGACCCGAACTCCAAAAGCGTTTTGATGACTCAGAAAGTTCTCCAAACCAATTCCTTGGCATGACGGTGAGTAGAAAATTGGTGAATTATTGATTTTGGGCGAAGTATCCCTTTAATTAAAGGTTGATATACTCAGATATTTATTTTAGGTTAGCAGTGATGGATGTTCGTGATGTCAGCGCTGGTGAGTTTGCTGGATGGAGCTCCACATAAAGATGGAGAAGAAAACTTAATTTGCATAGTTTGATGAAAGTCGGTTACGTTAAATCTGCCTTGCTAAATATAATTTGGAGGGCAACATAAAGAGGAACAAATCCTCCACCTGCTGCTGTTAAACATGACTGTACGTCATCACTCCCTGATGCTCAGTGCTCTTATTTAAAAGAGTTATTTGTGTCATGAAATTAGCCCCATCTGCTCTCGCTTCAGTTGGCGGTTTCCTACACTTCCCAGAATGCCTTTCATCAGCCCACAGAGAAGAGCCAGATGTAGACACGATAAATAATAAACACAGAGACGCAGAGGTTGGTATAAAAACAGGACTGACCATGAGAACGTGCGCCTCTCAACATAACAGCATCTAGAGCCAGAATGAACAGTTTATGTCCCAACAAGGCTAAATACAGCTGCGTCCGCATCTATTTAGAGTCAACACTGACTCAGAGCGACCTTTAGCTTTCAATCTACACATCTGGCGCAGGACATGTGATCCCTTCAGCTGTGGTGAGACATGTGGGTGGGGGGGGAGTGGTAGTGATGGCATCACAAAGACAAAAAAAAAGAGGAAGTCGCCCACTTCAGAGAAACAAAAGTTATTTACCCAGAACAGAAGTGATCTTGTGGCTGCGTGGTGTTCTGCTTCCTCCCTGATGGATTTCTAACTATGGGACTGTTGACTGCTATAACTCTGTGATCTGAGGAACTCGCAGCAAAACCTGATTTGCTGAAAAGTGCTCCGCTTTCAGATTCCACTGTAATGTCTCACTGTCTACACTCTGGCCATGCCGCCTCCTCCGGAGTCACAGTTCTCCTACAGCTGAGTGCTTCTGAGAGATTTATGTGCAAAGTTTTCACATCCTTGAAACCAAGGACATTATGGTAAAGTTTTTATTGGAGACCCCAACGGAACATTAAATATATATAATAAGAAAATCATCTTGCATTCATAAACGGAGGATTTTTGGAGAAAGTGAACTGAGGTGAATTGAATGACTGAGTAACGACTGTGTTTTCCCATCAAGCTGCGTTTCAGGTGTTCTGGTGGGTGGGGCAGGTATGGGTGGGTGAACCAGGGCCGGCTCTTGGCATAGGTGACATAGGGGGTCGCCTATTTTAAATTAGATGTGTGGATACTTAGTTGCATTAATCCTCAAATGCCGGAGCGTTTGCGCGACCGTCTCGATATGTTTTATGTTTTTTTTTCATATTTCGGTCATTTTACGCCATAGAAAATAGAATGTTCAAAAATGGATTTCACAAAATTTCATTTTAACTTGTTTTCCACACTCATCTATTAGCCTTTATTCATACAGTAGGCTATATTCCACTGCTTTTGTGAAGTCAAGACTTTAGTTTACCCATTTCAAGCACCACAACAGGTTGTTAGAGAGACACATTTTTTTTAATGTCGTCACCCGGGAGTTACTCTATGAAATTTTTACTGATTGTTGTGCAAGTTGTGTAGAGATACACTGCTATGTTATCGTTATGACCATTATTGATCATTGTTGGGGGGGGGGCTGGGAGTAATCTCGCCTAGGGCACAAAAATGGCTAGAGCCGGCCCTGGGTGGGTCTGTGCCAACTGGTAACACCTGGGCCTGGTTCCCATGCTGCTGGCAGTCCCTCCTCCCTCACACCTTCCCTCCAGGCGACTGTTTGGTTATGACGCTCCACTTTTGAGTTTCGTTTTCATGCACTTACAACACTTTTTTTGCTGATTCTACAAATGCTAGCGGCGCGGTTATTGTGTTTTTGTTATGCAAACTATTCCTGTCTGACTGCCATCTTGGCCTGGTGTCAGCAGTGGTGTTTCATGGGAAAAGAAGTAAACAGTTTAGTCTTACTTTGTCAGAGCTTGTTTTGTAGTTAGCTATCATAATTGTCAGTCAGCTGTGCAGAAAATACAACAACAACACAAACTGCTCACATTTGCATTAGCATCAAATTGCTGTAGTGTTCACCACTTACAGTAGCTTGTTTGAATCCAAGTTTATCTCAGATTCCTTTATATCCAATGTTGTCTTTAAATACTTAGAGACTTTATGTGACTGTATAAAATGAACAGTTGAAAAAAAACAACCTCTATGGTTGTGGCTCAGGTATTTTCAACAACGCTGGTTCCTCCGTGCTCGCTGTCTACCATAGTAACTAATCATAAAAACAAAGACGAAAATCTTTTCTTTAAATCTAACAAAATGGCATTTCCCCCAGTGGTTCTTGTTAACAAATAGTAGCAGGAGACGCATTATCAGCAGCAAAAACAAATCTAACTGAAATGAATGAGGCCCCTAAAAGTCCTCCGTCCTCCCCGGGATATAAATGACTCCTGGTGGTAAACCGTGCTCATCTGTGTGCCAGGTTTCTCTCTTTTCTTCCCTGTCTTTGTTCCATTCACGGGCTGAAAATGAGATTTCGGCACAAAGCTAATGAGCTGCTTTTATGGGCTCATTTTCTGCTCCCCCCCCTTCTTCTTCTTCACACACTTGTTCTTTCAAATCTACTTTTCGGCTCATCTGCGGACTACTCCTTTTTTCTGACATCCAGTCCCCTACCCCCCCACTCCAATCCTTTCCTCGCCAGCATCTCATTCGTCTACCTCCTCTCTGGGGTGCGGCCCGTATACGATTAAAGGTTTTGTGGGAGAGCCGAGTCCCAGAGAGCGGCGCTCGGAGCCAGATCGGCCCCCCTCCGGAGCCACAGCTGGCCTCCGGGACTAAATATAGAGAGAGGGAGCTTAGGCCTTGGCAATCCGCAGAGAAAACAGGGGCTGAAACAGATACTAAAACAGAAGGAAGGAAGATCAATTTAGATAAAAACCCCAAAGGCTGGTTACCCAGAGAGGGAGAAGAAAGAAACATAATAAAGGCGGCGGGATGAGCAAGAGCATGAGAGCACATAGCAGAACGGGTTCTCCAAATCCTGACCTCGGCTGTGGAGTGGACTGTGGTGATTTACTATGGATGGCCCCAGCTGGCCTAGTACAGTACCTATCTGTGCTCTGCGGCCTGAAGCTGAGAAAGCTCAGCAGATCTCAGCAGCAGCAGTGACTCAAACATCACAAACTTAGCACCAAGCAGCTTTGAAGGACCAGAACGCTTTTCTGCTTTCATGGTTTTTACATTACGGGTCATGTGTTTTTTTTTTCTTCCCAAAGCATAGTTGTTGATGTAATGAGTTGAATAATGTGTTTTTCCCATCTGCCAGGCAGCCATTATTTTCTGTGAATGTCACTACAGGATGAAAATTAACTCGCAGAGACTTGAAATTAGCCTGAGACAGGGCATCCATCACGGTAAATATTTAGTTTCCTTGGACATCATCATCATCGTGTGACGTGTATGGCAGTCCGCGAGTGTTGACAGGAGCCGCAGACATCCAAGGCTTTTGATTAAGATCAAAAACATCAGTGTTTTCAAGCACGACCGCTCATTATTGACCTTGGAAATACTTATTACCGTCTTTTCACTACCTTTTCTTTCAGCTGCACCTCATGGCCTTCATGAACGAGCTCCGTCTTGGCGGATCTGGTGGAACTCGAGTAAAAGCCTGTTATTATCCATTTTAATGAAATCTCTGCATGCTCAACTGGATTTTGACATGCGAGTGTGACAGCTAAATCTTCCCACCATCTCCTGAATGCATCTTGAGAGACAAGCCATGCTTTCAAGTGCACTACAATACATAGATTTAGGAATTAAATTAATAAATATGTGCAGAGGGAAAATAATTGACTGTAACATATCAGTTCTCAAAAGGCTGAGCGTATTTGTTCTGAAGAGGATAACCAATTGAATTGTGAAACAATTGAAGAAATGATTAAAACTCAGCTCGGTCTGATGAGATGTTATTCACTGTGATTTTCACAGTAACTGGATATAAATGGAGTTTGTTTTTATTCTCTTCTATTCACATCCCTCCCAAAAAAAGCATGTTCCCGCCTTCAGAAAACACTGAACCCAACTGATAACTTTTGGTCTGACAACACGAACTTCCTCCACAGCTTCACTACTGAAATTCCTTTTAATGCCAAAACATCAGAGAGAGTGAGAGAGAGAGAGAGCAGGATACAGGTTAAAGCTTTCAGCCTTTTCATAACATTACAGGTACCAGCCTCATTCCTGTTCTGTACACTGCAAAAACTCAAAGAATATTTGTCTTATTTCTTGTCAAAATGTCTCATTTCTAGTCAAAACTAAACTCTTTTCAATTAAATTAAGTCTCATCACCGAAAAATGAACTTGTTTTTAGATCATTTTCACTTGTTTCAAACAAATTTTCACTTGAAATAAGTAGAAAAATCTGCCAGTGAAAGCAGGTTTTTTGTGTTTGTAATAAGAAAGAAAAAAATGCTCCACTATCAGATTTTCTACTTATTTCAAGTGAAAATCTGCTTGAAAGAAGAAGTCTAAAAACAAGCTACTTTTAATGTGATGAGTCTTATTTTACAGTAAATATAATGAGATTTGTTTTGACTTGTTTTTTCTTGGTAAGATTTTGAGTTTTTGCAGTGTAGGATGTAGCGAGTGATGCTGCTGAAGCATAAAAATGGAGGAAGGAAGGAGCCTGGTTCAGCCCGACGGTCCAATGTGGTGACGGTGCTGACAGAGAGAGAAGTAGGATTGATTTTACTCATTGAGGTGGGGGGGGGGTCTTTTGGTCTTCCCAATTGGCTGCTAAATACACAAGCTATTGACGGCGATCGACCGGTCAGCTGCTGCTCTCCTGGCAAATGGGTTTGAATTGACCCGCACAACACACACACACACACACACATTTCGGTAACACTTTACTTGACGCCTATCTCTATAATGCATTATAACCATACTTATAATGAGGTATAATGCAGTTATAACACTGTATAATTATAGTTATAAACACTCAAATGATCATGATGCTTTATAACAATAATTATAACACACTATAAAGCATTTTATCATGACTTGTAAGGTCAGGTATTATAATACGTTATAATTGTTAGTAACTCGCTGACAATGCCCACATCGATAATGCATTATAGTTATAATGTGTTATAATTGTCTTATAAACGTGTATAACTATCATTATAAACACTCATAAATCACATAAGACTTTATAACAATAAGCATAACACATTATAGAGCATTATAACTCTATTATAATACTAAGACCTTATAAGCCATTATAAAATGCTCTATGATGTCTTATGCTTATTGTTATAAAGTCTTATGATAATTAATGAGTGTTTATAATGATAGTTATACACGTTTATAATCCAATTATAACACATTATAACTATATTAATGATGCATTATCGATGTGGGCATTGTCAGTGAGTTACTAACAGTTATAACCTATTATAAAACCTGACCTTATAAGTCATGATAAAATGCTTTATAGTGTGTTATGATTATTATTATAAAGCATTATGATAATTTATGAGTGTTTATAATTATAGTTATACAGTGTTATAACTGCATTACAACTCATTATAAGTATGGTTATAATGTGTTAGAGATAGGCGTCAAGTAAAGTGTTACCCACATTTCTCACAGTAGTTGATCACACATCAGTTCTGCTGTGGTGAACAGCAACATGTGGGAAAGGAAAGGCTGCATGTGTGTGTATGTGTGTGTGTTTGGGTCACTATCAACGGAGCAAAGGCTAAAAGAAATGCAGTGGAGGGTAAAACCAGCTCCACTAGGTTTCTGCCACCTTTAAAGGGGTCACTTCCTCTAAATAAGAAAAGCTCTCCTTCCTTTGATCTGCAAGGAATCTCATTTTCCTGGAAAACCCCAAACCAAGTTGTTTGTACTATATTTTCTGTCTTAGTGGTTACCGTGTTGGTTTCTGTTGCAACTTTAAATGTTAGGGTTGCAAATTGTAACATTGGTAAACACTGAACTGAAATATTTGCAACAGATGGACACATACAGCAATACAGCAATGAAACAAACTCTTAATTTAGCAATAAAAGCCAATGTTCATTTTTAAATAGCTTCTCCCTGCTGTTGCATCATGAACAATGGAGGGCTTTTCTGCACTGAGAGGATTTTGGATTTATGTCACTGTGTAACTGTATGAGCATAAACCTTCAAGACTATGAATTAGGAGAGTCATGTTTATGTATATGTGTGTGTGTGTGTGTGTGTTTTCTATTAGAGATGCTCCTTCCATAAATACACCCTGGGCTGAGGAAAAAGCTGAAAATAATGGAAGAGAAATGATAGGACAGCTCTGGCGTGACGCCACGGCTACTCTCTTCCTCCAATCACGGGCCAGCCGACTTTGAAGTGTGAACAAGTTGGGCAGTCAGAGGCCTGTAATTATAAAAGCCTTAATCAGCAGGGAGCAGAGGGGAAGTGTGTGTGTGTGTGCGTGTGTGTCCATACACTGAAATACTGCTGCTGTCTGCTGCTCAGAACAAACGAGACCGTCCTCTGATGAAGAGCCATCCCTGTAGGTCGCTGACGCTGTCTATCGTTCAGCCATCTTTAGAGGTCATGTGAGGCAGCATCACTCATTTCAGCCAATGACGGTACAGGAATTATGATGATGGGAGCAAAGGCACAGAACCAGATCAATCATCTATAAGTTTTCCTCCAGGTGAGAAAGTAGAATATTCACATTTTGTATAATCTAGTAGTTGAACTTCACTTAAAGTGACTACTGTATGAGGAGTTTCAGAAAGCAAAGTGTTTTCACACTACATTTCCCATGAGCCTGCGTGTGCACGGTGAAATTCTTGGACCGGTGCAAGACGGACGAAAGCGAAAGCATTTGCCAAGAATGTTTTCATTAATCTGTGGGAAAGGAGGAAAGGGAGGAAAGTCAGAGGTTCAAGGACGATCAGATACCGTTGTAGTTCCGACCATGAACGATGCCAACTAGCGATCCGGTGACATTATTCCCATGACCTGCCGGGCAGCATACGGGAAACTGAAACTAGGAAATGCTGGGCGAGTCGGCCACTAAATAATATCAAAATAACTATAAAGACAAAACAATATATTTACATACATTTATCGAAAATCGACCCATTAACAAGTGTGGGAGATGTAGATTCATCCACATTAATATGAGACTTTTTTATAACCCAAAGCAAACTCCTCAGGGTCTCTTTAAAGATCCAATCATCAGCTTGAAATGTCAATAAAAGCCAATTACCAAAGTAGCTCTACACACTTACTCCCATACACCCCCCTTATCTGGGCAATACTTTATTTTCTGCATTATACTGTGTATAATTTTTATTCTATTTTTATACATAAGTGTATATTCCTGAAATAATTTGGTACATAACTGTACAGAATGTCTCTCTCTCTTGTTTGTTTTATATGTTTGTTCCATATTGTTTTATATTTTTCTACTTTTTATTTTAATTTTATTTTTTTCACCTTGTATGCTACTGTGACAACCAAGTTCCCCATGTGCGGGGTGAATAAACAATCTCATGTCTTATGTCAAGAAAGTTGACATAATGAGTTTTGCGTATTGAGTAACATGCAATAAAAGGTTTCCATCCTAAAAGACGCCAGTAGCTTCGAGTGGCACAGACAACCAGACTATTTAGCTGTGCAGTCGGCAAATGAATTCATCATTCCCATGTCTGACAGTTGCTTTACTCAGTCTGTTTAACCTGGACAGCTGCTGCTGCTGAGAGCTGGTCAGCTTTGTTTATAGCTCGGCCTGTTAGTTCAGCTTGACCTCTGTCTGTGCTGCAACTCTCCAAACTCTTTCAACTCTTACATTTCAAATGCGGCACCAATAGGGTTGCAAAGGGGTGGAACATTTCCAGTAAATTTCCAGAAACTTTCCATGGGAAGTTAAGCTGGGGAATTTTGGAAATATTCCAAATTGGAAACTGTCCCTGGGAATTATGGGAATTTATGGGTATAATTGGAAATTGGGGGTAATTTAAACAAACTGTATCATATCTAAACATAAATGTAAGTATTTTGTTTTGTCATAAGCAGACATCCATGCAAAATAATTAAATTAAAAAAAACATGACATTTTAATTCCCATATATTCCCGTTAATTCCCATGGAAAGTTTCCAACTTTGAAAATTCAGAGAATTTTGCAACCCTAGGCACCACTGAGTAAATAAAATCATTCAAAACAGAAATCATGTGTGCTCATTCATCCATGTTGCACAGTAATTACAACCTATTAGAGCCATGGTACTGTATTGTTAAAGCTGCTTGGCTTGATGTCCGGCTCACTGCCACAGCGTAAAGTCAATTTGATTGTGTTTGATTCTACCTGAATGGGCGTGGCTTACGTCACCATGGCTCCTGGTTTCACCTGTATTCAATCATGGCCTCACAGCATAATAATGCTCTTCCACTCCACAGCCACACCACTCCACCACCCAGCCAGTCCCCTCTACCACCGTCCATCTCTGCTCTACTATTATTCTTCTAATTGAACTCAGCACCCAGCATCCATCTCTTCATGGCTGTTTGCGCTTTGGGGCCTCACGAAAGAACCGCGGTCATAATACAAATATTAATAACAAGTGTGAGTGTGCAAAGGTTGGAGTGAACCAGTGTGTGTCCACACATATCAATATGTGTTTAAAGAAACCACCACAGTGCATTATAAAGATAACAAGATGAGTCATATTATTCATTCACAGTCTTCCTCATTACCTTTAAATTGTTTTCCAGGCTGATAAAACAGAAATGGCTGATAGACTCTGTAGCATGTGTGTGTGTGTGTGTGTGTGTGTGTGTGTGTGTGTGTGTGTGTGTGTGTGTGTGTGTGTGTGTGTGTGTGCAGCATTGGGAGTGTAATGATTTTAATAGGTTGTTTATCATGTGGTGTTCCCAATCGTACGCAGGAGTGCATGTTGTCATTTTCTTCTTCATTAGTTCCTTTGGAGTGAGCTGCCACTTCACTTCCATCTCCGCTTACATTTAGGGAAATCAATTCCTCATTACATCTCCAAATGAAATGAACCTGTTACTTTTCTTCTATTCCCCCTTCATTATACTTAGAATTAGTCTAAACCCACACACACACACACCCACACCAGCGGTGAGCTGCTACTGCTGCTGCTGCTGCTGCTGTTATTAACTGATCTGCAGTTTGTTTTTCAGAGTTGGAGAGTTACTTGAGGTCAGTCATGGTGCATCAGCAGGATCACATGAAGGGCATAGACGCAGACGCAAGCAAAAAAATATCACAGGCTCAAAACGCAACCGGGTGACAGCAGACATTTCTTAGCAGTTTAGGTCACCGCAGAAACCAGGTGCAAACCATGCGCAGCTGAGGAGCAGCTGGGTGAAACACGGACGACAGGCTGGATGTATTATTAGTGGGGGAGAAAACAGAATCAGCAGTTTCACTAATGAGCTACTCTTATCCCCCCTTAACAGCAGCAGCAGTGATGGAGAGGGGGGGGGGGGGGGGATGCTGAAGCTGGAAACACGCGACGGCCACCAAGTCCCTCCCCTATAGCACCAACAGGAGGCACGGTGCTGCAGCTCCACAACAGCACACAGAGGCACTACTGTACATGTAGATGAGTGAATAGCCACTGCTTTAACTTGAGTTCTCCTCTGAGCAGTCACTATAGAGCTATGGCAGTTTGTCTTTGTGTAATAATGTGACGGTGGGTCATAAAGTCTTATATTTCTCCACCTCAGCAATCTCCTCTCATCCATTGTACACAGAGACATAAAAGACAGCAAGAGGTGAAGTAGAGTCTCTATTGGATTTTTTCAGGTGTGGAAGGACAGGGACTAGGACCTAGCTGCTGTGGGAAAAACAATCAGCTCAACATAATGAAATAAAATAAAATAAGATACATATTATCGCCCCAAAATGAATATACATTGCCCTAAATATGCTGCTGTTAGTGATGAAAATGAATGTAGCCGCCGGGATATCAGCAGGGCTGGTTTTAGGCTACAGGCATATTAAATTCTGCAGTTCTCTCTGCATATTTGAAAAAAAATCATAATAAACAGATATAATTGAACATCTACTGGGGATTTGCTATTGTTTCCCAAATGCAAAAGGTTAGTTAATATTAAATCACAGTGTCTCATCATCTCATTGTTTTATTCCCATCGTCTATTACCTCTGGCCATGTGTCCTGGCCTCTCTGTTCCGACAGCAGCTCTGAGCCTGTATTCAATTACCAGTCGGGTTACGTCTCATATTAACTGGTGGAGTCACGTCTGGGATTGATTTGATTTACATGTAATTGCAGGTAACAGATTGGTTCAGGTCGAGTTTGTCGGTCCGTGGCGAGTGCCGTGACCGTGATGTGAGGGAGATGACGGCCTCATATACCAGAGAGTAGTTCATCACACATCAACACTGTCTCATTTAGATGGGTGGTGATGGACCTGTCATATTACAGACCTGAATCACTTGACACTCAGAAATTTAGAAAGAGGACGGCCATTCCTTTAAAATAGTTTTGCACTTTTTAATGGAGTTGTAATTCTGTTAGGGATGCACAATAACTATTGGTACATATAAGTATCAGCCTGATATTGGCTGATAATTATCAAATAGCAAATATACAGATACATCCAATAATGAATCAGCCAACATTGCCTTGATTTCATTAATTTTCAGTCTGTTTGCCCCCTGAGTTGATTTGAAGCAATAATAAATATCACAACTGTTGTTGTTTTTGTTGTAATTACAACAATAGTGATGTCGGTTATATAATTCTGTTAAGTCTGAAGCAGAGCTATAATGTTACATTTATCTTTACTCACTTCATCTTAGCCTTTCTTAACCCCTTACCGCTCCAGGTGTGTATATAAACTATTAAAATCTTATTGGTTATGAGAAGCAAGTTATCGGTCATTGCTATCGGTAAATAAAAAGAGTGCATCTCTAAAACGTGTAGTTTGATCAGAACTTGTGAATCTTCTTTTTTGGGTAAAATAATCAATAGATTATTTAAAATATCGTAATAAATACCAGAGAAAACACTGTGTCAAAAGTGTAGACGGGACATTTATTTTGTTGGTTTTACGCATTATTGACACATGACTGAATTACAAAATAAAACATTTAACATTACACAGCAGCTGTGTCAAACAATATAAAACTGCATCCAGCTCCACAATCTGTTAATCACTCAACCATTACATGTATCTGCGTTCATGTACATGACAGATTAATAGAATTACAATCGTATCTTTTTCTTGTTTCTATGCTCCAGTTACTTTTATCTCATTGAGTTCATTCACGGGCAAAAAAGAATGAAAGTCATAAATCACGGGCTCAAACAGGAAGCAGACCTGCTGTGTGCCTATTACAAGACGCTCACCTAAATAATTCAGAGCGACAAATCCTAACGGAGATGACAAACAATGTGGAGTGTTCAGCTGCTGACAGCTATAAATAAAGAGGTTTCTCCATCTAATCCTGATTTATCAAAGAAGGAAGATGTGTTATATTCAGCGTCTCAGTCAACAACAAAGCTTTAACCAGAGCAAAAAGCCCAAAACCTCAATAATAAAAGTCAATAATCACAATCAGAGGGGACGTCAACACAGTACTTAACCCATCAATAGACTTATCATCACAATCAGCTAACTAGAGAGTTTATCGGTCCATGGCTGTTATAATTGAGTAGATTGATGACTTTAATTTTTCATGCAGTGTTTTTTTTCCTTCTCCAGCAATTCATTCACTCAAAATAGACTCAACAGGGCAGTCATAATTGGCAAACCACTGGTAACACTCACCCTGAAGACAGAACTGATCTATTATTCCCTCTTGATAATTTGGCACTTTCTACATAGAGATCCTCAATGTGACTGCTTAATCACTGAGGACTGGGCGTCACAACTCTCCAAAACAACTTCTTCCAAAAACAAACAGGTACTGTGGTAATTAGAGGGGGAAATGATTTCTCAGTCCTCTCGGGAGAAAAAGCAAGAGCAAATGGTACAAAATAAGAAAATAAACACCTTGGAACACACCGAGAATTAATTACACACAGTAAAATGTCAACTGAATAAAATAACCAGAAGAACAGCATTTCTGCTCCAACAGCTTTTTTTTATTATAGCAATCTGTATCTGAAAATAACCCAACAACCTTTTACATCTCTATCAACAATCTGCTCTTACCACAAAAATAAAGGTCAAACACGCATTTTAGATGCTTTACTAAAACTTTCAGAGCTACACAGAAGCTTTATGATAAAGCACCTGGACCTGATGGACCCTGCTGCAGATATTTGAAACTAAATGGTGTTTTTTTTTCCCACCATGGCTATTTGTGCCAGGTTGACGGGTGAAAGAGCAGAGTGTATCTAGACGATTAGAGGAAGAAACATCAGAGACTGGGCCAGTCTAGAGGAGTGAGAAGTGTTGTCTAGGAAACAGGAAACACCAGAAAGCCCAGAGAGAGTTTGACTGTGAATCACATTCGTTGACGAGCAGGTATCAGAACAATTAGCCTCGTTAGCATCTTTTATTTGTTTATGCTGCTTGTTAGCTGACTGGTGGCGGCTGACACAGTGTTAGCGGTCGCGCTAATGCTAACTCTCTGTCTCTTGGTTTCAGTTTCATTTTGCCAGCATCTCATCCCTGCATGGGCTTACCACCTGGCTTATCATACAGGACTGTTGGGCATACTATATTACAGTTACTAGTTACTTTCCCCAAAAAGTAGGCTAACTGAGTTAGTAACTATTGCGTTACTTTTTTTTTTTTAATAAAATGCTCAAATATGTCAAATGACTCATCCCCCAAAGCTGAAATTGAATTTGAGCCCAACGTGGGTCTTAACATTAGTGTAATAACTCATCTATCAGACGATGTAGGCCAAACTTTGTGCAAAATTCTATTTTCGAGTAAATCTGGGATGAAAGTGTTTGTTTGTTTTTTCGCATTGGATAATGCAGGCGCACGGATTATACGTCAGCCTGTACACAATTCACCAGCCACTGATATTGGATCTGTAATCCGTCATTCAAACGTCTGAGACACGCATGGAGCTCGGTCTCGCCCCAAGCTTTGAATATCCCGCCAGCTCAATAACGACCAATCAAATTCGTTTTCCTTACTGGGGTAAACTCGTGCGGCAACTCGTGACAACTCGGCATGACGAACAGGACAAACGGCAATTCTGAACACCTTTAACTTTAACCTCCCGTTTATCTGGAACTAACCAACTCACTCAGTATTCCTGCCTGTGCGGAGGAATACTGAGTAAGTTGGTTACTTCCAATTAATTAACAGCTTTTTTTCCGACTAGATGGACTGAAAATAAAATGTGCATAATAACGGATGTATTATTTTGTGACGGGACTTCTTGAGTCAAGTAACGACACATTTTATTGTCAGTAACGGTAACGGTGTTACAACGGGGGAAACAGTAACTTTTTTGATTACTCGTTACTGAAAAAAAGTAGCGCTGTAATGCCGTTAATTTACAACACCACTCTGACTGTTGTGTATTCATCATCATTCCCTTACAAAAGATGGCAACCCTGTCCCCACAAGTGCACGATTGGTTCTGACAAGTTTCAGTCCCTGGCTGTCTGATGACTGTCGTACTGCAGTTCATTGTCATTCTCTGCTGGCTGCTTGGCATATCAGTGTTTTAATCTAACCCGTGGCAAGAACATGAATTACTATGTTCTTCTTGAAACTCACAATCAGTCAGCAGGCGCTGGACTGGAACACGCTTGAAAGTGGGTAATAACTTTCTAATATTCATCAGGGAGTCTGGATGTGTGTCTGTTTTCACGCCGATAACATAACACTCCATGCATGTAAAGATCTAATGATTCATTAGCACTGAACCAAACACTCTTCTGCTTTCACTTGTGTCTCTGTGTCTGCACTTTCACACACAGAGAGACAAAACACACATACAAACACAGGAGGAGGACACACACAACGCCGCCCCCTTTGTCTAATCTTTTTGTTTCCGGCCGATGGATGTTCACACACAGAAACAGGAAGACAGATTACCGGACACGCCGTTGGCTCTCTAGCCTTCATTTGTTTACAGCTGTGTGTGTGTGTGTCGTCCTGTGCGAAGGACACACAATGACCGCACGGCAGCCAAAAACCTGCCACAAAAAGCTGTCTGTCTCCTTGTGAGCGCCGAGCCGTTACAGCTGTTTCGGTGGAAATGGTTATTTTTATTCTTTATGGAGTGATCAACAGGAAATGCAAAGAGCTAATTTGTGAGAACGCAGCATTTGCCTGAAGGAGACTTAGCCTAAATGAAGGATAGAGGCACTGAGTCATGTGGACGTGTGTTGTCCCGCTCTGTTTGTCTGTCTGGCCTTCTCCCTCAGTGCACTGAGCTACCTCTAATGCTGCCTGCTCCTGCAACACTGCTGTTATGCACCACTAAATTATACCGTGTGTGTTTTTTCGAGGACTGCAAGCCCTCTTAAAATAGACGGCAGGGGAAATTATGGCCCTGTCTGCCCATATGTTAGTGTCTGTATGTGTGTGTGTGTGTGTGTGTGTGTGTGAGGGAGAGAGAGAAAGAGAGTGACTGAGCATGAATCAGTGAGCCAGTGGACCCTGAGAGCCACAGAACACGGATACCAAGCAGCGTCTTAGGTGTCCGTGTTGTCCGTCAGTCAGATCTACAGCGGAGCACCGGCTACGATCTTGGCAGGAGGATGTGTGGGGAAATCGATTCGGGGATGGCACGAGACACAAAACACGTGTCCAAGTCATCCCGACTTAGAATCAGAGAGACGAGACAAAGAGTCGGACATGGAGGGACGTAGGGGCAGATATATACTGTAAAGGCTAAGAACAAGCAGGCAGAGAGCAAGCATGCACACCATATATACTATACTCAAATAACAGCTGCTATTCAAGTGATGCAGAGTCCAATATAATGGCCTGTGGCTGTGTAAATGCTGTCCCCTGGCAAATGTTAAAAAGGGGGTTTCACTTTGGTTGTTGTAGCCTATCTAGTTTACCCAAGACATGTTTCCCAGAAGAGTTAAAATGATCCATAAGATCCAGTAGGAAAGAAGTTCCCTTAAATTATTTGAACCATTTTTTCTCACTAACACTCAGTAATGTAGATCAAAGTAACAGTTGTTCAATACTGAGCAAATTAAATACAAAGTAGTAATGGTTGCAAAGAGGGAGGATGGTGACTTGGGCTTAGCTGCAGTAATGATGGGGAAATGTACATTGTGCTCAGTTTAATAAGACAACAGATACAAGTGTTGGATTAACTGTGTGTGAACACCTGTAACAGTAAATCACCACAGGACAGCACATTAAAGAATATTTTACTTATAAAAAACTAGAAAAGTCTGGATTTATTTCAACAATTTATAAAAAAGCCTTCAAATTAAAAAAAAGCAAAGCACTTACAGTCCAGTACACAGACACACACACATACATGCACACACACACACACACACACACACACACACACACACACACACACACACACACACACACACACACACACAGGATGATGGAATGTAAATTATAACCTCATTTCCTTTTCTTTCTAATGTCCAACACCACGTGGGAACCATATGATCTGACATTTTGGTCATTTTCATATTCATACCCCAATTAAAGGATCACACTGTTCTCTATGGGTTGAGGAAATTATACACGCTTATGATAATGAAACCCGTTTAAATCCCATTGAGTAAACTGGAAAATGGCCATGCAGCGAACAAAGCTGCCGCTCTTTGTCTCTGTAAAGCTGACATGTTCTTTTTTAAGCATCCATAATTTAAATTAATTCAGCGTCCATGGCAAATATTTATGTGTGTATGAGTGTGGGTTTACAAATGCATATAATTTATAGCATAAAATATTGTGATTTGATATTATTGAGTATTGACTGATGCCTTTTGATGTTAAGGCAGAAAATTTTCTTTCTTTTTCTAGGAGCAATCACTGGCTTCATGTCCCAGTTTGGATTTCATCAAACTAAACCCCCACACCAAACACCTGAGGTGTGAACAGACTCCAGCAGAGCTCCTCCAGACTCGCTCACTGTCAGAAATCACACTTCCACCATTCCACTATGTGTTGGTTGAACCCCAGTTAACTGGAACGTAGTAAGAAGACAGGATTAATAGTGTGTGTATTCTTTTCCTCTTTTTCTTTGTTCCTCTTTCCGCCATGACGCTCCCTCCCTCAGCCGTCTCGGCTTCTATCAGCAGGTAACAGATGCCCAGCGAGTCCTCATAAATATCTCCTAATCTCCATCGCTGGTGATTCATGGAGCACACCGACGGATAACCTTCAGGTACATATACAACACAATTCTCCCACGTACACATGAGCAGCAGACAGATGGGCCTTCACGGGCCAAGAGTGACAGATTACACCGAGGTTCTCCTGGGCTGGATGGTGAAACCTGGGCTACAGGCGCCAGGAGAGGGGAGGGGAGGGGAGAGGAGAGGAGAGGAGAGGAGAGGAGAGGAGAGGAGAGGAGAGGAGGGGAGGGGAGGGGAGGGGAGTGGAGAGGAGAGGAGAGGAGAGGAGAGGAGAGGAGAGGAGAGGAGAGGAGAGGAGAGGAGGAGAGGAGAGGAGAGGAGAGGAGAGGAGAGGAGTGGAGAGGAGAGGAGAGGAGAGGAGAGGAGAGGAGGAGAGGAGAGGAGAGGAGAGGAGGGGAGGGGAGGGGAGGGGAGGGGAGGGGAGAGGAGAGGAGAGGAGGGGAGGGGAGGGGAGGGGAGGGGAGGGGAGGGGAGGGGAGGGGAGGGGAGTGGAGAGGAGAGGAGAGGAGAGGAGAGGAGAGGAGAGGAGGGGAGGGGAGGGGAGGGGAGAGGAGAGGAGAGGAGAGGAGAGGAGAGGAGAGGAGAGGAGAGGAGAGGAGAGGAGAGGAGGAGAGGAGAGGAGAGGAGAGGAGAGGAGAGGAGAGGAGTGGAAAGGAGAGGAGAGGAGAGGAGAGGAGAGGAGGAGAGGAGAGGAGGAGAGGAGAGGAGAGAGGACGAGGAGGAACGACTAAATAAACCTTTACTGACCTACAGCACTTCAAAAGGACACAGTCTATATGCAGGAATGCATTTGTGAATCTGCTGCTGAGGGAAAAAAAACACCATTATAAACAAATATCACATTCATCACCTGCAGAGCCACTGGCCACTGTCCCAGTAAGACAGAACCAACCATCCATCATCTCCCAGTGTACACAGAGCGCTGCCCACAGTCCATATTCGGCTGAAGTCTCCCAGTCTGTCCACCACCTTATACCAGACATAGCCTACTCCATCTTGAAGGGAGCTGCTGCCAGTGGCTCGGAGATCCAGGTTTCTTAATTTTGTCCTCCAGTGTACTGTGTATCTGTTTGTGTCTATCGCTCTGAATGCAATCCTCCAGCTGCCTTCTTATCAATGGACAGCTTATTAAAAGTCTGGACCAAAGAAAAAGCTTAATCCGCCTCCACTACTTAATCACTGCCGGAGAAGCTCTGATTGAACAATTCAATGCAGATCAGGTAGAGTGGCTTCCTCCTGACAACTCTGAACCCCCACTTGGCTGAGTGTGTGAGGGATCACAAAAGGAAGCTGAGGAAGCAGCTTCCTCATCCCTTCTTCCATGAATACGGTGACAAGTCCGTCACACCCACCTGCTCCGCCTGGAACAGGAACAAGCTGCAGTGTCCGCTGGTCACCCGACAAGTCTTTGACTGTGTGTTAAGGAGAAGAGGAAGAGAAGGAAGAACAGACAGCTGTCATTATGATGCTGTGCTGTTGGTCTGGACCTGGTTTCTCTGTTTTTTTAAAGTGCTACTTGTGCTGTAGCCTTTTCACATCAACAAGCTATAAATACACTCATTTCGAGGCATTATTTTTCCATAATTACTGTGAAGAGGGGCTGTTGCAAATGGCTTTGTCTGCTTCAGGAAGCCACTGCAATGTGTTTTAAAGAGAGTGTTTTATATAGTGCCAACACTTCTACCTCTGAATTAGGAGAGAAATCTGCTTTTATGACACAGAAATAGATTATTTCAGTTACAGGTATTGGAGGTGATGTGCGATACCACTGATTTTCATTCCGATCTGATACCAAAGAAAAAGGTGGTATTGCAGATACGAATACCAATACCGATGTAATTCTATGGCATTAATATATGAAAATGTGCTAATTAGAGCAGTTTTGAGGACTACATTGACCATTTGAATTCACATTTAAAGGAATAGTAATTTCTTTGAGGTAGCAGCGAATAAATCACAGGTTATCTTTCTTATTCTTTCATTAGAAACACTATTTTTCAAGAATAACATCCAAACTGGAATCCTCCTGCTCTCATTAGGTCTATACGCGTGGATTAATTTAATTTACACAACCATAGTTCACCTCAGAGGTGGAAGCAGATGTAGTCCCTTCCAACCGGCGGGGAATAGGTCCTGTAAATAGCAAAATATGGATCTACTGTCAACTGTCATAAAAAATAGTTGTTAACCCCAGATTAATGCAGACTGGTGATAGTAGCAATACTTTCTTATGAGTATCAATCCTAAAATGGACATGCTTGGTATTGGAAGTATCAATACTTGAGTATCGATCCACACACCACTAATTGGAGGTCCCACATTGGTGTCCCTGCTTGTCACACCGGTGTGTTTGCAGATCGTGTTGTGTTTAAAGGCTGTTTTGATATTCGAGGTAGTGTGTCCCCTGAAGGTGGTGCCGGTTACAGTATGTTAGTAAAAGAGTAAAAGAAAAAAGTAAAAGAACCTGTTGCTGCTGTTCATTATCCTGCATCTCAAAGTCCTGTTTATTATTTTACTACCAAATATACCAAGTTAGTGGCCCAACCCTAAGCTCTGATGTAGTTTAATGAGTTTTAACTAATCTGGCCAGGAGAGTTGTTTCAGTGTGAAAGCTGACAGGAAATCATTTCCACCATGTTTATCCATCTCAGTGAAGCCAGAAGGAAAGCAGACTGAGCAATGCTAGAGAGGAGAAATAAACGTCAACATCTTGTTCATGACAGGAAGTAACTGGGTTTAGAGGAAAATGTGGCACCGATTTAGAGAAATGTGAGCACTAACAGTCGTGAGACAGGAGCTGCAGGTTGCATCCATGTCTGATCACACTCACATGAGGAGGACGTTAGGATTGCAAATTGATCTTTTTTTATATAGTATTACGAAATTAAAAGTGGTTTTCTGTTTACAAGACTGAGATGGGTAGAGAAATAGCATGTCTGCTGTCCTTTAATCTATTTTGTCTCCTCAGCTCTTCGTGTTGTCTCGTGGACTCGCCCTTCATGATCTCCATGATCTCTTCTCTCCACTGCTGTCATAACTTCCTGAGCCCTCCGCCTCTTCCTCTTCTGTTCCTTTCCCTTCATGCCATCCACCATCCCCCCTCCCCTCCCCTCATCCCTCTTTTCCCTCTTTTCCCTCTTGCCCTCGGTAAATGTTCAGACACGGTGTGTCCTGGGCTGACCCGGCCAGACACCACACCACAATGCTACAATCACAGCGGTTTGAAGGTGAGGTGGGATTGCGAATGTGTGTGTAATCGAGAGGGGAAAAGAACATGAGGGGAGAGAGAAAGAGAGAAAGAGAGGAAAGCAAAATGTGTGTGAGAGATTCAACAATCATTCTTTTCATCACACAGAAAGACCATGACACCAATTTGGTTCAATTGGGCTTCATTTTTTACTCTGTTAGTGACACAACCAGAGAATGGCAAAAGTTTACTATTAAATCTGCTGAACCGAGGTGATAATGCAGTCATTGCTAAACAGATTGGAGCGAGCGAGAGTGTGAATGTGGGAGGGAGAAGTCTCCTCCAGGAGCCATTATGGCTCATGACAAAGTAGCTCATAAACTACAGGCTAATTCCATGGACTTTTTACTGTCACAGTGGGTGAGTCTCTTATTGATCTGACTTTTTTATGGCTACTTTCCTCAAGCCCAAATTTCCATTCATTTACATGAAATATAGACTATATACAATAATATAATGAGGAGATTGCACAGTCATGCTCCCCTGAGGATGAATCCTTTCCATTACTTTATAGCACCAACAGCTACAGACAAATAGCTGCACAATCCCTCCCTTTCCTTTAGGATAAGCTAACTTAATGAAAGGATGAGCTCATTTTTTATGTATGCAGCACATAGAAAGATAAAACATCAACAAAATGAATAACCTTAATTAAGTTATAGCTTTATTTTATATTTAGGTCTGCGATTCTTAGATAGATCTGTTTATTAATTTTTTTTTTAATTGGTGCAATGAATGACATGTGAATGCTGCTGCTGCAAGAACCTGTGAAGGATTATTAAAGTACTATATCTATCATCTATCTATCTAAAGAAATTAAAATTTACACATTGCCTCGTCAAACAAGACGTTTTAAGATGAATGTGTGAGTATGTGTGCCCACTTCTTGCTGAGTCAGTGATGAGGAGAGTTTTGTTTGGCCCGATCTGCCAACATGTCCCCCCTGACCCGTTTGGAGGGACATGAGAGGAGCCTTTGAGTCTCCGAATCGGAGCAGGCCGGGCCGAGCCCAGCGCGCTCCCTGCTGCTGCTGCCGTTTGCCACACGATGAAGTCTGCAGCAGGCCGGCGGTGGCAGCATCCAGCGCCGCGCCGGCCAAACCGGCCACGCTGGCAGCAGAACCGTGGCTGGAAAAACTCCCCCGACACCGTGCCCAGATGGACGGATAGTGAGGAAAGAGAGGTTCATGAAGGGAAGGAGGGAGAGAAAGGATGTGGAAAAACTATGAGGGAGTTGTGAATCCTCAGATCTGGATTGTCATGTTTGTCCATTTTTGAAAAGACGGATTATTTCACGCCACCGTGGTGGAAACTGAAGACTGTCAAGAGTCTCAAGGCAGCGGGGGAATAGCTTTTAATCAATGCAACTAACACATTTGTGGCGTTTTGAAGGCCTGTGGATCGGTATTCTCATTTTCCTGTGGATGAGCTGGCGAAGTGGAGACGTCGCAGTTGTCAGGTTTTGGTGTCAGAGTCTCGGAATCAAAGAGGCTTTTTATGTGGCACCGCAACTAACCTTCAACACCCGAACAGGAAGAAATCTATTATGATAGAGACACAGCTTCTATACAGCGGCAGGGATTCATATCAGACTGCGAGCCAGGATGATACATTTGACATTTTAAAGTGGTGCTCCAGCAATTTGGTACCGAGTTCCACAAAGTTGAAGGTCTTACAAGAGGCAGGATGAAAATCGATGCAGTAAAGGCCAAGATACCAGGACATCTTGTCTTATAGCAGTGGTTATGCTTTCCTAAAACCCTGATCTTAACATTACCCACAATGCAATGCAGTTTGTTAGATCCTCCAATATTCAAAAGACAAAAGATAAAACAATGATTTTAGTGGAAAAGAATCTCCAAGGCACTCCCTTAAAACTCCCTAACGAAGGCTTATAGCTGAAACGTGTAGGAGTTTTTAAGGTTAAACATGACCGAACCATAGAAATAAAAGCTTTCTTAATTTTAAGAAAGTGCCTTGGAGATTCTTTTCCACTATCATCTATTTGTCCCATCCAAAGAGCACCTCTATAGGAAACAATTTCTAAGTCCCGGAAGTGCTCCTGATTGAACAATGATTTTATTGCACTTTAAAGGGACATTGTGCAACTTTTCCTGTTATCTATTCACGAAAATTGATTATTTCATTCAAAAGTATATGCTCAGGTCGAGGTGGCGTCTGTGATAGTCACCGCGGTAACGCAGTGAGGAGGAATGGAGCGTTACACTGATGCTGCATTCACCTGCAGTCGGGCAGACGGCCGTCGCTAACAAACCAGATGTCATTTTAGTCACAGAAGTCCAGAGAAAGCCGGTAAAACGTGGGTCAGGTAAACAATACGACATCGCCATGACAACATATTGTCACGTGTATTGTTTTGCCTCGTGCTGACGGACCACTTGTTTACATAGAGGCTTGTTTAAGCCGTTACGTGCAGCGGCTGTCGTCCGTCTACCGTCTGCCCAATTTCACGTGAATGCAGCATGAAAAATACGATTGAGTTGCTTTGTGATACAACCGCAACACTAGATGGGAGGAATTCCTACACAATGTACCTTCAAAAGAAGTTGTAGGACTGAATTTGTGCTGCATTTATGTGCATGTGTTGTAATCTTTTAATTTTTCAACACGAGGTGTCAAATTGATGAACATTTTCACAGCACATTTGTGTCTTTGCATGTGTTTTCCTCAGCTGCAGAGTGTTGAGCTCTCAGGGCCACCATGTGCAGGAGACAAATGGAGATAAAGGGAAGCAGCAGGTGCACACTCACAGAGGTGAAGGTGACGCTGTGTTGATGTTCAAGTGAACAGTTAAAGACAAATGTAACTGTTCGTCAAACTTACTTCTAACACCAAGGTTAAAACACTGAAGCGCAGACGTGAGCTGCAAGTTCGTAAAGTAAAAGCAGAGAGACGCGCGCACGCTCTAGTCTAATTGAAACCACTTAACGTTGAATAGAAAAACTCATTCAAAGGTTGTCGGCTTTTTCCTTTCTTAGAAGTAGAAGCAGATGTGGCTCACAGAGGGGAAGTGGGTATCCTGACAAAGTGAACTCCGGGGCTTTATCAGAAAAAATCCCCCCTGAAATGGCCAGAATACCAAAGACTGATGACATTTAGCAGTGTTTAAAGAGTATCCGAGGGTGGAATATTTCCTCTCTTTAGCAAACAGACTGATCTCTGAAAATCCAGAGAAAGGATGGAGGATGAAGAGAACGAGGAGGAGGAGGAGGAGGAGTGGAAAATCCCTCCCAGTTGTTGTGTATCCCAGTAGCTGGTACAGAGCTCTGGCCGTTTAATGAGACTTAGCTCAGTCCTCCTCCACTTAATTAAAGCCATGATTCACTTCTCTTACGCCACCGACACACACTGTCACCCTCACACACACAGACACACAGTATATATATTTGAATTGTCTCTCACAGAGCTGGGTGCCTCAGCATGCCCAGTTACTTTCACTAGTAGGCTAATTCCTAAATCAAAGTGGTGTGTCATGCTCAAAAATAAGCATTTGTACGGTGGCCCTGAGGTCCAAATCACAACAGCAAATCAGAAAACACAACAACAAAAGAGAAAACACAACACAAAAAGAGAAAACAAAACGGCAAATCAGAAAACACAACACAAAAAGAGGAAACATAGCGGCAAAAGAGGAAACACAACGGCAAACACAGAAAGAGAAAACACAAAGGTAAATCAGAAAACACAACGACAAATTACTAAACACAACACTGATTTGCCGTTGTGTTTAGTAATTTGTCGTTGTGTTTTCTTGTGTTTTCTGATTTGCTGTTGTGATTTGCACCTCAGGGCCACCGTACATTTGAGTCACACACACACACACACACACACACACACACACACACACACACACACACACACACACACACACACACACACACACACACACACACACACACACACACTTGTTGCACAAAGACATCCTGCACTTAAGTCAACACATACATGCACAACCGCACACGTGCACAGTCTGCACACGCTCCCCTGGCTCCTTGACTGCCAGAGCGCCGTTCAGTCACCACCTAAAAATGCCCCTCTGCTCCCTCCTGCCCCCTCCTGCCCCCTCCTGCTCCCTCCTGCTCCCGCTCTCATGAATGTCCAAATGTGGCTAACGCACGTCTCTTACTGGCCAGTTACTGCCCGGGGCTAAAACCTAACAACCAAATCAATATTTATCGGCAGCGCTGGAGTGATTACATTCCCACCTCTGGCTGGTGCTGCTCGCGCGGGGGCATGCGGACCAGCGGGGGCGGCCGTGCATAATGACCACAGGGAACCATTCAACTCCCACTATACACTTATCAACATGCCAGCACTCAGCATACACACACACACACATACATACACATACACAGGGATGCAGCTAGAGATTTAAAGATCCTCCGACAAGATATAGCTAGAGCACCGAGCCCCCTCACACCCACTGCAACTTGATTTGAGCCACTTAGAGCTGCCCACCATCGCTTTGCAGCTGTAAAATGATTTTATCTTCTGATTGAACAGTGAGTCTATAACGGAGATGAGTGTTTGGGGAAGCAGGGTGATGTCTGTGGGACTGAGTCAAACTAAACAACAGTGTGTGTGTGCGTGTGTCCATGAATTAAGGAACATGTCACTCTGTGCGACAGAGTGGCTCATTGATGTTTGCTTGCGGGGCCGGCTCTCTTAGTGCAAATGTCACTGACTGACTGACTGAGTGATAAAGTTATACAATTGGTTGAAGTGTGGGAGTTTTCCCATTGGTTATTGGTCTTTATAATAATACAATAATACAGTAACTAGTGGTGGGACTCGATTAAAAAAATTCATCTAATTAATTAGAGCCTTTGTAATTAAAGCTATAGTGCGTAACTTCTACGTGTCTGTAAATATCCGTTTCACCCAAACCACTACAAGAGGAGATGATACAACGCTGATGAAGCCGTTCGGCTCCTCTAACACCTCGCGGTATTTTTCAGTATTTGTTCTTTTTGTATTTGGTGACGTTGGTGACATTCCCGCGCTGGCGCACAGGAAGTAATGGTGCGTTCCAGGCAACCCGTAACTCGTGTTTTACGAGTGGCCGTTATAGTGCACTTTCACAGGTAACAGGTCGGAAAAACACGAGTTACGGGTTGCCTGAACGCTACAAAGTCGTAAGTCGTGACTTGAAGCTGTAACTTACGGGTTCAAAAGCCTGCCTGGAACGCAGCATCGGTTTTATCTGACCACGAGAAGGGAGGGGGGGGGGAGCGCTGCTACAAGCAACATGGCGGAGAACCCGAAGAAGCGACCAAGAGGTTCAGAAGTGGATCCTACTAAAAAAGAAAAAGACTTCCCGTTCGGCAGAAGGTCTGTTGGCAAAAGAGACTGACAAACGGTAGCGTTGGGGAGGGGAGGGGCGGGTTACACCGGGCCATATGCCATATTGAGGAGCCGGCCGTATGATTGTAATAATGCAGAAATCCTTTAGGGGGCGATAGAAGTTACGCACTAAAGCTTTAATTAATCTTGATTAATCGCATATCAATATTTGACACGAGAAGCAACATTTTTCAGTTTAAATGGATTTTGGTATATGACTAATGAGCTTAAACAACATCACTCCACTTCACCACTTCGGTAGGCCAATTCTTTTTTGCACAATTTGCACACAACTGTGCTTTTATCCAGGCTACCATCCGGTAGTTTTTTAAAACTAATATTTCCGCTCACCAAACCCTGCAACGACTTCTCATCAGCTTCCATTTTTTCACGTGTTGCGCCCTGTGCATCAGTATTACAGGTGTCGCCGGGAACGCGTGCAATGAGCAACGTTCCGTGCTGCTGGGAGTGCAAAAATAAATTGCGATTAAATGCGTTCATTTTTTTTGTCGCGTTATTTTTCTGTGATTAATTAATCGTAATTAACGCGATAAAGTCCCAGCCCTAATAATAACATAATAACATCGCATAGAGGAATATATTATACAGTATAGGGCTTTGGAAACACACAGTGTAGTTGTGAGTTGGAAACACTGAGGCTTGTTCTGATGAAAAAAAAAAACATGACATGATTTTGTTTTCATTTGTTTTCTATCCTGGTGGGGGTAGTTCACTCGTGTCCTCAAGTAAGATGCCTCCCCTAAAACACAATGACATTGTGTCCACTGCAGTAAGAGACAAAGCCCTCACAGAAGGTTTGTCATGTAAAAGATGGTGGAAATTTGAATTCTGCCTGTGAGCCTGTTTTTAATTTGAAGAATAAAGTCAAGATGTGCCATCGATCAATGCTCACAAATGATATCACTTCGCACATGTCACAGCAGCAAGCATGTGGTCGGCCAAGTGTAAAGCAGAGCTGCCCCCAAACCCAAACCCAAGTCGACTGTACATTTGCTCATTGCTGCTACAAAAGAAAAACGAAATGCAACCAAGCAGGGAGCCTAACCTGCGCCCGTGCGTCATTCCTCTGCCAAACACACACATACGCAGCTAGCAGAGAAGATAGCAGAAAGAAGCGAGACTGATATCACCGACCTCCATCCCTTGAAAAAAGAAATTAAAATCAACAGCGTGGAATTACTTTGGATAGAGCAAAACAAACGTGGGGGTTCTCCTCGAGGGTGGGTATCCAGTTTGAAAGAAATTGAGGCTGCCAGACGAGGAAAAAACATCAATCATGTTTGTTCATACAGCATCAAGTCTTTAACTTTAACCTGATAAAAATAAAAAAAAAAACATGTCAAATTCTAAATGCTGATCATGAAATAACTTGTTGTTATATTTTCCCACATGGCTTCGGGCTACGTCTGCCTCGACTGTCTGTTCAGTAAGCGCTAACCCCTGACTCACAGACAGACACACACTGACTCCATCCTGACCCTACAGTATAAACACACACACACACGCACACACTTTCCTGGCCTGGGGGCATGGCATAATGAGTGTGTATGAGTTCAAAGTTCAGACAGGACCAGAGATTCACTTCTCATGGCATTTCTCACTATTGTCAGAACTTTTAATAGAAGTTTCACCTCAACACACATTACAGCATAATAAGCTGATGAAATATGGCATGAAGCTTGTTTTGAGTACTTTTACTTATGCTTATTTTTGTAATGATACTTACATGCTTTTATTTTGAATGAAGGTCTTTTACTTTTACAGTGCATCATTAGTGCTTTTAAAAAAGTTAAAGTTCTGAATACTTCCTCCATAAAACACAATGGTTGCCATACCATGAAAATCCCATACAGTGTTGGTCATGTGACCCAGAGCCCATTTCTAATTGTCATTGTTGGTTTTCTGCTGGCACAGATCCATTTCCCACAGCAGCGAGCTTGACCTCGGCGAGAATTTACTTTGCCTCTTTGCCTGAGAATGAATAAATCTATTGATCGCAGCGATTCCTCTACAAGGTGAGAATGAAGATTCATTTTGCCATCCATTAATCACTAACGATGGCTCAGAGATCAGATAAAGCCCATAACCTTGGTCATTAGTCATCCTCTCTCACACAGATTCTCCCGCATTTGCGATAAAATAAAATAATTAATGGGATTCTTTACCAGCTTCAACATCGCTTATCACCTTTAATAATTATTCTTATTTGGATCCCATATTTATTTATTTATTTATTTATATTTCACCACCCTCTCTGACCTCTGGCAGGAAATCTGCTCTGCTCACAGGAAGTGACAAATCAACTCCAATCAGCAACAGTTTCCTAAACAGTAGCTGGTCACCGAGCAGCCTGGACCCCCGCTGTCCAATCAGAGAAGAGAGACAGACTTCTTCTTCAAGTCATTAAAGGGATAGTTCACCCAAAATTCAAATTTCACTCATTATCTACTCACCCTCATGTCAACTAAGAGCTGTGAGAATTTTCAGAGTTACGGGGGGGTCCACGCAGCAGTATTTGTCCATATAATGGTTGTGAATGGATACCAACTTTCTTCGTCCAAAAAGACACACCAAAAAACATGCAAGAATCTCCATACTGCTCGTCTGTAATGTCCCTCTTGTATTGAAGCCCCGACTTAAGAAATTGTTCCGCCGGTCAGTGCAAATCACGCGAGATTTGCGCTTAAACAGGAAGAGCAGTGAACTGAGACACTGGGAGCTTCCGCTACAAACAAGCTTAAAATATAGACTTTTTTTTTTTCGGAACAATTTCTCATGTCGGGGCTTCATACAAGAGGGACATTACAGACGAGCAGTATGGAGGTATTTGGATGTTTTTTGGCGTGTCTTTTTGGGCGAAAAAAGTTGGTATCCATTCACAACCATTATATGGACAAATACTGCTGCGTGGACCCCCCCGTAACTCCGAGAAGGCATGGAGGACTCTGAAAATTCTCACAGCTCTTAGTTAACATGAGGGTGAGTAGATAATGAGTGAAATTTGAATTTTGGGTGAACTATCCCTTTAAAATTCATGCTTATCTTTTGTTTGTCGTCTCTATTAAGCACTTTTACTGACAGCCTTTCTACCTGCATGCACACACACACACACACACACACATGCAAAACCACAGCAGTCCAGATGTCAGTCTGGAAGATGGAAGTCCGACAGATGGTAGTCATGTTTCAGTGCACACACACACACACACACACATACACACACACTGAAGGGCAGACAGTGTCTGTCTGTTGTTTCTCCTCTGAAGCCTGTTTGTTCTCCTGCGCCATGGGAATGTCTCACTCTGTCTGTTAATGACTTCATGCTTGTTAAAACTGGGAGTGTTATTGTGGCGGTGTGTTTCTATTTCTATACTTTCAGGGACAGGAAAGTAGGAAAGTGTCCTCACAAGACTAGGAAAAAGGGGGGAAACCTTTCCGGTCTAGGTTAACTCATTTTACAAGATGGTTTAGATCTCAGCTGTGTGTGTGTGTGTGTGTGTGTGTGTCTGTTCGTTTGTGGCAGCCCTTTCATCGCCTTTATAATGAAGTCCAGACACTGGTGCAGATGGTTAATAGCTCAGTCTAGTAGATGAGGACTCCTCAGCATCGGGCTCAGCTGCAGCTCAACCCACAGCACATTCATTTGCCTTTGCAGGAAGATGTGGAAACCAGTTTTTGCAACGTCTGGTTGGTTTTGAAATTTAGAAGGCTTGACAAGCCATGTGCAAAAGGGGTAAGGTTACAATGCCCAATCAAATGAATTTAGGCCCCTTTTCAGATGGAATATTCAAGATCCACGGTTCCATCTTGTGATGAAAGTGTAATGATACGAAAGGGAATGCTGCATCTTGGCCGAATTTTAAGCTGAAAAGTGCAATCGGCACATATTCGAAAAGTCTCTTCATGGTCTCAGAGCCATAGAGCATCATTCCCAGTATAAGTCCTTGATGGAAGTGGCTGCACTGAATGAAAGAGGAGGCAGAGAGCTGAGTAAGTCATCGCAACCCTGCTTTGCTTTATCGTCTCTCCACCTGACCAGTCACTCTGGAGAGCAGGCAAATGCACTTAGAGCAGTTAGACTGTCAGTTTAGGAAAGTTACAAAATACTGCAATACAGGAAATGTGCTGTGAGCGGTGGGGGAGTGGGGGCGTCCGGGCTTAGACGCTGCTCAACACTCTGATTAAAGATTCTTGAGAGAGATGCCTGACCTCTCTTCTCACTGTGAATCCACTTTCATCATGCAGTTACATGAATGCTGGTCTGATGGATATTGATCATATGTAACAGGTCTATTCTTTATGTAAAAGATCTTAAAGGGATAGTTCAACATTTGGCAAATTGGCCCATTGCCATAATCCCTATAGTCTTTGTTGTAGGCGCAAGCTGTTTTTAGAACAGTGGAGCAGAGCTGCTCAGAGCTACGCTACGGAGGCTAATGGGATTTCTTGGTTTCCCTCATCAAACTCATCAAATACACAATCCAACAACTCCAAAAAGCTCTGGTGGACAAGTTGTGACCTGCACATTCACCACGCTATGTTATAATAACAGAACGTTACGAGGCAGAGTTGTTTTAGAGGTAAATTCATGCAAAACCAGTTCCACTGCGTTCCTGTCGGGGGCAGTTCTTCAGCAAGCAGTCTCTGCATCTGCCTCGAAAACGACTCTGTCTCGTAACGTTCCGTTATTATCTCATAGCGTGGTGAATGTGCAGGTCACAACTTGTCCACCTGAGCGTTTTGGAGTTGTTGGATTGTGTATTTGATGAGTTTGATGAGGGAAACCAAGAAATCCCATGAGCCTCCGTAGCGTAGCTCTGAGCAGCTCGCGGCTCTGCTCCGCTGTTCTAAAAATAGCTTGCACCGACAATTAAAGATAATGAACCCACTCCTAGGGATTATGGCAATGGGCCAATTTGCCAAAATATTGAACTATCCCTTTAACATATAAAATAGCACTACATTAATATGAAAACGCATGTCTGAATGGGGCTTTTGATTTGTAGGAGAAGAAGCTGGATATATCTGACAGTCATTTCTAATAAAGAGAAGAGACTAATCTGGAATATCAGGTGCCAAAGTCACTGATCTGATCATCTCCACTGCTGGAAGTGAAGCGGCAGCATCAAATATATATATATATTGTGGATCTTTTTTTTTTTTTCTCAAATGTATCCGTGACACCAACTTCAGTTTACAAAATGGTTGTTATGATGTGCCGGTTGGAGCAGCTGATGTGTGTCATCTCTTCCCTCCACTGCTCTCCTGAGGAACAGAATGGGGACTGTGTGTGTGTGTGTGTGTGTGTGTGTGTGTGTGTGGCAGCTGGACTGGGGGAGCTGGTGCTGGATGTGGACGGTGGGACGCAGCAGCTGATGTGCTGTGATGTGTGATCCAGGATTTAGCAGCAGCAGCAGCAGAGCAGGAAAGCAGCAGTAGCACTAAGATCACACAAACAGGACATCCGCAATTCACTCTCACAATACACACACACTCGCACTCACACGCACAGGGGGTGGGCAGAGGAACAGGCAAACACACACACACACATAACCCATAAGCATGAATGCAGTCACATACACAAACACAGGGTGCGGCTGTGTTTGGGACGTCTCCCCTCTCAGTGTGTGATAACATCAGTGAAGCTGTGTGTGTGGACACTGACACCGGCCCAGTGACCTACAGAGACACACAGCAGCAGTGAACAGCATTTAAACGACCTGATTATCTAAAGGGAACCACACTCCTCAAACATGGCTTATCTTTTGTTGGTTCACTCTCCTATTGCCAAGCTGTGATGACACTTTCACTTTAATGTGAATATTTGAAAATGATTTGATGAATCAGTTTTATGTCTTTAAAAAACAATTTAAAAAAAGACAGAGTGAGTTGTGCTGCTGGTGTGTCCCTGAACGGCAGTAACACACTCCCACACATTCACTCTGATAGAGACACCTACAGTGTTGACCCCATGCAAACTAATGATGGCAACACTGACTTTAGAACCAAATTCCAAATTCCAATACGTTGAAAATAATCCAATTAGCTTCGTAACAGCAGTCACTATAAAACACATTGCTACAACTATTGATCACAGAGCCACCAAGGCCGGTCAGCTCTGCTCTTGGTGTTGACAGGCAGTCTGTTTCATGCATGCACTTGTAGAACTAGTAGGAAGGCACCCATGCATGCATATTTTTCTAGCTTTTTTGTAATCCTTAAGGTGTCTAGTAAATGAATTTTGATGATCCCCGTGCCAATTATTGTCCCATGCATATTTTTTTGACCATCTTTTGTGGCCATCCTGGACTTCCGACTGTGAAAAATGAAAAATGTAAATCTATATAGCTCCTGAACTATACATCCTACAGAGACAACTGACCCCATTTTCTTTTTGTCGTGGCATGAGGAATTGGTAGAGATGAAGATTGCCATGATTAAATCATATATGGTACATAAAAACAAAAAAAAACACAACATTTTTTTTAAAACAATGGCGTAATTTTATCACAGGAACTCCTCCCCCATGCACCCCATTTACATTATTTTTCTAACTTTTATATTTTTACAATCTTCAAGATGTATTGTAAACAAATGTTGATGATCCCAACCTGAAATATTGTCCCATGTATGTTTATTTAGGATATTTTGGCTGCCACCCTGGATTTCCTAACATGATTTTTGAAAATTCTGAAATGTTTAATTTGTGAGGGGTCAAACTAGGGGTTTTCGTGATTCTGAGTTGATTGCAAGCATTAGTTTTTCACCCAAAACACTCCTTTGTGGTAAAAAAAGAACCACATTTCAAATTCCAATATGTTGAAAACAATCCAATTAGCTTCGTAACAGCAGTCACTATAAAACACAATACAACTATTGATCACAGAGCCACCAAGGCCGGTCAGCTTTGCTCTTGGCAGCCTGTTTCATGCGAGCAGTTGTAAAACTTGGATTTTAAAGACTGATTGTTACAGTTTAGATTTGATTTAGTCATGATACTTTACAACTCTCTATCTTAGCCCCGGATGTGCCCTATATATGTAAGTTATTTATATCATAAATCTGTGATGACTAATCAATTAGTGACTAACCCTGATTGGAGGCAGCCATCCTAATGGTGATTACTCTTTTTATGACTTATTCATTCATTGTTTGGTATGAAATATGAGATAATGGTGGGTAATGACCCTTATAAGCCAAGTTTAGAGCTGCTTTCATTCAACCAACAACCAGCAAAACCTAAAGACACAAACAAACCAGCAAATATCCCAATTTGAGACGGTGGAATTTTGGCATTTCTTAATGTAGACCCAAACTGAGCCATTGATTATTTTAGGTGCTTCCGATTCATTTTCTGCCAACTCTTCCCGCTCCCTTTTTGTTTTTTTACCACCTATATTTCCATGATTCATGAAGGAATTTCACAGTGCAGCGTGGTGAAGCTCTGCATTACCGACCATATAAAATCCAGCCTATGTGAGTGGGCTTATTTAGAACATGAAACCCACATGAAGAAGTAAACTCAAACATAAAGACAGAAAGAGACAGGAGTTTAAATGAATGGAAGCTTTTAGAGAAAACATCAATCTACATTTCATATACAGGACCTAAAATAGAAGGTCACATCTGAAAGGAGTTTATCAGCCTCTGTCTTATAGCAGCCCTAAAGATATATACAATAAATGTGGAAAGTAATGAATACTTGTGTGTCTGTATGCTTTAAGCTTGGCTATGTTTACAAAATGTGCAGATTTTGGCTGTTAATCTCTCATCCAGGGACAATAAAGACCATCTATCTGCACCATGCAGGCCTTTACTATTAGTCACTGATGTTTAGATGACTTTCTGAAAAACCGCCCATGGTGCCTAGTGTCAAATTAATCTCATGTGATTCTAAATCTTGATTTTCACGCTGTTACATCATCTAAAAATCGTGGCTTGATACAGAGAATGTAGAGATGGCCTTCATGCAGCGTGATTATGATGTTTAGAGAACTAATGTCTCTTTTCTCAACTGTTATAATTAGATCAAGAAAATAACTTATTCATGCAAACTGAAGAGGGCATAAAGAGAAACGATGTCTATGTGTAATATCATTAATACGATTTTCTTTCCATCAGGTTTCATCTTTTCTAAACCTACAGTCATCAGTGGTGTTAAAATGATCCAGTTAATCAATTATTTGCACCATTAAGGTCTACTACATTTTCTAGGTAATTCATCTTTAAAGGAATGAATCACAGAGATGCCAAAGATTCCTGCTTCTCCTGTGTGAGGATTTGCTACTTTAAGCTGAATATCTGGGGCTGTAATGAGTATTAATCACGTTAAATAAGCTGTTCCCTTCTTCTTTACAGTAATAAACTCATTTTGTTTGAGTAAAGTCCTCCATGGAAAGATCGGAGACTTTTACACAGAGGTGCCAGGACTGATTCCCATTTCTCCGATTACAGGCTCCCATGTTTGAGGTCACTGACCCCTGCAACTCAGCACTCTCTGCCCGTACTTCACTTCACTCACAGCTGACAGTACCAACACTGCCGCCGCAGACCAATGAAGGTGAGGAATTTTGAGTTTCCTTCACAAATTCCAGGCGGGCATATTTTATTCTTTCTCAAGACTGTTCCTAACCTGTGTGCATACTGTATGTGTTGTTATGGAAATAGTGTTGTTATCTTGTTATGGGGAGGGAAAAAAAGAAAAGGCTGGGATTTCAAATGAGGTCACTGAGGTCAGTCTCCGTTTGCAACTGACCACTCTGGAGGTGAAAAGGCTTTGAAGGAGATGTGAAATGTGAGTGTGCAGCTTTGAGGGCAGGGTTTACATGCACGGTTACCACTCACCAGGCCGAAAAAAGACACAGTGCAGCCAGCGTATGAACTCAGCTACAGGCTCAATACACACACACACACACACACACTTGCAGACTCCAAAATATCCCAGCGGCACTTCACAAAGAAACCAAACAAGCAGCCCACAGAGCAAACTGCCTTATTAGCTGCGCTGATCTCGGCGACTCCTCTGCCTTTAAAGGAGCAGCAGAGACCGGGCCTGATGAGGCAGACTGGATCTGTCACCCCCCCATACACTCAGAAAGTGGAAACAGAGAGACAAGATGGAGATGGAAAGGCCACGGGTCCTCGCTCAGGTTCTGTCAGTGAACGGCAGCTTAACTAAACACGGCCGGCCCTATACAGTCTGAAATATAACAACAGATGTGACCGGCTCCTTTTGGCCCTGAATGACCCACGCCTCAACCCCCAGACTCTTTGTATTTGTGTGGCGGTGTGTGTCTGTGGTGATGTATTCTGAACCAGGACTCTAGTCTGTTGTTTGCTTCCCAAAAACCTGAACGTTCATTTTGGAGAAAGCTTTTGCAGTCTGAAATTCATGACTCAATATTTCAGCCGAGCAGACAGCACTGCCACCAGGAAGCGTCTTAAATAACTCCACTCATACTCTAATGTGAGCTTCCGATGATGCCAGCAGTTGTTTTGTAAGATTAGCTTTTCTTTTATTCCCCCCAAATGCTGGATATTTCATTTCAATTAGGAACAAAACTCTTAACAGACCTTTTCTAGGACTTTGGTAACTAATATGTGGTGGAAGAGGTTTGGCTCACAATCACCAGCCTGTTGTGGAACCTAAAGGGATTCAGTTAATTAACATTACATTACTAATTGTAAATCTGCAAGTATTATTTAATTAATAATTGCCCTTACAGAAAAACCACATGAACTTCTCATGTGATTCACATGAGAAACAGTTTGCACATGGGAATCATTTTAATTGCACATGTGAAAATAACATGATTCCCATGTGCACAATTTTTCACATGTTGTTTTTCTGTTTCTAGTTGAGCTCTGTCAAAAATGTCAACCTCCAAAAGTCTTTGTGGCCAAATACAAAAAGCATGTCGAGTTAACAAGCAGCTAGCCTACAGGGGGGTTTCAGTTACCCTACCCACTCCAACAGACCACCATTCCGACATACTGCTATTCCGATTTGCCATCGTCCCACCATTCCGACAAGGCTTTCAATGTAAGGAAATGTGCGTTACTCAACAGGTAACTCTCTACTTCTGGACTCTATCTATCTATCTGGCCTGTCTAGCTTCTACTGTCTTTTCACTAAACTTAACCAACTCCTTCCATCATTGCCTAAGCCCAACCAGTGCAAAATCTTTTGGGGGGAAAAATAGGCTATTAAAGGACTTGTCGGAAACAGGATGTTTAAAAAAAGAAAAAATACCGTCATTCCAACCATAGGAGGCAAGAATAGTCGGAATGATGGGACATTTGATAGAATATTAAGTGTTGCCATTTAGACAATTACTAGCGGCCTATGTAGGACTGGTGAGATGTCGGAATTGCGGTTGCCCCTCCATTTCCTCTTACATCAGACGTTAACAGAGGGACTACGACAGTCTTCATTTCAGACCTTTGATCAATAAACCTAACAACTTATTTGACAAACCTTTGGAACTTTCTGCAGAGAAGAGCCTCCAGTATTGGAATAACTAAACCAATATTGGAAATCACTTGGCACAATTATTACTAACAGAAAACATTTAAATGAAAATGAGAGCAGTAGGCCTGGGACAATATTAAATTTTGCTGGACGATACATTGTCCCACAAATTATTGACGATAAACGATATTATTGACACATTTTTTTGAGAACAAATTAACCACTAATATAATAATAATAATTCATAATAATGCAAGTAGACCCTTTTAAATGCGATAAACTTTTATTTCTCATGAGTATTTTTTTTAACCATTGTAATTGGAATGACAAGAACTTATATAGCTACTATCCTAAATAAATAAAATAAACAAAAAATAATAAACAGTGCAGTGCAGCTCTTCTGTCCAATAACGTTACACACCTGAAGCTCCACTTTTCATTCAAACAAACTAATATGACTTCCACAGATGTGAGATTTCATCAATGAGACTAGCATTTATCTCCTATAAAGTATTAAACCAGCCGGCGGTAAACCTCTAAAAACCTGCTGATAAGTTTTCTTAGTCGTTTTCTCCCCCAATGACGGAGGTTGACCGGCCAGTGAGCTGCTGCAGACGGCTGCAGACTGTGGGAAGCCCCGCTCCTCCTGCTTGCTGCTACGGGGTCATTCCTATGTTCCCACAGCCCTATGTTCCCTCAGCCCTATGTTCCCTCATTTCTAACTTTTGTTGTCACTGAAAATTAGGCCCTATGTTCCCTCAGCCCTTTGGTCCCACCATTGGTTGGGTTTAGGCAATGAAGAAAGGAGTTGGTTAAGTTTAGTAAAAAGACCAGATAGAGGCTAGACAGGCCAGATAGATAGAGTCCAGATAGGTAGAGAGAGTCCAGAGGGAACATAGGGCTGAGGGAACATAGGGCTGTGGGAACATAGGCACGCTCCCGCTGCTACCACATTAGCTCCAAAAACGTCGGAGGAAATCTCCAGCAGGCGATATGTGGATAAACTGACCACAGACTGGGGATCTAAACTGTGACTTTCTGGCATGAAAAAATATTAAAACTTTAAAAAGTGACGTGTTAACAGCGAGGCAGCAACAATTACGGTGAAATAGCTTTTAGCTGCTTAGCTTTACAGCTAGCGCTGCCAGTTGCTGCCACATGCATTCTGGGAAACAAAGATCCTGGATGACTGAAAAGAGGGTTCACTCCTTTCATTCTGCTATGAAACAAACGGCCCGGGTGCTGAGACCGATGCACAGAGTAAAGCCTCTTGTCATCATAGACTGTAGCTTGTCATCCAGCCTGGTTGGAAGAAAACAAATATGTGCACACGCACATGGCGATTTATCGAGGCCGGAAAAACTATCGAATTCATTTTCATTTATCGTGCGATTAATTGATTTATTGATTATCGTCCCAGGCCTAGAGAGCAGTCTTGGAGAAGAATAAATAATAAGCAACAACTTTATTCTTGGGGATTTAAAACCTAATTCATACAACCTGGGTGTCACCATGCTAAAAAGTTGATCTATACCTTTAATACTCAGGCACAAAGAGCCAAACTGGACGCTGAGGGATTACTGGGTGTCTTCACTGCTGCTGTGTAGTCTGTCAGTCTGACACATCACTCCATTCTAAATCAAATGAAGCACTACAGGCTAAAACCACAGACCTCACCCTGACTCCAGGTCTGTTCACTGTCTGGCTTCCACACAACACGTACAGACCATGAGGCATAAAAACACAGTCACAGTCGTGCAGCTCTGTTTTTGGTCATAAATCTGACACGGTGGAGTATAAACACAATATATTACAAGCCTTAAAGTTTTGAGGAGTGTGTGTTATTTGAGGCCAGTGTGTGATACCACTGCCCCCCCTCCTCCTCTGTCCCTTTTACAAGAGGTCATGACCCCACCAGTCCTGGAAGAGAGGTGAGAGTTTACATTGGGAGGCCAGACAGTATTCCCAGGCCCGCTAAACATGCCTGAACCCGGGATACACTGCCTGGAGCTTTTTATCTGATGGACAACAATGGTTCTGCTACACATGTGTGTGTGTGTATGTGTGTATGTGTGTGTGTGTGTGTGTGTGTGCGAGAAAGAGAGAAAGACAGGGAAGAATACAGAGCGCGGAAAAAGATAGGGGATTGTGAAACGGTGATGAAGTCATTTACGAAAGAACGTAAACAGACCGAGACAGAGATAAGAAGAGGGGTTACAAAGGAAGTCAACAACATTTAACACACAAATACACACACAACTCATTGTCTCACCTGTGCAATCATACGTAAATACACACCGCATCATTAAAAGTTATATCCAAGCTCCTGCACAAACACTCATCTTTAGACATGTCCTCTTCAATCAGGGCGTCCTGAACGCAGCACCCTGTCATCACCTCTGCACAATAAAGCACAACTTTGTGACGTGTCTGAGTGCCTGTGTGTGTGTTTGTGTATGTTGGGTAGAAGCTGATGCAAGGTCTGGGGAGACTGGCACGACTGTGAGAGCAGAATCCAGGGGTCGTTGACAGAGGTTTAATTGAGTCTCGGTTCAATTTTTACAATCAATTCTCTCCCTGGAAGCTGATTTAATGATGTACAGTAGGAGAGAGGTCTCACTCTGTGACAAGATACTGTTATGTAACCTAAACTCAGGTCCAGGTGGAAGGTCCTTGAGATCTTAAAGGGCCAGCTCGCCTTAATAAAACCAAAGAGAAGGAGGAGAAAAAAAACACACTAATGAGCCAAAACAGTATCATGTGTTGCTAAAACAGCTCTGCCACTGCCTGCTGGGACCTGAACTTTACAAAACCTGTGTAGGGACCCTGTGGTATCTGGCACCAAGACGTTAGCAGCAGATCCTCTAAGTCCTGCTGGACTTAAAGGGACATTGTGTAAGTTCTCCTGTTATATTCAGGAAAATCGATTATTTGGTTCAAAAGTCTGTTTTTCATTAATCAGTAACCCCCCCCCCCCCCCCCCCCCCCATCAACAAAGTGAAGTGTTCCTTTTAGCTCTGAATGAGCCGCTCATATCTCCATGGAGCGGGTAAGCTCGGTGCTGGCTGCCATGTGGTGTCTCCATGTTTTTACGTTCAGTGGCAGCGTGACGGTAGGAAACCACGGAAACTCAGCGGAGACACCGGAGCTGACGGCTCAGGTCGAGGTGGCGTCTATGAAAAGTCACCGCGGTAACGCAGTGAGGAGGAATGGAGCGTTACACTGATGCTGCATTCACCTGCAGTCGGGCAGACGGCCGTCGGTAACAAACCAGATGTCATTTTAGTCACAGAAGTCCAGAGAAACGTGGGTCAGGTAAACAATACCACATCGCCATGACAACATATTGTCACGTGTATTGTTTTGCCTCGTGCTGACGGACCACTTGTTTACATAGAGGCTTGTTTATGCCGTTACGTGCAGCGGCTGTCGTCCGTCTGCCATCTGCCCAATTTCACGTGAATGCAGCATGAAAAATACGAGTAAGTTGCTTGAGATATACAACCACAACGCTAGATGGGAGTAATTCTTACACAATGTACCTTTAAAATCCTGATGAATTGCCATGACAGCGTTGCCATGTGTCAGATTCACCACCACCACCACCACCACTGCCAGTAGGTCACCGTCCATCAGCTGCTGTTTCAGAGACAGTCCGACCCAGTTGTCATAATGATCTGGTCCTTGTCCAAGTGGCTCAGATCTGAACTGACTGTTAATTTACTGTGTAGTGTCTCCCCCTGTGATGTGCACTGTTATTCAAATAACTAGCATTATTCACTTCATAATGTTTTGGCTCATTGCTGTATTCTCTCATTGACTTTGTATTGAATGTGGCCAAAGTTCTGCTGCCACCTGATACAACAGAGGTCAATGAACTATCACCAGTGCACCTGTTACTGTGTCAACTGGCTTCAGTGGGACTACTTTTTCCTAAGTGTAGTTCCAAAAGACAACAGAAGAATATCAATTGTTATATTATTTTGATTATGTTTGGAGGCAGAAATCTCAGAGACAGATCTCAAAATCTCAGCAGGTAAATCTGCAACTTTAAAAGAACGGCTTCATATTTTGAGATCTACGCTTATTTGATGCAAATATAAAGTAAATATAGAGCAGATACGGCAGCGCAGCTTGTCAGAAAGACTGTAGATGGGAAAATGTTTTTTTCCCTGTTCTACCAGGGTTCAAATTTGTTTTACATTTTACACATTTTGTGAAAATTGTCTAACCCTATAATACTTGTTTTGACCCATTACAGAACGAGACCTCAACCTGAAAGAACACTCATTTCCTCCACATTTGTGATTGTTGTCACTAATTACCCACAAATCAATTCAGATATCTGGTTTTATAAGAGTTTCATAACACAGTTTTGTAACACACTGTAACAGGGAGTGTGGACCTTGTGGTATCACTCTAAGGATGATACCCATCTGATGTGAAAAACTTCATGTATCCCTCAAAAAGTGCATGTCTCAGACTCATAGACCACTATATCTATTTGTGCCTCGAACAAACAAGCCCAATTTATGTCAGATAGAAGGACGGCCGCTCTGATACTCGAAGGAAGAACAATCACTCTGTCACATGCAGCAGTGGGCTGTGTAAGTCAAGTCAGTGTCATCAAACACGGGGCTGAATGGGATGGCGGCCGGTATCGACCTGTTTGCCGGTCACTGACATGCAAAAGCTATTGGATCTGTCTGATCAAACCCTCTCCAAACACTGATTCAGAAGTCCCCTGCAGTATAGTGCATCATTGTGATTTTCTTTTTAGGGATTAGAAATATCAATTTCTGCCAGCAGCTGCACAGGTGACTCACACAAACACACACACACAAGAGCTGGTGCATCTATAGAGACGTTCAGTGGCAGCAGCACGTCTGTTGAGTGGTGTAAGCTATAGCTCAGATTCCTGCATGCAGCTCCCGTCCTCTCATGATTCATCCCCCCCTCCTCCATCTTTCATCCCAGCAGCTGAGCTCTGCCTTCACATCCTCACCTGTAGATTGACACACAGCCCTGTTTGTTTTCCCCGCACTCCTCACTTCCCCCCAATGGACTCTTCTCCTACTGAGGGTTAGCCATCAATTATAGATGGAGGCTGCAACCTGAGGTATCACAGCAGTATTAAAGAGGAGGCGACTGAGCCCTGGACCAACACAGCAGCAGGACATGGTTGTCCATTCTGTTGGAGATGATCCAGTCTCTCTTCATGGAAAGCAAAATACACAGAGCACCACCACCACCTCCCCCCCTCACCCATCTCTCTCTCTCTCTCCTACAGTGAACCTGTTGTACAGTAGGTCAGCAGCTCTGATCGCTGTACAGTCGCTGCGCTTCTGCTTTGCGCGTCCAAAACGCAGCAACGCAACACATCAAATATAATTTAACAGACTTTGATGCGCATTTCTTTCCTCCTTTCGGCTCATCCAGCCTATAGTGTGCCGTTTTTTCGTTACTGTGTGATGAATCACACGCGGATCTCCGGACGTGGGCAGATCAGAGAAGGAGAACCCTTTTTTTTTTTTTTTTTTTTTTTTAATTTTCCCTGAAGCTGGTTCCTATTTTTAGACCAGATCCAAAAAAAATTGATTCCCCCCATTATCGCTTCTCTCTTGATCCGGATGTCAAAAGCCTCCAGGTGGACTACAGTATTTTGGATCGCCTCAGTCTGCTGTGCGCGCACTTTGCCAAAAGCCCATATACACTGCTGGCCCCGTGCACCATGAAATTCCCCCCATTTAGCTGTGCCACGTTTCTGGAGACAAAACAAACCTCAATCACCACCTCGGTGCCACTTGTCAGCTGAGAGGAAAGAGAGAAGAGAGAACCGGGCGCCGTTCGCTCGCTCGCTCCGTCCAATCACACCCAAAACGCACACCTCCACAAAGAAAGAACCGCTCAGCAAAAAAAAAAAAAAAAAAAAAAGCCGGAGAACACGCGTGACAAGACAATCAATCCACCCTCTTGTTATTATGCCACAGAGCAGAGCCTGATCTCTGACCGCGCACACCTGCTGGATGATTTACGCCCTCACGCGACACAAGTGGCCTCTATCAATTATTCATCTGCTGCGTTACTGTACACCCTCAACAAATCGATCTGTCAACATGTCAGGAGGCAGCCAGACAAGACCCCATACATCTGTAGACACACAGCAACACACACACACACACACATACATACATACATATACAGCGAGAGAGAAGAGAAGAGAGCGATCCTACCTGGTTGGAACATACTTTGGAAATAAAAGATGACCAGAATAAAGGATCCCAAACAAGTGGCAAATACCATCCGGCATATCCTACTCATCCTCAGCAGTTCACTCAGAGTCTGTTTCATAGCGGGGGGAGAAGCTGGACTGGAGGGAGCCGCTCTGCTTTGTGAGGGGGGGGACGAAGGGCCGGTGGTTTTTGTTTTGTTTTGTTTTATAAGTCGGAGGCTCCGGGGCTCTGCTGGTACTGATGAGGATTGTCCGCCGGTCAATGAGCTAAAGCATCCAACGCCGGAGCGTACCACTGCTCTGCTGCAGGGAGGGTGTGTGTGTGTGTGTGTGTGTGTTAGGACTTGTGTGTATGTGTGTGTGTGTGGGAGCGGAGGAGGGAGAGGGGGAGGAGGCGGTGTGAGGGCACCCCCGCCCGCTCGGAGGAAATGAGCGCGTCCAGATGTGCTTTTCTTTACCAGAGCATCACATTAAAACTATTTATTTTAAAATGTGCAAACACTCCGAGAATATTCATTTTTTACTGAATTATGCACACCCCTGCAAAACCTATATGTGCCATTTTTATTTTTTTGCAGTATCTAGAATACAACTTTTATTATTTCCAAAAACCTACTACAACTTAATTTGTTCATAATGGAACTTAAAATAATAGTGATAATAATAATGAAAATAAGAAAACTTTTACAAATTTAAGTTCTTTCTAGATTTGGCCTCAAATAGCTTCAGTTTTAAAAGTATAAACTAAGGCAGGGCCGTTGCTAGGAATTCTGGGGACCCTGAAAGAATACTAAAGTGGGCCCCTGACTTTTCCACTTTTTTTCTTAGACTCCGTATATATTATTTAGCCTACTTTGTTTTAATGCTAATGCAGCATTACTATGAGTAGCCTATTAGTCAAGGTCTTATGCAGAATAAATCAGTCATACAAAGATTAGAGTACTGGGGTTTTTTGTGGGCCCTACTGGGCGCTGGGCCCCTAGAATTATCATCACCTTTCTCCCCTATCCAACGGCCCTGAACTAAGGTTGCCTAGTAAATCTGGATTCTAGGTCTTACAGAATAAAACTACAGAAGTCAAATCAGGAAAAAAAACGACTAAAAGTATTAAAACAGCAGAAAAAGCAGCCCCCTTTTTGTTATAGGCTCTAATGGATTGTATTATAGGTATATACTTAGCATTTATGTGTGCGCAGCATTTTAATGTAGCAGCTGGAGATGATGAACAGTACAATCTATAATAATGCAGTGAATGAATAAAATGTCCCTGTTTTGTGAGCAAATTGTTGATATGCAAAGTAACTGCAGCTCTGAAATCTGGCAAAAGCACTTAGTGGAGTAGTACACAGTTTAGTCAGTGTGGCACTTAGAGTGAGTTAAAGAGGCAACAACACTCAGCACAGGAGAAGTCCTGCATGCAAAGGTTTACTGATTATTGTTATTCAACAAATGCAAAAGTAAATGAACTCATGATTAGAGTGAACTCTTTCAGAGCTCCGTGTTGGCACGGCAGATTAGAAAATGTATAAATTAATTCATAAAAAGGAATTTATTGACTTTAACGACTTTATATGTTGGGTGGTTTGAGAAAAATATTTTATAGTCAAGTTCTGAGTGTATTATTTCCATCTGAAATGCAGTGGAGCAAAGGAGCATTACATGTAAATTCAAGTGCACTAGAACATATAGTTATTTTCCACAACAGAACCTACTTGAAAATGCACTGCAGAACTTGAGTCATGGGCATTTCAATATAGTTTTAAACTTAATGTGAAGAATGATGCTGAGACCACTTCAACTTCTTCTTTTGAACATTTTTAAAACAGGACTTTCACCTTTGCTACCATAGGCCAGTATGGATATTATATCAGTATTAATATTAATGTAAAGAAAGTTTTTCCTCAGTTTTGCTTCTTTCTTCTTTCTTCTTTCCCAGGGTGACAGAGGTGGTGAGTAACGGCTTCATTTACCTGTTCTATATGCAACTCCAGTGCCACCTAGTGGTATTAGAGCAGGCACTCTACAGAGGGCAGAGCCATCCCCTGAGTATTGCCAAAAACAAGCAGACAGTGATAAATAGACCTGTACGCAGCATATTAAAACTGCTGTGAGACCTGTCATAGTCATAGGAACTGCTTTGCTTTGATCTGATTGGGCTCTAATGGCATTTCCAAGCACGGGCCAAAGGAGAGCGATTCCTGTGCACTTTTTCTAATTAGGATATCTGTCTTACTTACACGAGCAGGTCCGACTGAGGGAGAATCCCCCAAGGTGGTCTGGAGGATAACCTTTAGAAAATGTGCATCTATTTGTTGCAGTGTAATGTATGCAAAGCACAGGCAGTTACATGCATTAACATGGAGTGGATGGCAACCTCTGGACTCGTGACAAGCAGCAACACGCCAGGAGAATGAAAATCATGCCCTTGTTGTTTTGCACTCACAGGTGGACGACGCACATCTATATGCATGTAGAGGTGAGGTCAGTGGCATGCTTTTTTTTCTTTTTAAGAAAAAAAAGGCCTCCACTCCTCTCCCTGCATTGATATACATCAGACAATTCACTTAATGAGCCAAATGAATATTCAACAGTTAAGACAGCGCCTGTGCTGTATCAGAGAGAATGTAAAAGAGGGGAAGTACACAAGAGTGTGTCAGGAACTCTAATGTCTCAATAAAAACAACATATGCATCAATTAAAGCGAGAGCACTCTCCAATAATCACTATTAATTTAGCTAATTCGCTAATCCCTGTCTGGCTTGTTGCATGTTTTAATAAGGCTGAGGCTCGTGCCACAGAATTACAAACACAGTATAACCCAGAGCTTTTTGCTCCATGTAAATGCATCAAATCCCAGAGTCTTATCACTTTCACTGAGCCTTTAAATACTCTGCTATATTAAAGCTTACAGACGCTTTCAAAGGCAAAAACGGCAAAAGCTTATCTTCCTTCGAGTTGGGAGCCACAATAATGCACGAGTGGGACTGTGCGTTTGGAAGCTGCGCTGGGAGCAAACGTGTCATGAAGAATATGTAAACAGAAGCAGCACAGACTCTCACTCACTGTAGGCTATGTAGTTACTGTACTGTTGCTACAGGCAACCGTGATTAACAGCAGGGGGTGAGCTCAGCAGTTTCCCCTCAGCATCAAGGTCTATGGCTCAGGTCAATAAGGTCAGCACCTAGAGGGAGCATTGCTCCATCAGCAGTGTGTCAGCAGACAGGAGGACAGTGGCTGAGGATGTGAAAAATGGCTGCTTCACTCCGTCTTATGTTGCATACAAACAATAATTCAAACAGAAGAGACTTGTATAAACTAATGCATATTTATGATAGTCATTATTTTAGAAATCTGAGCCTTTGTTGTGACTTTTTGTAGGTGTGAGGTGGTGACTGCAGTATTTTCCTCATATTCGTTCTTCAGTCACGGTGATGAATGGACAAATAATGACCACCCACTGTAGTTTCCTGCAGTTTTACAGTCTCTTTAACCTCTACTAACCTTTTTTGTTTTGCGGCCCACAATGCCTGAGTCTCATTAACACCATTTCCAGCAGCAGCAGCTGTTTTCACTGTAAAAAAAAAAAAAGAAAAAAAAAAAACTCTAATAAACCCACTGTACATGACTGGTGCAGCAGCAAACAGCAGCCAGACACAGGCCGGCTGGTGGAGCATTCAGCTACATGACCTTCGACAGGTGGGCAAATAGGTGGAGGACAGTGGCCATCAGAGCATTTTCTGACTTTTTGCTGCATCTGAAAATGGTGGTGAGAGGAATAATGGTCTGCAAAACTAAAGTTGCAAAGGCTAATAAAAAAGTTGTGCAGATTTGATTGAGGCTACAGTGGATAATAAGTTCCCGCTGGTTGAACACCTCAAATGACTCATTTTACTGTGATTTGATCCATTATTTTTTGGATCAGCATAGCCTTAATTTGCAAGATGCTTTAATCACACAGTGCTAAAGTCTCCCAATTATCCCAAAAAAGCATATACACCGCCTACAAGCTATGCCATATGATTGTGTCTGATAATTAGATAATTAGACTGTGTGATAAAGTCACGCAGCACGATGCAAAGGCAGAAACTGAAAAACCCTGCAAGGTGACTCAGTGTATTAAAGAGAAAGTGACAACGGATACTGCAGCTGTATACGCTGACATGAAGCAATAAGGATGTGATGGATGGAGACAATAGAGGAATGCCACCTAATATAAGCAAAGCTTTGCAGCCGTGTTTGCAATGGTGATTTAGGTACAAAGCTTACCAGCCATAACAATACGGGTGGTCTTGTTTGAAGCTATAGTGAGTCTGGTTTTATGTGTGTGTGTGTGTGTGTGTGTGTGTGTGTGTGTGTGTGTGTGTGTGTGTGTGTGTGTGTGTGTGTGTGTGTGTGTGTGTGTGTGTGTGTGTGTGTGTGTGTGTGTGTGTGTGTGTGTGTGTGTGATCATGGTGAAATGTGGTCAAGCAGTGGGAATTACCACAGATGTGGCTTTGAATGCAGGTGTTTATGTCTGTGATTAGGTTTTGTCAGTGGAACATCTTCACAATTGTGCAAGATATTGTCACAAAACTTTATTTTAATGTTTATTAAACAGGGACAATACATTGCCACAAAAATGGGAAAATGTGATACATATAGTCTAGCTTCAGCTAATTTGCAGTCTTTGTCCCTGGTCAGGCTTTAGAAGAGGATAAAATATACTGAATACAATAAATGCAATGATACAAACACAGTGGATAATACAGTGAATAGGTACCATCAATAAATAAACACAGCTGCAAATTTCAGATATAAACACAAGTTAAATTTAGGATTAAACATTAGTAAAGTGCTGTATTGATAATGACTTCAGAGAAGTTAATGTTCACATTTCTGCTGCTGCTTGAGCCGATGTTTAACTTTCACACTAAACCTCTTTAGTTCTGTTTGGGATTTAATTTCTGATGGTAAAGAATTCTATAGGTGTTTACTGAGAGGGATGATTGGCCGAATGTTGACCTGCATCTTCGAATTTTACAGTTTTGCTTGGTTATGCTCCTTGTCATTGTCTTACAGTTGTCTGTCTTATTACAGATCTGAGCCTTGTGGGGCCAGTCCATTTACGCACTTGAAACCAACTTTCAGAAAAGAGAATTTTATAAAATTGGAAAAAGTCAACACATTTTATTTCTCAATGATTTTGCAATGGTGCCTTCTGTGGCTTCTGGTCTCTAAAAGCCACCACTATACAGGTGTGTTGCGATCGAAATGAAGGTAATAATCAGAGATGGATGTGGTCTGACCAGTAAACTCATGTGGCTTATTGATCATGTAGAAATAAAGAGGCAATAATTACTAAGCGCTATGTCAATGGATATTATGGCTATAGTGTGAACCCATTGTAATCACACTATAGCTAGTTCATCAAGTGGTTATTTTCCATATTCTTATACATTAAAGGATTGTTTAAAAGTTTGAAATCGCTGACCTCTGACCTGTAAAATATGCCACCAATAGAAAGTGCATAATTATAGCTTCCTCATTCCCTCAATCAATTCTCCTAATTATTCAGTCCTGTCTGTGGGTGTCTGTGGTCAGCCACTACAATAGAGTGACCTCTATTTAACACTTCACCAAATGCCTTATTAATTAAGGTTTGAACATCTCAAGCATTAAGCTGCCCATGCACTGTGAGGTCAGTCAGCAGCAGGGAGGGGCTGTAGGTGGGAGAGTTTATTAAATGCTGTCAGACAGGCAGCAGGGAGCTCATTTGAATCCGCTGCTCGGGCGCTGACCCCAGACAGACAAGTTTTATCAAGAGCGGAATGTGGTCATTTCTCAAAACTGAGCTCTCAGACAGGCATCAAAAAAGGCAGCAGTGAATTAATAATGTTACTGAAGGGGGAAAAAATCAGTTTGTGTAAAAAAAAAAAAAAAAGAAAAAAGCAGCAGACAGCCATGTTGGGCCTCAGTGGCAGTATATCATGACTTTATATTATGACACTGTGAGAGAAATAGGATGCCGGGCTGGTGGTAGATGGCCACAGAGGCGAACAGGACACATTTCATAACTGCAACAAAACCCCAAAGGATATACCCAACACTGTGGGCAATGATATGGACCTACCACACAATCCTTTATAATAAATCTACAACAGTCTACTAGCAGTTTGCATTTTTTTAAATTGAACAAAAAAGCACCAATGTTCCTATGGCTGTCAATCCTTGAGTCAGATTTGTTAAAGCTCTGTCCACTTGGGCTGCTGTGATTTGTGATCACAAAGTTGAGTTGTCAAGCCTACATCTTAATTTCAGTAGCAAAGGTATTACCAAGAGTCCCTGTTCCTCACTACTGCTACAACCATCATGTTGGAGCCACTCTCACTTTAATGAGTTAGAAGGATCAGCCTAATGAAGGTTCAAAATACTGTGCAAAGCTGTGGGCCATAATTCTACAAGTTGCTGTATTAGATTTAATATTGTTATGATATATTATATTATACAATGCCTTAGATGTTAAAATATAAATAATAAGAATAAGTAAATTACTAAATATATAAATTACTGCAATGTAATGAATACCTAATGTAGATGAGCAGGTACCACTTTGTGCAGTGTAGGCTATAATATTCAGTTTTTTAAGTTGAGGCTGTAAAAGTGGTGTCAGTCAATGGTGTGTGGGGTTAAAATGAACTCTATGCTGTCAGATGTTCCTGTTATTTGGTTGGTTGAAAGTTATCCACCCACCCCCTTTCTTCTGCTTATTAAGCAAATGAATCCATATGTCCCTCTCCACGGTGCCCTGGAGGAATCCTTACCTGATGACTGAACTACTTACATAGCGAAGGAGCAGCAGTTTTTACTCCAAACTCTCCCTTAATGTCACAGCTTATACCTTACCTATTCTCCAAAGATGGAATCCTGCATGGCAAAGAGTTTTTATTGTCTTACTCCATGACATCAAATACATCAGTAAGAACCACTCTGGTGTCCTTAAACTTTTAAGGTGATTGTGAACAGGTGTAATATGGGACAACCACCTTTCCAGTTTCACCTCTTCACCCTTTACATTTTGTAAGATATTAATGTTTAGTAATTTTATGCAGTCCTCATTCAAGAATTAATAACGTATTCATTGTAAGAGATATCAGCAAGGTATTGATATGCATATGGTCTTGCTTGACATTTTAAAACTGGAACGATGTTTCTAGGCATCAGGACTTAATTGGTATCTCATCAGTCCTACAAGAATTTCTGGCTTCCAGGTGATTTCATGGTTGTTTGATAAGACTCATTATGGATCTGCTTGGCTTGGAACAATGGAGTTGTAGAAATGGCACCAGTAGTGAAGATAATGTTCTGTAAAGTAAGATTAAAGTATTAAACACAAAGCCGCAAGACAATTTTTCAAATAAGAAATGGATCCTATGTGACATTTAACAACATTTACCGACAGCTTGGATGACAAGTCATCTCTCACCTTGTCATATTGAACTATATTTAGATGGCACATGTTTTTGAAGCTGTGTTACAGTCATACATAACTCCCCATTTTATTATAGTCATGTTTACTATGTTGTCCACAGCTACTTTCTAAGTTGAAGCTGAGCCACTCTTTGACCTCATACATGTCTAATAGATGTCTTGCATGGTTCAGATGCAGGAGCATTCAACTGCCAGGACTTAATTTGCCATATATTTTGTGGTCTATGAAAGAAAATAAGTTACATTTTGCCACACTGATACAGTTCAAGCATTAAATAAATTAATGTTGTGAACAGATGACTGAACTTCAAAGTAGAGACACTGCTGACATTTACTCAGATCCCATAAACTGTCATATGGCCTTTAAGGAAAATGACTTATGAAATTAAAATGCCCTAAAGAAAACCTTTGCAGGGAAGTTGTGAATACTGCCTCAGGTGTCACATCTGTGCATTCAGCCATTACACAGCTAATACATCAATTTAAAAAAAACAAAAACAATGAAGAGCAAAGGAAAAGTTTTCACTTAGCTTGCAAGGATCCCCACTCCTGAGACACAACATGAGTGTTTGTGCTGTGACACTACTCAGACAAAAATACTTGTCTCTTTTTGTTTTGTGCTGCAAAAATCTAAAGAATAGGTAGCCTATTGAAAAATACAAACTTCCATTGTCTATGACTGCAGGTGTCCTGTCATCAGTGTTGCAGGCATCTCTTTTATAATGGCTGTCTCTTGTTGGAGAACAATCAGAACAGTGTGATGAGGGAGGGGAATGAAGATAACTGTAATCAGACTGAGGAGAAATCACACACATGTAGTAGGCCTGTTGATGTCAAAAGAAAAGGAAATAGTGCAGTGATCTCACAATAAAGCATGTGGAGAACTACAGAACAATGAAAATCACACAGTGTGAGGAATCCATGCAGTCAAATAAATGGCAGACATCACTTCAGGTCAATATAATCTCTGATTTACTGAAAATGTGCAAAATCTTCATCTCACCATTTAATTCTAATGTGAGTAATAAACAGTCTGACAGTCATAGAGGGGATTTTATTTTATCTCAAATGGGCAGCAAAGGCTCTTTCTTTATTATATTCAATTAGTAGCCTAACATTAAATTGCCATTAATTTGCTCTTTTTTATGGTATCAAGGCGACATCTGGTGGTGAAAGCTTTTTATTATCGGGTCCACTCAGCAGCTGCCTGTTAATAAGGTTTTAACACAGTCCCCAGGCACCCAGCAAATAAACCTAACCAACTAAAACCCACACCTGGAACACAAGTGTTAAACTGCGCATGATATATGATATCTATATATTGTGAAAGGAAAACAGGTTTTCACGAACACACACACACACACAGAGAGAGAGAGAGAGAGAGAGAGAGAGAGAGAGAGAGAGAGAGAGAGAGAGAGAGAGAGAGAGAGAGAGAGAGAGAGAGAGAGAGAGAGAGAGAGAGAGAGAGAGAGAGCAACCTGCTGGTGGCGCTTCAGGCAAAGGGTTGAAGAGATGAGTTCAAATGCTGCTACAAAAGGTGGGAATTATGAAAACTCCCTGCTATTACACACGAACACGTTCAACTAAAAGAAGCTATTTTATAATAGCTATATGGTAGCAACATTGTTACTGTTATGGCATTATTACGGGTGGTAAAAACATATTAACAAGTTGTCGTAAAAGTTTTCTATTTTATTATAGTTTTGAATAACGAAACCATGTTATATGTACATTTGTTGTCATTATCTCGTCAACAAATGCTTTAAAACTGTCCTTAACTTTGACTGTAATACTAAAATAACACCTAAAATACACTCTTCTTTCAAATAACCAACCACATTACATCTCTTTGAACTGGCGGTGTTGCGTTAGAGGTCGAGGCTACTGCGGTGTATGAGCTGGTGCTGCGTACCTGAACCGACCTGAACGCGGGGCGGCCCCCTACCGGTCAGAGGCGGCAGTGCAGCCGCAGCTCCGCGCTGGGACTGGTCCTTTCGCAGCCATTTTCTGTCCAACCAAACAGCCGTCTCAGGGAGGTAACCAACCAGGGCTTCATTGCAGGTTTGTGCCTGGCTCCGGCCAATGATTGCTAACCGATTTCTCGTTAGCTCGAATGGAAATGTCCGTCTCTGTCTGATTTTTTTATTTGTTGTCTGAGTGAATGAGGGTTGCTCATCAGGAAGTATCCGGCGGGCGAAACTTAAAAAAAAGAAGTCTTTATCATTTCGGCCTCGGCCACGTCTTGCTCCGCTCCGTACGACAAAGAACAGGCCGGCGCGGTCTGTGCAGGCGCCAGCTGCCGTGGATTTACAATGAGAAATTGTTCAAGGGACACTATGTACGTGAAAAGGTTAACTGCAGAAGGTAACGGCCCACCGGACAGCCACTCTCCCCGGGTCCGGCTGGTTAAACTCAGCCTGGCGGACACCAGTGAACCGGCTGCTAGTTAGCTGAACGTGAACGTACTCGCGCCTGACATCAGCTAGTCCGGTTAGCACAGGGTAGCTAAACACACAACGGTGCGTTTAGCAGCCCGCTTGTAGCAGAAAGTGGCCTCCCCCCACCACCCCCTTCCCGGGTTGCAGCTGTATAATGTGTACGTTATGGCGCTAACACCAGCAGCTAGCAGTGTCAGTGAAGTGACAGAGCCCGCATTCAGGCACGTAACCGTCCAAACACGAAGCGGGAGTTCACCTATCAAAACACGTCCGTGCACGTTTAGGTTAGTATTTAAAATGGAAACCATTTACATTGAAGACTAATGTGCGTTACAACAGGCCGGTGAAGCAGCGAGTCTTTGTCTTGGTACCTAAACAAAGGGAAAATGCACACTTAAGGGAAAATGCACACTTGGCATTTTGGAAATGAAAGCTGTTGTTTAATGTGGATACCTGCAGCCATGTAGTGGACATGGGTCTACTTACCCCTCACTGACCTGTAACTAGTCAACAGATCATCCCCAAGTCTTAATAGTGTTCAGTATGGAAAGCCCCATGTTGTCCATCACATGACTGTGTCTTTGGTCATACTTGATATAATAATGGCACTGAGAGGTCAGCAGCCTCTGTGTGAAGATTGTTATTGTCTCCAGACCTATTTAGTGCAAGTTTCTGCAGCTACTGAAGAATAAAAACAACTGCCCCTACGCCTCCATATAAAAGCAAACACACCCTTTGTATCTTCCAGACGGAGTGCATGATAGTCATTGCTTAGATGTGCACCCATCTGGCCCATTACACCCCAGCTTATCAGTAGTCTAAATTACATGTTTAACCAATAGATAATGTCAGTGTCATTGCTTTCCATCCTCCGTTGGTATTATGGTTGTATTGAAACCAGCCAACAGACTAGTTTATGATGTGAGCCATGTTTTATCTGGTTCCTGCTAGAAAGTATTTTTTAACCACATGCAAAGTAGTTATCTTTTCCCTGACAGACCAGTGTCATCCTCTGATTAAAGATGCAAACATTCACATCCACTTTGGCTGGAAAAGGAGTAAACGCCCTTGTATCATTTGTTTAGCTCTAAACAGCTTGCATTGTGTATCTGTGTGTGTGTTTTAGAGAGAGATCTTGCTATAGACCTCTCCAGTCAAACCTTCCTAGTGATTCTTGATGATTGTTTTGTACATTCAGGATCTGCAGGTATACTGAAGTCAGTGTGCATGTGTGTTTGTCTCACAGATGGACGGAGACAGCTCAACCACCGACGCGTCCCAGCTGGGCATCACTGGAGAGTACATGGCCTCCAGTCACTACGTGCTCCAGTCTCAAGATGGTAAGTAGCTGACAGAGCGTCGCTGGTCTGGGAACAGCCAGGAGTTGAAGAGCTGCTGACTCTGTGTTTGTTTTTTTTCCTGTAGATGATGCAGACGAGAGTCTGAATGACCAAGACGACGGCGGAATCAAGGAGAACTACAGGGAGCAGGACATCTACCTTCCCATTGCCAACGTGGCTCGCATCATGAAGAATGCTGTTCCTCAGACTGGAAAGGTTTGTGAAGGATAGAAAAGAAGAATTATTATTAAAGGTATGGTTCAACAATTTGGAAAATTGGCCCATTTCGATAATCCCTATAGTTTTAGGAGTAGGTTTGTTACCTTTAATTATCGGTGAAAGCTAGAACGGCGGAACAGAGCCGCGAGCTGCTCAGAGTTACGCTACGGAGGCTGATGGGATTTCTTAGTTTCCCCCATCAAATTATCAAATACACAATCCAACAACTCCCGACATGAACATGCATCAGCGGTTTTGCATGAATTTACCTCGAAAGCAACTCTGTCTCGTAACGTTCCGTTATTATCTCATAGCGTGGTGAATGTGCAGGTCACAACTTGTCCACGAGAGCATTGTTGGATTGTGTATTTGATAATTTGATGAGGGAAACCAAGAAATTCCATCAGTCTCCGTAGCGTAGCTCTGAGCAGCTCATGGCTCTGCTCCACCATTCTAAAAGTAGCTTGCACCGGCAATTAAAGGTAACGAACCTACTCTTAAAACTATAGGGATTATGGCAATTTGCCAAAACGTTGAACTATCCCTTTAAGACAAACACTTTCATTAAGAATATTTTACTTTTTTAAGAATTATGCTTAGAATGACAGAGGAAATCTGAGCCCTGCAACCAGTCTGATGCTCCACAAGTAAAAAAAACAAACAAAACACTTGAGCCTTTAAAAGAGTGTGTTTTTCCCACAGATTGCGAAAGATGCCAAGGAGTGCGTGCAGGAGTGCGTGAGCGAGTTCATCAGCTTTATCACGTCGGAGGCGAGCGAGCGCTGCCACCAGGAGAAGAGGAAGACCATCAACGGGGAGGACATCCTGTTCGCCATGTCCACGCTGGGCTTCGACATGTACGTGGAGCCGCTGAAGCTCTACCTGCAGAAGTTCAGAGAGGTGAGACGCTCAGAGTGACACAAATACTCTCATAGATGAGCCTCCAGTTCATCACAAGCCCAAATAATACCCTGCAGGGTTCCTACGCAAGTATAGAAAAGTATGGAATTTGATTTTATACATATCCAGGTCTGGAAAAGTATGGAAAATGAAAACTATTGTATGGAGATATATTTATCTTAATGCTTATCTGGGTTTGGTCTTATCTGAAGTTATTTGGGTTAATTATTGTCAGGCTAGCACCTAGCTACAATCTCCTGGAAAGTATTTGGTTATAATGGCATTCAAATTCAGAATAATGAAAACAAATGATTTATTTACATGATAGACATCTATTTACTCAAATGTTACAAATTGTTCAAAACATTTTTACAGAGAAGTCTGGAAATTAGGGTCTGGAAAAAGTATGGAATTTGGAAATTTCAGATGTGTAGGAACCCTGACCCTGCCCATAGGAAAACATGACGAAGATGTCTGTGATGCATTGAGTGTGGCAAAGGAATGATGAAATCAGAAGATTAACGAGGCGTTTTAGAGCTAAATGTGTTTCCAGGTGTTAGATCTTGGCTCTTTTAGCAGGAGAGCATCTGGCCAATAATGAGTCCTGACATAAGTCCAATTTAACTGAACTGAAATCTGTGTGAAAGAACCTCGAGGTGTGAGAAGCTTCTAGATATTTGCAAGATTAGCGCTCAAAGAAGGAGGAGGTTCTTCAACATTATCATCATTAAAATTTGGTTCATTTGAACTAATTTCTGCCTCCTGAAATATGCACTTGTGATGGTAATTGAATGAGGCGGCCCATTTCCAGTCAGTGGAGCAGAGTTGATATCACTTGAAACTATGATCTCTTAACTGCTCGCCTTATCTATCGGTGAATCTGGAAGACAGCACGCTCTCATCAGACTGTATTTAGATTAGAAGAAGCGTTATCAGATGGATGATTGATGGATGATGATGATTATTGATAGTGAGAATCACCCATTCCTGTGAAACTCTGTTCAAGAACAGATAATATAACCTGCTGCTGATCATCTCATCATTTTATTCATCAGCAAATACAGTTTTATAACAGGATATTCCACGTTTGTTGGCTGTGTGGAACATGTGTGTGTGCAACTGCAAAACCTCCAGTTGTGGAAACAATGAATTAGCTTTCCCTTGTTAAGCCCACTAGACCCTGGTCCAGCTGGTCTGTGACACTCAGCCGGACTGTCAGCTTCTCCACAGGAATCAGCTCTACTAACCCTAACAGGCTACACACTGGCAGTGTCATAAGTTTACACTTGTTTTAAAGGGATAGTTCAACATTTTTTGGCAAATTGGCCCATTGCCTTAATCGCTATAGTCATAGCAGTAGGTTTGTTACCTTTAATTGTTGGTGCAAGCTATTTTTAGAACGGCGGAGCAGAGCCGTGAGCTGCTCAGAGTTACACTACGAAGGCTAATGGAATTTCTTGGTTTTCCACATCAAACTCATCAAATACACAATCCAACAACTCCAAAACGCTCTGGTGGACAAGTTGTGACCTACGAGACAGAGTTGTTTTCGAGGTAAATTCATGCAAAACCACTGATGCGTGTTGCCTTCAGGGACAGTTTTTCAGCAAGTAGTCTCTGTATTTACCTTGAAAACGACTCTGTCTCGTAATGTTCTATTATTATCTCATGGCATGGTGAATGTGCAGGTCACAACTTGTCCACCAGAGCGTTTTGGAGTTGTTGGATTGTGTATTTGATGAGTTTGATGTGGAAAACCAAGAAATTCCATTAGCCTTCGTAGTGTAGCTCTGAGCAGCTCACGGCTCTGCTCCGCCGTTCTAAAAATAGCTTGCACCGACAAATAAAGGTAACAAACCCACTGTTATATGTTTTACTCACCAAAGTTTTATTGCCCATTCAGCTGTGGATGTCACTGTGACCGTATAAACCAGATTTCCTCTCACTAATCTCACTCTGGTCTCCTAAATGCTGCTAAATGAGCAGATGATTCCACTTTCTAATGGTCTCTGATGGCGTATGTGAGGGAAACGCTCTCATTTTGGAGCCCTTTGACACACACATCTCTCCCGCGCCCAGTGGGACTCTGGCCAGGTCGACCATTTTATATCCAGGAAATGAAATCATTTTCTTGTGGAAATGACAGTTCCCTATCAGTCCTGTGGTGAAAATTGATTTAAAACACCCTCAGACCATCTGCCAGCCAGCCACTGCCTTTTGATATGTAAATTGATTCAAACATTTCTGGATATTATTTCCCCTTTAAATGTATTTAATGATGTTTAAAGGAAGAGAAAGTGTGTGAAGCTGCGGCCGCGAGTCCAGCTTGTGTGTTGACTTTATCTTATCTGCAGTGCGATAACAATCACTGGGACACTGTGTAGATCCTTGTGAATAATTGGGTGAATAATTACACATGCTCAGGTTTTAAATTGGCGGTACATTCTGTGTGTGTGTGTGTATGTGTGTGTCTAAAGGAGACACATTTGATTCAAAATATAAACTGACTTGTGTGTGTGTGTGTGTGTGCAGCAGTGAAGAGGAGCCTTCAGGGAAAATTAAACTCTGTATTCGAATCTGTCACTTTGACTGCAACTCTGGTTCAGCCCGAAGGGTTTCCATGGTAACTGAGTGACTGTCTAAATTCCTTTTATGTGAGGCACCGTTTTTTGAGAACAAGCCTGCTTCCATGTCTTTTATGAAACGCCTCACCGGCTCCTGTGTTTTCTTTTTCTTCACCTCGACACCACGCGATTGTTTCGTCCCACAATGACGATGCGTTCAGGTGTCTAATAACTTCCTGCTTCTCCTGTGCCTTTTTTTTTTTTCCAGGCAATGAAGGGGGAGAAGGGGATGCCTGGGGTGTCGGTGGGAGAAGGCCTGGGGGATGATCTGACAGACGATAGCTTCAGTAAGTAGAATTGGTAACAGTTTCTGGTAAATGTTTTAGAATTCATAGTTTTATTTTTTTTATGATTTGTGAATTGAGTCTCATTTGAACACATTTTCCTCCCTTCATCAGCAAATCCGCTGCCGGCCGGGATTATCACAGCAGATGGACAGCAGCAGAACGTCATGGTGTACACCACCTCATATCAACAGGTAAAGCAGCAGCAGCAGCAGCTCACAGATGTGTCCCTGCACTGATCTGGGGTCATTTGTGACCAGTTCTATCAAAATGAGTCGGATGTCGCAACGTTCTATTTTTAGATAATCAGCTGATAACATGGAAAACCCATAGAAAATCAAAAAAATGTTTTTACCCTAATTTCAAAGCAATGACATTCAAAAACAATCTCAATCGTTTCACAGTCCAGATAATTGAGAAAAGGCACGAAAATGATGATTAAAGTTGACTTGCAACTTAAACCCTCTGAAAATTAGCGTTGTTCGGTGCAAAACATGAAATATCTTCTGAACCGTTCATGATAGAGACGAGCTGTAAACTGCATCTGAATCGCGGGATTCTCCGCTTTCCGACGGTCATTGAATGGTGCCTCTATGTAGCATCAATGCTAAACCGAACGTAGCAACGACACAACGCTTGCACATGTTTTACAAAACGTCAACAAAACATGACAACTTCTGAACCGTTTATGATAGAGACGAGCTGTAAAAAGCATCTGAATTGTGAGATTCCCTGCTTTCCAGGGGACCGTATAGGGTGTGTGTAATCACGTGGTACAGGAACAGATGAACAGGAACAGATAAGAGAGTGAAAGATCGTAATTCAAATGGCCACAAACCATTAAATGTATGACTTTGACTAGGGTATCATTTTAAAGCTTATTTTCTAATCTTTCCATTGATACCAAAATCCCAACTTTGAAATTTGGGTCACTGTGACTCATTTTGATGGATCAGGTCACATTTAGAAAATAAAACACCCCCCTCCCCTCCCCATCTTTGTGTTCCAGATTCCCACTGTACAGCAGATCCAGTTTTCATGACGAGGACTGACTCCAAGCCTGACCACAGCAACTTCACACCGGGCTCACACTCGCCTGATGACCTCTGACCCCGCCACGGGGTGAAGGTTACCAGAGGGACAGGAAGAGAGGGAGGGAGGGAGGAGGCGTCCGCACCAACCCTCATGTACACAGAAATCACTACCTGTTGAGTAGAAAGTGTAGTTTCTAGTTGTGAGGTAGCAAATGTTTTGGAGCGCATCCAAAGCAACTGGGGAATTTGAGGCTTTATTTTAAAGGCTAGTCTTATTATTACATAATTTAGTGGTGGAATTGTTTTTTTTTGTGCGTGTGTGTTAATGTGTTTGCTTTTATGCATTTTTTTTTCTTGTGGGGTGGGGGGGGGGGTGGGGGGGTAGTAGGGGAAAGTGTTGTATTGGAAGCTTATTTTTGAAGGTCTTCTCTGTTTGAACCGAGAGAAGCCGTGTTGTTACCGTCACAGGAGATCATGCAGCTCTTTTGCTCTTTTGTAAGTTCAGACAATTTACCATGTGCTTTAATGTCATGTAAATCCTTTGAATAAAAATTCAAAAGTGATGTTTAAACTGTCACCTTTTTTTATCATTCATTTGTCACATCAAACAAACAAACAACCCCAGTTTTTATAATTTTACAGATGTTTTTTCAGCTGAACTGTCCTCACATGAAATGCACACAAACCATCATATGTGACCCTACATAAGTTAGTCCTAGTTATTTTTATTGAAAAATATGTATTCATAATCTATTTATTATTTAACATCTAGCTGCAGTCGTCTTTCTTGATACTAAATATCTGAACTGTGTGTGTTGGGAGGTTTTTGTCACATAACACAGTATGTCTTGGGGTATTGGACAGTTGATCGATAATTCTGTAATGTAATAAAAAATAATAATCATTAATCATTTGCAATAGCACTTTACCCAAAGTGATTCACTAAAAAGATAAAAACAAGAAAACCATAAAAATTGTTATAACAGCAATTTCAATTAAAACCAGACAGACATAAACAAAAGAAGAGATTTTAAAACGGTAACAGAAACATTGTCGGTGTCTTTTATTAAAATTCCAGTTGAGGAAATAATCACAATAAATCCTTTCCACCCTTCACCTCGCAATTGTTAAGACAAAAGAAAATAATTTCTCTGTGTGTAAACCCTGGTCTCATGGTGCTATAATCCACTGTGCAGTGTTGTGACATCTTAGAAGGCTTCAAACCAGAACCGACGTGCAGCCCCGGGCTTTTCTTCTCTCTATTTTTAGCCCAAACAAGGTCCATGGATGTGTCTACGCAGAAATCCAGCAGTGTTGGAGAAGAGTAGAGAAATCCATTACATGAACATTAGATCACGCTCCTTTTGTAAAGGACAAAAGACAAGAAAATCCTTCACACATATGAGACTGAAAGTCTTTTTTTCACAGCACACATTTGTCGTGTCATAATCGAAATATCAGTGGTGTTACAGATGAGTTAGTGATTATAACCATGACTGTTCTGTCCACATGTACCAGATGAAACTGAAGCAGCTGCATGGGATTCAACCATCACTTACATGCTTTACATGATTTACACATGTTCCTCCTGTCAGTGAGTGAACAAAATTGGAGGCTTTGTTGGGTAAAAGTGTCACCTAGTGGCCAATATGCACCAGACCCACAAGCTGTGTCAATTCACTTCAATCTAATTAAATGTTTAATTCAATCTTATTTATATAGTGCCAATTCATTTTCAAGGCACTTAACAGATCAAGGTATTTATGATATATTATTTAGGGAGTAATAGGGGGACGGAGAAAAAAAAACCTCTCTTTTTTCAAAGTTTATTTTTGGGGCTTTTTGCCTTTAATTGATAGTTGAGAGAGACAGACGGGGGGAATGACATGCAGCAAAGGGCCACCAGATTCTGGATTTGAACCAGAGCTGGCTGCAGCAAAGACTCTAGCCTCTGCATATATGGGGCACGGTTGGGTTCAGGGGCTTCATCCATCAGAGGCTGCATTTAAAAGGATAGTTCAACATTTTGGCAAATTGGCCCATTGCCATAATCCCTATAGTTTTAGGTGTAGGTTTGTCACCTACAGAGTTGTTGGATTGTGTATTTCATGAGTTTGATGAGGGAAACCAAGAAATTCCGTTAGCTTCCATAATGTAGCTCTTAGCAGCTTGAAGCTCTGCTCCGCCGTTCTAAAAATAGCTCACACCGACAATTAAAGGTAACGAACCTACTCCTAAAACTATAGGGATTATTATAGGGATAACTGTAGGGATAATTTGCCAAAATATTGAACTATCCCATTAAAGACAGACAGATGTGTCACAACGGGGCAACTGGACTGCTCCTTCTTTTCCAAAGGGTGGATGTTATTTTTATTTTATTATTATTTTTTTTTTAAAACACATGATGTGAGACTTAGCCTATTGGTAAAAATGTCTTTACTATGACTGCAGTGCGTCCTGCTGGGGGACATTTTATTGTATGACGTGTTCTTTACCTCCCCCTTACATGATATTTGCATAACTTTTATGGTATGTGCTACAGTCCTGATTTTGTCACTGTAAGAATAATAATTTTAAAAAGGGCAGATTCGGTTAAAAAGGGCCAACTTCCTATTAGATATTAGATGTGTACATGTAGGTTTGAAGGGGGGGTGGGTGTTGACCCCTATCTCGCACACAACTTATTTAGTCTGTCCGTTCCTATCGTACCAGTCATCCTGAATGAGCTGAATACTTCAACATGCATGTAATGTGAATGTAAAATGTCACATTTCCTGTGGGTGGGGTAGCCGTGGTCTCCAGCAGGCCCCACGCCCACCTGGCTCATTTCCTCCTATAGAACGCCAGGGATCGCCCCTAGCAGGTTTTTCCCCGGGAAGCTCCCGTTGGCTGTTTCCTGAGCCGCTCCCTCTCTTTGAATAAACAGCACAGTCCAGTGTCCGCCCGCTGCCTCCTGCATCCCCTCACGGACAGACAAACAGACACACACACACACACACACTCACAATACACTGGCAGCACATTACTCTTGTGTCTGAGGAGCTGCTCCCAACAAAGACACACACACATTTACACATCCAGCCTCCTCCCTTTCCTTTTCCTCCTTTTCAGGAGTTTTACCAATTTGTCTGTTCATCCTCCCCCTCCACCCATTTCTTTGTTGTATTTAAGACACTCTATAAATAACAGCCGCCTGTCGTGTATGACTCAGAGAGTTCAAGTTTTACTGTGACTGTTTTCACTACATATCTACAACTACTACTACTATGAATGTTACACCTCATTATATCAGTGTAAAAGAAAACTGAGAGAGGCACTGGTGATTTAGCAGCTCTGGTTCTGCAGAGCAAACATGGAAACTTTGTCCTGAGGGTGGCGGTAAAGAAACAGCCATGCTGCCATTGTAATTTTAAAAAGAGAGAGAGAGCATGAGAAGCTCAGGACATGCCATCACATTTTCCTCACTAGAAATTCTGCGCAAATTTGATACTAACTGCCTCCTGACAAATGTGGTATGACGGTATGGGGGAAAAAGCAGCAGCAATGGTCGGGGCCATGCAGGCAATTTCCGACAAATTTAGGCAATTCTGAGCAACAAGAGACAAAATAGGAAGACGATAAGAACATCAACATTACAATATGCATTTAGCAATAGTTGAAGCTTGAACTCACAGCCCATAACACCAAGAAACATCTAGTAACTCATAGAGCTATTTGACTAGAGGTGTGACCTGGTGTATGGCTTCACACGGACAAAGCTAGTCACCATAGTGACAGCTGCTGTCAAGGCAGATTTCAAAAATTCAAAATCAAGACAAAAATCTGAAATATGGTCACTTGTTTTTAACAATAAATGTTTTGCTCCACAAGTGAAAAACTTGAGAGCAGAATTCAAAAATGTATTTTTTGAAAACAATTCAAGATGTTTTGAAAAATTAGATTTTTGAGATAAACTTCTGATATTTGGCAAACTTCATCAACCATGACTCCAAGATTTTGTCAATTTATTTTCAGGAAAATTGAAAATGTATTTAGCAATAATTGGCTAGTATGTATACAATGTTGTTTACAGTCAAACGTTTTGATGCACTGTAGGCTCAATTTTTCAAATATCAAAAAGTTTACAGTTTTACAGTTTTCGAACAAAACAGAGTGACAGACTTCATCATTTGCACTGGATTAAATCAAACAAAAGTTCCTGACGTATTAGGGCTACATTTTGGTGAAAGTTGCCAAACTGTAGCACATACGGTTGATTTGTTATAGGAATTTTCAAAGTTTTTAAATTTAGACGCTTGCTCAGGCTCCCCGATGAGGAATATTGACATGCCCTTGCATCTGAGCAAATCTGGCACGGGACTGGACCTTGGTGCAAAGTTTGGTGATTTTTCATGTATGGGAAGTAGGATTTCCTGTAAGAAGAAGAAGAATGGTCACAGAAACATCTGGCTGTGAGCTGTTTAACACTCTGTCAGTCAAGGTGAAATGCTGACAGTGATGCTAGACTAGAGGAAAGTCAGGGGGTCACACAGTCATTCATCCATGTGAGAATTTCAAATCAGTCTCAGCAACGGTTGCAAAATACACATCAATTCACCGCGAGGACCAGCACACAGTGTAATCCAACTGTCAGAAGATGATGTCATCAGAGATTTGTTCTCATGCCTGTGGTTCTGAACGCCCTCTCATCCTGGCAGAGAAGAACATAAATATTGGAGAATCATCAACACATCACATTCATTATCTCAACACATCCCACAGCTACATTTGAAATGTTCTGGAAGCTTCTCTTCCTGGTTCGTCAAATTTGGACGAACTGGGAAGAGGACAGACCTTGGTTCGTCCAAATTTGACGAACTGGGAAGAGAAGCTACCGCTACAAACAAGCTTGAAAAATAGACTTATTTAATTTTTTGGGGAATAATTTCGCATTTTGGGGCTTCAATACAAGACAGACATTACATACGAGCAGCATGGAGGTATTTGGATGTTTTTTGGTGTGTCCTTTTGTTATGAAGACAGTTGGTATCCATTTGCAACCGTTATATGGACATGCACTGCTACGCCGAGACCCCCTGTAACTCAGAGAAGCCACGGAGGACTCTGAAACTTCTCCCAGCCCTTAGTCCACATGAGGGTGAGTAGATAATGAGATTTCAATTTTGGGTGAACTATCCCTTTAAGGTTGTGGTGTAAGGACCCGTATTTTACACCTCTACCCTGTATTTGAGGTTTTGATCCATACATCTATATTTGTGGTTGTAAGAACCAACAACCATCACAGTGTAGTTTTACATCTTCTCACTTAGGGTTTGGTCTGGAGCTCTATTACAACAGGTTAGTGAAAGCTGAAGAGAGACTCTTAACCTCTCCTCTGATTGGCTGAGAGATCATGTAAACAGATTTCAATACACACTCAAAAAAAAGAAAAGAAAAAAGATCCTGCGAGAATGTCCAGAAAGTCTTGGTAACCATTTCAAGGCACAGTTTATGGACTGAAGCTTTGAAACTTTCACAGTATTAATAAAGAAGCTGGATCTGTTTTTATAATGAAACAACATGGCAACTTAACAAGAACGGTACTTCCTTTATTGTTGCTGAACGTTGGCAGTGGTCATTACACTTGATGAATGAAATGGTCCAATGGGAATAAGATGAAATAATAACTGTCTCCTAGAAACAGAGACATTGTTCCAGTCGTCGTGTCCAAATGTAATTAAATGGTAGCCCATAAAGGATGTTTTGTCACTATCAGAAACAGGTATCACTGCCAGCAACACAAAATAAGAGGACGGAAAGCCCTCAGTATTCTCACATGCCAATAATATTTATAAAAAGCACAGAGTGAGGATATGAATTAAACCACTTAGGGAGAAGTGTGACACTGACATGACACGGTAAAGGAAATGCGATCTTGCACAAAGGGATGGAGAGGGTGAGATCCTGATCTGAAGTGTCAGACTGATGATGATTTTTGCCAGAGAAGGAGGAACGAGGAGGAAACCAACTGCAAAAAAACAAGAGAGACCTATTCACTGGGGAGCTCTCACTGCAAAAACTCAAAATCTTACCAAGGAGGAATATTTGTCTTATTTCTAGTCAAAATGTCATTTCTAATAAAAACAAATATCATATAGACTCATCACATTAGACACTTTTTACTTCTTTCAAGTATATTTTTACTTGAAATAAGTAGAAAAATCTGATAGTGGGGCAAGTTTTTCTTTCTTATTACAAACACAAAAAGCTTGCTTTCACTGGCAGATGTTTCTACTTATTTCAAGTGAAAATTTGTTTGAAACAAGTGTAAATTATCTAAAAACAAGTCGATTTTTAGGTGATGAGTCTTATTTTAAGTGGAAAGAGATTAGTTTTGACTCAAAATGAGACATTTTGACAAGAAATACAACAAATATTCTTGGAGAGATTTTGAGTTTTTGCAGTGCTGCAGCGGACGGTTTGTCTGCTGTGGATCTGAGCAACAGTTTGCGGTGTCAGTCAGAGATGTAGCCGTGTAGTAGCACCTCCAGATAACTCTGTGCTCTGTGCTTCCTATCACGGGGCAGATAGAGGTATCGGCTCTGTCAGCTTGACCCCCGCTGTCACTGATTCCTCCGAGACTCCTCGGCCTCAGGCCTCGCATCTGGAGAATGTTCCTGCAGGTCACACACACACACAGACACACACACACCCTGCGTCCTTCTTCCACTCCTTTCTTAGCTTATCCTACGTCACCTCCTTCCTCCCTTTTGACCTTTGACCTCCCTGGTCCTCTCCCCTGTCCATTCTGAAAAGGGGAAGACGGTGGGTTGTGTGACGGTGTGTGAACTGAAGGGAAGCCGCTCACAGCCAGAGGAAAGAAGCAGAACCCCCTGACACTGACCCTACTCTCTTTCAGATAAACAGACACACACATTCCCAACCACACACACACACACACACACTGTACTTTAGGCTCCAGATGCCGCTCCACTTGGTACCAGGCTTCTGATAACAAGGTGTGGAGTGCTCCGCGTCCGACCATTTATCTTATGTCAGGCCTCCTCCCACATCAGATACACTGTGCAAAACACAGGAAAACACTGAAACCATGAAAGATCACTGTTCTAACTTCAACCTTCACACTATCGGATATCACTCACACCTGCAGCAAGACTGTAGGAAAGAACAGAAGTTCATTGTCGCGCTATATGACTTAGATTATTATATATGGAGCCAGGAGCTGAAGAGAGAGAGGACTCAGATATGCAGATACTCTGACCAGCAGGTTGAATAAATGTATATTTAGGGGGTATATACATTTTTTTTTTATTTTTTTTTTTACACATTGTTATGTTTTGAGTACATCACGCTCTCATACTATCCCGTGTTTACTCTGATCCAAAGAGCTAGGATCATTGTGGGAGGACTTTTTGTTTGGAATTTAATCAGTTGTCTCATAATCCAGAGGATCTGTCGATACAGACTTGTGCTGTTCAGACAAATTTTGTTCAGACCCGTAGAATTTTATTTCAAACCCTAATAGAGACTCCAAAGTTTCCTAGGTTAGCAAATTTTTTATGCTGAATTTGCAAGAGATTTTAGTACATCTTTTCTAAATGATGCAAGTCTATAATTACTGGTCTTCAGATTATGAACTCCCTTGGTTGTGGCGTTCTGTTGACTTTTCTTTTATTATATCACATCATCACTTTATCCACTGCTTTGGTTCATCGCAGGCGCACTGACGTTGCTGTCACTATCAGCTCTGCTGAGCATCAAATGCTCTCTAAACTGATCTTTGGAGGTGCTAAGTGACAGTAACCAGCACGGACAAAGAGAATGGAAAAAATATCCCCATGTTAATACGGCTTCCCCAACATTTCAGTATTTTCCCTCAGATGAGGGTGAGTACACATTGTGTTTGTCCTCTAGCTACAGTAGTGGTCAGAATTAATTAGAACAGCTGAGCGATCTGAGAATACCTCAGTTTTTTCTTTTTTCTGCCTCTAAAACATGATTTATTTGGTTGCTCTGAGCACAATCACATAAAATAAGTCCTTCTGTTTTTTATCCACTTTTAACTTTAATATTTGCTATGTCCACCTTTTGCAGCAATTACAGCATCTCTCTGGCATAGTGTCAATATATTTTCTGAGAATTATCTTATCCCATCACACCTTCTGCTACTCAAACCAAAGGTTTTCCTTTGAAATGTACATCTCACAGATCTGTCCAGTTTGTTTTCCAACTCGCCCCAAATTTTCCCGTTGGGGTTGAGGTCCAGACTTTGTAAATAATTTGGCTTCTTCTGTGAAGGAACATGACTGTTTGACATTGACAGTGAAATAGGCCTTACTCAGGAAAAATGACCCAAATCTTCTTATGATGACTATGTATAAAAAACAAAGATTAGAGTAAGGAATGACATGACCGCCAACATCTGTTCACTTCAGTTCTGTTTTGATATGGCATCACACCATAAGACTAAATACTACAATATCAAAGAGTTGGCTAACATTTCTCACTTGCAGCACTTTGTAACAGTGAAGAGGAAAACCTCTCACCACTGTAAACACGACCAAGGTCAAGGTGGGGGAGTCGGCCTCAACCTGCTGGGTGGAGGGGAGTGATATGGGGGAGAGAGGAGAACGATCTGGGAGAGAAAAGAGACAGAGCAGGACCAGCTGTATACTCAGCCACCGTCAGAGAGCTTGTTATAATGTAAAGTAGTAATGGTACTTACAGAAATAATGATGTTATTTACAAAATCAGCAGCAATTAAAGCAGAAGTAAGTGATCCGGTGGTTTTGGCTAACTTCCTGTCAGCCGATGGAGTTAGCAGTCCCCGCCCTCGTCCCTACGTCACCACATTCACGCGCATCCCTTGGCTGCACACACAGAGAGGACTGCCCCTTTATGCCGTTCTCTCTCCTCATTGGATAAAGGTTGTAGGATACAAGGAAAGTTTTCTCCTCGGCTTACAGCAGAGCAGAGTGACTGACAGACCCGTGTTTCAGACCAAACACTCTATGTAAGTGATTGCTGTCGGAAGATAGAACTATTTAAGATTTATATTACTTATTATTATTTATATTACTTCGTAAACATGAGCTACCTGCTTAGCATCAGTATATTAGCATAGTCATGCATGTTGTCATACTGTTGTCATTTCATTCAAAGCATTGCACTGGATAACTGCATACTTGTTCATGACTCAAAGCTATTGAAGAGAAAATCAAACGTGAACCTCCAATCTGACACCAGAAGGTTCTTTTAAATCCATGTTTAACATCATGGGGGGGTATTGCTCACTTCTGAATCTTCCAAAACACACACTATCACACCATCACTATGAAAAATACCTCCATACTGCTCGTCCGTACTGACCCAAGTGTCCTGAAGCCGCCACATGAAAAAGTTGTTTGGAAAAAATGAATGTGATCTCTGTTTTTAGCCTTTGTTGTAGGAGTAGCTCCCAGTGGCTGTGTCGATGTTTGTGCGAGATGTTCGTTCGTCGTTGTAACCCATTGGATGTATGATGTAAACACGGAAGAATATCTCACAGCAAATCTTGCACATATCGCGCAGCCACTGGGAGCTACTATAAGCAGTATGGAGGTGTTTGGATGTTTCATAGTGTGTGTTTTGGACGATTCAAAACTGAACTCTATCTGGTGCCATTATATGAAAATCTGTTGCCAGCCGGACCCCCCCGGAACCCCAAAAGCGTTTTGATAACTAAGTAGAAAATTGGTGATTATAATATTTGCACAGATTCTGTTCTTTTTAATGAGCTAAGAGATATTAGGCATACTTTTTGTAATGCTTCTCCCTGGAAAATCTCCTCCAAATGAGTGTTGCAAGCAGAAATTGTGTGATCTGAGCGTATTTGTACATTAGTGTATTGAAAGAATATGTTCAAATGTTTCAATTTTGCTAACTGTGAGTGTGGATTGCTCAATATTTGTATAAGCAAGTAGTTTGTCCCTGTAGTTTCCCATAGGGTCAATAGTGTCTCCTGAGATCACACGCCTGCAGCTTCAGATAAACCGGACCTCCATCATCATCATTACAGCAGTAAATAGCTGTGATGTGGCTAGGTTTATTTACAGGCGGAGCTCATACTAACCTAACATGTATCTTTATCTATAGAAAAAGACGGCCACCGCACACTGATAAGACTCTGCTGATATACTTTATTAATGAACAACGCGTTTCGCTTTCAGCGTCGTCAGGTTCAACCTGACGACGCTGAAAGCGAAACGCGGTGCGGTGTGCGGTGGCCGTCTTTTTCTATTGATTTTACGCACTCCTGTTACCCACCTGCACCTGAGGAACTGTGGCTGTGCAGGGAGATTTGCTTTTCTTCATGTATCTTTATCTATTGCAGTTCTGTTGGGATGATGTTCTCTTTCCTTCCCCTGGTTATTTACAGATCACAGTTTCCGATGCCAAATTACAAGTTTCCTCACAACAACAAAAAGACAAGTGACGTGAGTGACATGAACGATGAACCGAGCGTTAGTTACGTCACAAATACTAACACATTCTTGCACACAGATGTTGGAGGTGCCCACCATAAATCCGCCCAGAGCCGATGGTAAAAAAATGTCAGTAAATCATGGGGAGGATTAGAGCGTTATCTTGCTGCGATTGGTACCAGGCCTCAGGAGGATTTCAGAGAGCTCTGTCATAGCTGGGGTGAGGAGCAGGGAGGTTTGAGTCCAGTGGGGGGGAGGAACCATCTGTGGGAGAGTAGTACATGTGCATGGGTGATGCTATGTTAGAAGTAAAAGGAGTGTGTGTGTGTGTATAGAGAGGGTTTAAAGGAGACCCACAAGGTGCTGAGGAGGTTACTGTTGGGGAGTCAAGGGGGGGTACGGGGAAGAATGCACTCTCACATTCCTGGCATGCCCGTGTGATTGTAGCAGGCTAATGAGGCGTGGGAGGGAGCGAGTGCAGCCCCGGGCCCGCAGAGCGGACAAAACGACCGGAGCGTCAGCCGGCAACCGTGCGGCTGAGCTCACGGCTGAGGAATTCCAAACGCCGGACATGAGAGGGCCTGGCCCGCTGCCAGCACTTCTCTCACTGCGGGCACAACACACATACAAACACACACACACACACACACACACACACACACACACACACACACACACACACACACACACACACACACACACACACAGGTCTAAACCAGGATGACCAAAGCCGGGCTGGTATTCAGACATCAGCATCTACACCTCACATGATGGAGACTCTCCTCCCTGACCACAAAAACTCACGCCTTGTTTTATTTCTTCACTTAAATGGAAAAGTTCACCCAAGAGTCAGAGGATTTTACATCCTGACAAATATTAAATGTAGGACATAGATGGGTGTGTGTGCGGGTGGGTGGGTGGGAGGGTGTTCATAAGGTATTTTCCATTTATGTATTACAAGAAACCTCCATGGAAAAATACCTACAAGGTTTGTCTTTCACTTGTTTCTCACTTGTGCTAGTGAACGCTACCCAGAATTTCTTTTGACATAATGCTGATATTGTTTGCTTCTCCATGATATCCACCTAGCTTGGGAATAAAATGCTGAAAGGGGAACTATGCAAGTCCGGTCGCTTTTCTGCTGTTTTGCTAACCCTCCTCTTGGCTATGCGCATTTGTTTTCAATGAAATCGGTAAGAAAGCAATCCATGGAGCCCATCTATATAGCTATATATTTATCTTATGTACACATTGTGATGTTGTATTTGTGTAGTCTTATCTGTCATAAACGAGAGATTAGGGGTTATAGGGCGTGTTTGTGTCACGATGCCACCGGGATGAGAGCTGGGATCGGGGTCGGAGGGGCTGATCTTGCAAGGTTGGTTTTCGGCCCAGAGAGGCTAGGTGGAAGGTAGAGAGCCTCCGTTCTCCCTGTAACAAGTTACAAGTCATTTATTTAACCGTCACAATTACTCTGAAGCTGTTTTATTAAGGTAAAAATGTAAAATATTTTGCGTAGTTCCTCTTTAAAAGTTCTGGTGCCAGAATCAGAGGAAAGAGGCCTCTAGATTTGGGACTGCAGACCTCATGAGCCTGGGTTTGACACTAGTTGTGTAGAGATTTCTTATAAATGTTTGTGCCTTGGTTTTATTGTCTAGGTCACATGTCCTATAACAACAAATATCTACACAGTACCAAACCATGGTTTGGAGACACTTTCCCTTTCAACCAGTTATCTTTACACATATTGTCACTGTCATTATCATTGTAACAATCAGTCTGACAGCTGTTAAAACTGTCTCAGACACAAAGCACTTGTCATCAGCAGCTAAAGATAACATCAGAGGAACATCCTTCCCACTTGAGAGTCAGAGCTGACAAACACACCAGTGACAACAGACAAACTTAGTCCTGTTCAGGAAACTGTGTGACACGACCTTTCCTCCCTCCCGTCCCTCATTTTCACTTCACAGATGTGTTTCTGCCAACTGGCAAACCACCGTGATGTCGCTCTCCGGTTTATGGGCGACCAGTTCTAACACAATACTTAAACTGGTGCCAGAAACACAAAGCAAACGGAATTTGCTTAATTTTGAATTTATATCAGCTTTTGACTAAATAGCTGTCATTAGCTAACATTCCCACAGTCCAGCCATAGATAGCCTACTGACTAGATGCCAACTTGGTACGGGGTAAACCGTGTCTACTTACTGCACATATGGCGCATTTCCACTAGCACGGCTCGGCTCGATACGGCTCGGCACGGCACGGCTCGGCTCGGTTTGGTTGTGTTTCCATTACAACTGAGTATCACTAGTGCCGCCGTGACGTCATTTACACGGCGCCGAGCAACGCTCTAAACTCTGTAAATATATAACTTTAGCAACATTTGAAACATTTTCAGGCGAGAAAGTAGTCGTTTAGATCCCCAACGTGTTGAAAATCTGACAAAATACCAGCTGTTTACAATTTTGTTTCGACGAAGTCGGCGTTACTAAAGCTAGCCGTAGTGAGCAACGCACTTCCGGTTATTTTCACAAAATAAAATACCCGTTGCCTTTTATCATGAGGAAAGCTATTACGATTGAATTGGTGCTTTTACTTTGTAAACAGGAAGTGAACCTACCCTCGCTGTAGCTAGCTTTAAACCGCCGTTTTGACTCCTATGCTCTCGTCCCGTTAACGGCATTTAACCGTTCAATATGCCTTACCGGAGAGTCTTGCCAGCTCTGAGATCGGCCTGGTTCATTGTAAAACATTTATTTATTGATGTAAATGTGGTGTTTTCTGTGCGTTCAGACCCCAAGGCAGTGCTGCTCTTCTTTCTAACCCCAAACAAACTGCTGCTACAGCCACAATTGTTAGACCAACATTTAAGAGTTTAACCAGCCGGTGGTAAACCTCTAAAAGCCATCGGGTAAGTTAATAAGCGGTCGTTTTCTCCTCGGGGTGACGATAGTAGGCTGGCCGGCGGAGCACGTCAGGAGCCGGGCTGCTGCCTCTGTGATGCCGCGGTCGCTGCTCAGACCTGGAGCTTCACTTCACCGAAAAACATCGGGGCAAACTTCTAAACAGCCGTCGTTTGGATAAACTAACCGCACATGGGGATCTAAACAGTTACTTTCTCGCATGAAAAAATATTAAAACTTAATAAAGTCACGTAATAACAGAGCCAGTCTAAATATTAGAAATTCTCTGGTAATAACAGGCTTCAGGCTTCAGCAGGAACATTTCTGTTGTCGGTCGTCGCTTCCAGTGACGACACTCATCGGCCAATCAGTGGAAGGCAGTCGGCTGACGTCACGTTTTAGTAACGCTTCGGCTCGCTTGGAACCAGGGCTGAGGTGATACCAAAAATGTACCTGGTTGCAGGTACTGCGTGCTAGTGGAAACACGCAAATAGCGCGCCGAGCCGTGCCGTACCGAGCCGAACCGTGCTAGTGGAAATGCGCCAATAGTCAACAGAGGCAGATGTCTATCAACAATTAAAATCGCCATAACTCGCTGAATATTCAACCGATTTTCAAGCCGTATGGTTTATTATGAATGTCAGACATATATTTATGATACAATAACTTACAAAAAATTGAAAAAAAATTATAATTTATTTTTTTTAACGTATTAAACATGCACTTACATAGGCTACTCAGACACATGCTGCCTTCATGTACTATGGTACAGATGGTATTTTCCACTTGTGACCTGGTATTTACCAGTGCGTTGTGTTCATGTGCTTTTGTTGTTGTACAGAGAAAATAAAGATGGTGGACACACAGATTCAGACTTGTTACTTGGGTAAAACCAACCAACACGTGCGGCATCTTTTTTATTTTATTTTATTTTATTTTTTTATTTAAGGAGGACAATGCACATTAATGGACATAATAAAATGTAAAAGTGCCAGTTTTAGCCAACGGCTAGTTTCCGACTGTAGTCCTCCTGGCAAGGTGTTAAAATCCATTAAAATAAACAATCTTGGATTGCCTAGTTCATCTCTTACAGCAAGAAGATGAATTATCAAAACTCAAACGGTAAATATTAATATTCATGGAGATTTAGCACTGGTTATTTGGCTAGCTTTTTAAAAGCGTTTTTTTTACTGTACAGGCACGCATACATAAAGTGAATAGCTGCTAACTGTTTTCTAAAGGCTTGCCTTGCTTACCATTAACGAATCTTGCGTTGCTCGCCGCCATGTTGAAAAGGTCAATCAAAAAATTCTACGAGTTGCCCAGTGGAAAATACCACATGAGAGGGTGTTCATGTGCACTTTTCACGTCGTCTTTTGGTATTTACCATAATTACCATAGCACATGAAGGCACCAACACACCCACATGCATAAATACACTGAAATTTGTTTTACAAGGGTCTGACTGGGTCTGACTGCTTGTCAGACGTATATATGTCTATGGTCAGAAACTCTGTACCAAGATGGCGGCTCTATTGACGTACGCTGAGAAGCAGAAGGCGACATCTAGTCAGTATATAGCCTATATGCAATACCGGCCTGGAAGTGCTAGCACAGTAAACACTATCAGGTTAGCACCGATCAGTTGGCTCTAGCTACCTAGTTTGGTCACCAAGGTGACTCTGTAAATCATCATAAGCATGATATTAACTGGGATGAAAATTTTGACTTGCAGAAAATAGCTAAAATCCGAAACTCTGAACAGCTAACACCTTTTTGTGTGTTTTAGTACAAGTGAAGCACATTTTTGGTGCAAACACAATGTTACAATTAATTCTCATAACCTGAAGTCCCATAAAAGTTACTATAAGATGTATTGATTATGCCCTCTAGATTGGTAATCACTTGTCAATCACAAATTAGCCACACCCTCAAGTATAGCCAGTTGTTTTCATTTATTTTACTGTAATAGGAGCATAATTTACAAAATGACCATCATGCTGTTCAATTCTGAGAAAGACTTCAAATTAGCTATTAAGATTATAAAAAGCTAATTAGCACATCACATTTACTGAGATAATAACTTGGAGTCTACATCCATTTGTACAGTGTATGGTCCACCCAGTCTGTCCAGGATCCAGCTGGTCTGATGACCTGCATCATTCAGGCCATGTGATGGAGAACGGTCCATGATCAGGCTGCTGTGTAAGTGCTAAAGCTAACATGGCATTCCTGTGACCAGCTGCAGGAATTAGGATGGCTGCCGGCAGTCATGCATGTTAGGCACACACTCAGATATTCATCAGTGCTAATCAGACTGAGTGACAGTGTAAACAAAGCTGACATAACTTCCTGACCTTGCCCGGCTACTTGGACTGCAGGAGCACACACAGGGAGCAGGAGCATGCTGACCAGACAGACAGACACGGCCTGCAAAATCAAACACCAGCCAATGCACACACTCTTTTAGAAATAACTGTTATAGGCTACAAAACCACAATTGAAGGGCAAGTGATTGACAAGGATTCTCAGACATGAGACCCCATTGGGATTTCACGTTCTACTTTCAATGTGCAGGTCACAACTTGTCCACCAGAGCATTTTGGAGTTGTTGGATTGTGTATTTGATGAGTTTGATGAGGGAAACCAAGAAATCCCATTAGCCTCCGTAGCGTAGCTCTGAGTAGCTCACGGCTCTGCTCCGCCATTCTAAAAATAGCTTGCACCGACAAATAGCTAAATGTAACGAACCTACTGCTATGACTATAGCGATTATGGCAATGGGCCAATTTGCCAAAATGTTGAACTATTGTTGTGCTATTGTTATAGAGACACTAATCTCTAATGACCATCACTGTTTCAGTGCAAAGTTGTTGTTTGTATTGTTTGTAGCATTAGCCACCCTGGCCCATCCAAGAGGCTAATGGCCCCATTAGTGAAAAAAAAACTGTGACAAACACACAAACACACCCACAAAGGGTCAGTGCTACTGCCGGGGCACACCCCCACTCTGTGTGCGCTCGCTCCACTGTAGCTGGTATGATCATGTACACACACAATTACACAATGATCCTGACATGATCTGACCCAGGAGTTAATGCTGATTGTATCCTCTAACACTGATGACAAAAGCCAGATGTGAGCAGATTTTCTATTTTGTCCTGTGAGGGGGCATTAGTGTGGCTTTTACAGATGTGACTCCTGATGTCGGGATCACGTCTTTGAAGCTCAGTTTCTTCAGCTTTTTATTAATGACTCTTAACTGTTCCAGTAGCAGGAAACACCCAGGAAAACATCCACACCCCTGATCTTATCTCTCCTATTTTTTCCCCAGACTTCCCATCAGCAGCCAGTGGAACATGCATCACGTTCCCAGAAGCACAATGGCAGTTACATGACCACAAAGTCTTTTTAAATAGATAGACGTGTTCATTGTTGTTTCATTTTGCACTCAAAGACAGATCTGATTCAATGCAGTTGTGACTTGTGGGTCAAGGCAGATTTGGAGCTGAGTGAATGAAGGCAGAGGGAGAATGCCCTGAAAGCAATTGCTGGGATGTTTGTGAATATCTGTCGTCATGGCTACAAATGACTGGCAACAATTCAGTGGGTTCCTGCAGGGAGCAAACTGCCTGACTTTAATCCAAAAGTCAAACACAACACCAGCTGGACCAGTGTTCCCTGTCGTAAAACTGAGGATCTGTGCCATCTTGTGACCCAGCTTTATCATGTTGCAATGGAAGAAAACAAAAAGAAAAGAAAAAAACTGATCTCAGAGGAAGAAAGAGAAACTCCATGAATGGATAATTAAAACAGCCTGTTTCTGTCCAGAGTGTCTGATGGTGAAGCTCTGATGCAAAGTCATCAGTTGGTCTGAATTTAAAGCAGAAGTAAGCGGAATGTTCGTGTTAATGTAAGTCTTATTAAATAGTTCTATCTTCCGACAGCAATCACTTATATAGCGTGTTTGGTCTGAAACACGGGTCTGTCAGTCACTCTGCTCTGCTGTAAGCCGAGGAGAAAACTTTCCTTGTGTCCTACAACCTTTATCCAATGAGGAGAGAGAACGGCATAAAGGGGCGGTCCTCTCTGTGTGTGCAGCCAAGGGATGCGCGTGAATCATAGACTGTAAAAAGAATGGACGTAGCGTCCGTGACGTCACCCATTGGTTTTGGGGAGTCGTTTTTGTGACTCAAATATGGCGGCCTGAACAGCGCCATGTTGGATTGGCCGGCCGAGAACCCGCCCACTGGCCTCGAAGCAGCTGTCCACGGAGCTGCTCGGACCTGTCACTCAACGTTTCCACGCCCTAATTGGCCAGAGTTTTAACCTAATAACAGTAAAACGGTAGAGTTAAAAAAAAAATTCACCCCCCTCAGAGTGTGTGCGGGGGTAGAAACTATCGATTGAGACGAAAAAACCTTCTGACACCAGGCTTTTAACATGTTTATTGAGGATGTAAAATCGGCGATTTTAACATGGGGGTCTATGGAGAATGCTCCCTTCTGACACCAGCCCCCAGAGGAAGCCGAGGGGATTGCAGTTTTTTGAACGCGGAAGTGAGCTTCACTTCTCAGACCGACAACTGCCCCCTTGGCGTGAATGTGGTGACGTAGGGACGAGGGCGGGGACTGCTAACTCCATCTGCTGACAGGAAGTTAGCCAAAACCACCGGATCTCTTACTTCTGCTTTAAGGCCCAGTACTCACAATGAACAGCACAAGTGATAACAAAACCCTTCTACAGAACTGGACTCATGATTGGCAGCTGTCTGCCTGGTTTTCGGTCCAATTGTAATAAACAACATGAAAAGTAATCCAGTGTTAAAAAGATTGAGAGCTGGAAAGGTAATTGGAGAGCCATAAAATACACTGGTAAAAAATCCTTTAGAGGGGTCAGATTAGCAGATGTAGCAGATATCAAGTAAAGACTTGAATACACCAGATCACCTTTGTCACTGTTTTTTTTGTTTTTTTTTACGACATCACAAACTGACAGAAGTCCTGATTGCTTGTTTCAAGAACCAGTTCCTGAACACAGGCTGTGTCGGGGGCTTTATGTGGATTTTGTGTTTTGACACTTTTACAGTGCTACATCTCACTTTCTACAATATAGCATCTTTAAGATGTGATGGCACTGTCCATTAGGAGCTTTGAGGTAATTCAGCCAGAGGTGTGTTCTTTTTTTTCTGAGCCCTTGGTTTTATTTTCAGCGAGACTGCAGCAGCAAGTCAGTACAATAAACATAAATCCATTAAAGACAGGGTTGATAGAGTTGTGTGATGAACATGATAAACTGGACTTTTCCATCACTGTTCCAAAATGATTTTGCACGTGACTTTCTCTCATGTCACCAGCAGTTGTTTACACTTTCTCAACAGGGAGTTTTATTGCTGTGTTGACATGCTGCTGTATTGCAGCCTATTGTCTCATTTCCAGTTGTTAGTGCGCGCTAATCAGATCTGCTAGTTGCTTTTGCTTGGCCCCAGAGGAGGCTTGATTACATACAGTATGTGAGCCCAATGGAACCTGCATACATCAGGTATATGGATGGTAAAAAAAAAACTTTTTTTACCCCTCCACTATAGGATTTTTTCAGTCCATGGAACAGTCTGCAATGAAATCCCTTAGAAACTGCACAAGAAACAAATTCATTTTCTATTTGATTTCTGTTTTCCAGTTGAGCAATGCATAACCACCTGTTTCCCCTATATCACCACACAACATCGCTTTTTTTTCTTTCTCTCTCTTTTCTAACTGTTTTATATTGTTCTTTACATTACTGTAAATTAGATTTTTTATGTTGAATGTTTGTTTTAAGGAGGGCCACTTGACAAGCTCTTAGGGTTTGTCTTTTTTGTTTCTCCTGCACATTTGCTGTATCTACTGTATACATTGTATTTTTATCATGCTGTTTTATATATATATATATATATATATATATATATATATATATATATATATATATATATATATATATATATATATATATATATATATATATATATATATATTTAATTTGCTAATAATAATAGGCTAATACAAAAAAATCAGAAATGGACATTCACTTGCACTACTGTGACCACAGCCTGTGTATTTTTATGTTGACAGTTTGTTGTGCTGTTGTAAATTCTGAGACTTTTCTATTAGATATTTGAGTTTATAAATAGTTTTTTTTTTACAGTGCTGAGAGGGGGATTTGTCACTGACATGCTAAATTGACTATGACTATGAAGCCTATTCTCAAGGCTTCATAGTCAAAATAATCCAAAGGCTAATTATCATGACAGTGAATTCTGACCAATAGGAGGTATATTTCACAGCAGTCAGGTTGAAGTAAAATCAGTTTTGTTACTGAAATGGAACAGGGTCTTGAAGCTGCAGCTCTGCAGCTGAACAGACTGATGTTACGCTTTAGCCTATGTTTCAGAAAAGTTGCTGTAAATATGAAGACATGCTGACTTTGTGAATCTAAACATGTCTTTCCCTTGATCAAACAACATGAGTGCTGATGTGACTTCACCCCCCATCCTTGAGTCATGGACCATTTTAGGAAAGAATCAAAACCAGGGGAACACATTGTCTCACAGCTTCCTTTGTTATTGAAAATGTCCCAGCAGCAGCAGCAGCAGCAGCAGCAGCAGTGAGTCCAGAGCTGTGGGATTGGACCACACTAGGGTCTGCCCCTGCTTTCTCATGATAAGGGAGGCAGGGACAGTCTGGGTGAATGATCAGTATACTCCTGGTCTGCTCCGCCGGCTGCTAGCAGCTCTACACACTGCAGGACAGAGGACTGACTGAGCACAATACAGCGGCAAGCCACTGTGGGAGAGCAGGAGAGAGAGAGGGGCAGAGAGACACTGAGGGACAACGGCGCAGCCAAGGAAACCGCAGAAACACTCTTCACACAAATCCCCAACTCTGCAGAGAGAGGAGAGAAAGAAGCAGCAGAGACAAACAAAAGCATTCTTGGCTTTCAATTTAAAAGAAGAAGGAAAAAAAATAACAATAAGTTGGGGAAGATCATTTGCCTAAGATACAAATTCAAGGAGAGAGGCGTGACAGGACGGTTTATGATCTGTACAACGGCTCCAATACAAAGTGAGGGACCGGAGCACAGCGCTGCATGAATGATAAACGCATCTGGGAGAAGCAACTAGTGGAAACAGGACGAGTGCAACAATGAGGATCGCGTGGCTGCTACTTTCACTGAGTGAGTCCATTTTATTTTCACTAATAAACACACATGTCATGGATGGGAGCTGCAGTGTGGCTCCCAGTCTGTTTTCTGCTTGAACTAAGTTTCCTCACTGATGTTTGAACTGTATAAATTTATATCATACAGTATATTTTTTTGTGATGAAGCACAAAGTGTCTTGCTTTAAAGCTGCTGAGCGCACGGGACATTTGAAACAAGTTGTAAAAAGACAATGTGAGCATCAGTGTTGTGATGCTGCCTAAGGTGCACATGGGCTGCTGGAATTACAGATGTTTGCTGATGTTTTACTGAAATTAAAGCAGCAATACTGTATCTTCATGTAAAAAGTTTTGTTTTTAAATTTCACTAAAGTAAAAAAAAATATTACAGGAGTTATTTTCTAGTGGTTATATGATGGAAAAAGAAATATTTAAATATTTAACTTGAGGTTTTAAGTGATGTGCCAATAGAGTCTTTCATCCGTGGTGCGTTACTATCTTACTCCTCTTGCTTAAAGTATCAGAATTAATTGCACCCTCTATACATGATTTAATACATTTTTAGATTGCTAATGTTGATGATGCATCTAAAGTTACATTTGAATGTGTCAGAATAAGGTTGAACAGATTTTAAATACTTTATACATTTAAGTGAAGATGTGAAATCGGCTAAACTGTCAGATAAGGCAATGGCAAGGCAATTTTATTTGTATAGCCCATTTTTACAAACAGCTTGTCTCAAAGGGCTTTACATGGCATCACAACAACATCCTCTGTTGTAAATGTTGTAACAAAGTAGATCTAATGAAGAACTTTACTCTCCTTCCCTATACTGGAGGAAATATGAGAATGGCTGTAAATCCACATGAACATATCTCGTATCTTTTTCATGTCTGAATATTGATAGAAAGTCACTGATTCAAGTCCCAGGTGCTATTTGAATTAATCATGTTAGTTAAGAGTTAATATTTACCTCAGTGTGCTTGACTTCACCTTGTACTGTATCACCTGGCACAGTGTAAGGTTAGTATTTGAACATGTGAACTTGCAAACTGGGATGTTGTGATAATTTCCTCACGTTACACAAAAATCAGGCATCTTTATTCAGTTTGTGGACGAATTCAGCTTGAAGAAGAAGCATAGGTGGATGCTGCCCGTGAAAGACTGCAAACTTTGAGACATTCTTTAATCGGGGTTTCTGCCAGTCCACCTCCTTTTGTCTCCTTTTCATGTCTTAGTACTTCACTTATGAGCAGCTGAAGTCTGTTCCCGCTGCTGCTGCTGTGTCAGTTGTATAAAATTTGCAGGAAAGTGGCCATAATCAAGCCTAATGACACAGTCACAGACTCAGAGCTGAAGCATCTGCCCCTCCACCCCCCGCCAAAACCACAGCTAAAGCCTCCCCGAAGCCCCCCCGACCCTCCCTCCCTCCCTCCCTCCAAACACACACACACACACACACACACACACACACACACACACACACACACACACACACACACACACACACACACACACACACACACACACACACAGTCCTCCAAGAGCTTCATCCATAGACAAGAAGGAGGCTGAATAATGAAGTGCACCCGTGACCTCTCTGCCGGGCTGAGAGGTTTTTCTTTAATTACGCACCTCTCTCACCACTACAGTAGGTGAATTCAGAGGGGAGGCTTTTATTTTCTGAACTTGCGAAAAACACATCCCCCGAAACTCAGTCTGAAGGCTGTCAGCACTTTTTTCTACAAATGAAAGCCAAACACAGTTTTGCGCATGTGAACGCACATCTGTGTTTGTGTGTTTAAGGTCCTTATCAAGGGTGCGTTCACAAACCTAGAGATCAACACCGCATTTTGCAATTTAGAGTGTGACTGTAGCTGTGTGGCCTCCTGAAGGATCTGTACTCAGCTTGGCTTTTGAGAAGGGCAGAGCCAGTGAGGTTTTCCATTATTTTTTTTGTAACGGAACCAAAACTTGTTTTTGCACTTGTTCACATTTAGCAAACAGGATATAAGATTGTTAATCAGCGAGCTTCAGAGGCGCTGATAGGTGGATTAACTACGTTTTGACAGAGCCAGGTTTCCTGTTGCTCTCGGCTTCTAGGCTTCATGCTAATCTGCTGCCTCTCGCTTCATATCTATTATACAGATATCAGAAAGAAGGTGAACAAACTTCCCCAAAATGTCAATCTTTTAACAGCACCTTTATTACATTTTTTAAAATTCTAACATGTAATATAAGGTATATTACACCATTCAAATGCCGAATGCGTCACAGGATTTTCTTTTGTCTGCCTTAGAAGGCTGATACGAGCTTCTGATCTGTGTTCATTAGTGGGGATAAGGTTATTCAAATTGAAATTAAACAAATTGATCTCATGCTAAAGTCAACATATAGCTGTTTCACGATAGTATCACTTTGCACCAGCTAGTTTTGAACACACTTTACTTCAATCACTTCTTGCTACCTACAGAAACCAGCAAAGACCAGTGAGCTGAAGTAATTACTAATATGAAAGACGACTTTGATTAAACAATGGTCATTTATATAGTTCAACATGAACTGTTGAACTGTTATCAAATATCTTAAGGGAGTGTCAGAGCTCAAATTAATACTTTGGAATCTGGACTATAGGAAGAAGGCAGCATGATGAGTTATCAGTGTTCTCCAGGACTTCCTAACCCCAACAGAGTCCATCTTTCTTGCGCACTTTGCGAGTTCATGACATTCCATTTCCTACAAGATAACAGTAGGTTGGGGTTCCTGGCCTGTCCGGACACCAGTGGCCGGAGGGAGACGCAGCCTGCTTGGCACAGCGGTCTGGGGTCTGCAGTCCCCTGTAGAACAGTTGATGGGAAAAAAAAAACTTTATCAACATCCCAGTTTCCCAGGGAGGGTGTGGTGGCAGGAGACGGCACCGGTCAGACAAAGGGAGGCTTTCCTCCCAGCTGGAAGGTGCAGGCGGAGCAGCCAGAGAAGTCTGGGTGGAATTCAGATTGTTGTCGAGAAACTGTGACAGAAATAAGACCGTCTGACTCTGAGATGCTGTTTGTGATGAAGACACTGATGCAGTTAGAGGAGTTTACCTGTTTCTGATTTGATTCGGATCGATTTGTTTCAGTAGACGTCTGAAGAGTCTTAAATCATGTTTGAGGTAGATACAGATTAGGGAGATCCTCAGATGTTCCTAACATCCTTAACCTCTCATATTCCACCCAATATCTAGCCTAGATGAGGAAATGACTGTATACGTAATGTGTCTCATTGCTGGAAACACTCTGGCTTTTCTTTTTTCAGCTCATTGTTTGGGTTTTCCTGCTTTTGACGTCACCGTTTGGGTTCGCCCTCTTATTCATCTCAAAAACCTCATTGTCATTGTCATTTTTGAGTTGCCTGCTCACCTCCCAAGAGTTTATAGCCAACACAACCCATCAAAAATACAAAAATATCATATCAGATTTAATATGGCTCAAGACTCCAAGGTTCCTTAAACAAAGCTCTAAACTCCACGTTCACAGATGTTCACTGTGATTAAAGGGATAGTTCACCCAAAATTGAAATTTCACTCATTATCTACTCACCCTCATGTCGTCGACTAAGGGCTGGGAGAAGTTTCAGAGTCCTCCGTGGCTTCTCTGAGTTACAGGGGGTCTCGGCGTAGCAGTACATGTCCATATAACGGTTGCAAATGGATAACAACTGTCTTCGTAACAAAAAGACACACCAAAAAACATCCAAATACCTCCATGCTGCTCGTATGTAATGTCCGTCTTGTATTGAAGCCCCGAAATGTGAAATTGTCCCGAAAAAAATTAAATAAGTCTCTATTTTTAAGGCTTGTTTGTAGCAGAAGCTTCATGAAGCTCCTCTTCCCGGTTCGTCAAATTTGGACGAACTGGGAAGAGGAGCTTCATGAAGCTTCTGCTACAAAACAAGCTTGAAATATACAATTTCGCATTTCGGGGCTTCAGTACAAGACAGACATTATGAGCAGCATGGAGGTATTTGGATGTTTTTTGGTGTGTCTTTTTGTTAAGAAGACAGTTGGTATCCATTTGCAACCGTTATATGGACATGCACTGCTACGCCGAGACCCCCTGTAACTCAGAGAAGCCACGGATAACTCTGAAACTTCTCCCAGCCCTTAGTCCACATGAGGGTGAGTAGATAATGAGTGCAATTTCAATTTTGGGTGAACTATCCCTTTAAAGTTGAAAGATTTTCTTTTCTTTCCTTTTTTAAAAAAAAGGCCTGATGAGAAATTAAACCAGGCAGCCATTGCTCTAACATTCTGTAGTAGGTCTGGGCCTTCAGGAGCAGTGTGTTATGTCCAGATGCAGTGGATCTGGTTGTTAAAGGCCTGGCATGGCCGGCATGTGGACATGGATTTCTTTCAGGGAGGAACCTCTGTGTAAAAGCCGAGCGTTTTATCACTGTCTGATGCTGAAGATAAAGAGCTGCTCGCCTTCATCTCTACAGTAACCTCTCGCTTCCCTCCCTCTACCCAGCATGCCCTGCTGCAGACGCAGGTGTCCATTAATCAGGCCTGTGGCTGGTACCATCATGGACCTTCATGTACCTCCTCCTCCTCCTCCTCCTCCTCATTCCTCTCCTCCCTTCATCTGCTTCATCACTTTGTGCAAACTCCCTCCCTCACTTCAGCTTTTAGGAAAACAGAAAACGCTTCTTTTCCCCTTAGCTGAGCAAAGTTGTGTGTGTGTGTGTGTGTGTGTGAGAGAGAGAGAGATGAAACATACCTACGCAGTGAGCTTCACTAAATCCTCTTAAATGGTGTCTTCACCCTCACTTAACCTTTGTGCTATCTAGGTACTGTAGATTAACAGCTAGTTGCTGATTTTGCTACCATATCTTTTATTTAGTTTGAACTGATCATTTGACAGTTAGACGCATGTGGATAAAAAATCACCTGGTCAGTCTTTATAAAAGTTTCTGTCAGGTCTACAGAGTTTTTTTTTTTTTTTAGAATTTAGCCTGAGCTTCAGCTGCTTTTTGTGCTATTCAGGATTAATTATTGTACATATATTTTGACATGGACTTTAGGATTTATGCTGAAAAAACCTCTGTGACAAGCAGAAGTCCATGATGAAACCTTAAATAAGTTTAGTTTAATAGTTAAATACGTTTATTTGTATCAGGGACAATGTACAAAATTAGTCTCGAGATGAGAGAAGATGTTTTGTACCGGATTTAGCTCCGTAGTCCCTGGGCAGGTGAGTAAGAACAATAAAAAGATTTTAAAAAAGTAAAAAGTAAAAAGCTAACAAATAACAACACTGTTGCTTTTCTGAGTGTAATTCCCAGATATTTAAGATTCTACAAGTTAAATTTCATAGATATTTATGAGCATTCACATGTCTCATTAATAAAGTCACTTGCATAATGTTTGTAATTTCACATTTATATACTCTAGGCCTGTGCATATTCTCATTTGTCCAGGTCATAGTTTCTCAAAGGAATTTCAAATCGAAAGCAACTGGACTTGGTTATTTGTCTAGGAAGACGTTTCACCTCTCATCCAAGAGGCTGAACTGATGAAGCCTCTTGGATGAGAGGTGAAACGTCTTCCTAGACAAATAACCAAGTCCAGTTGCTTTCGATTTGAAATTCCTTTGCGGTTATATACTCTAGATGTTGCATTGCATTTGGAACAATACTCTCAATGTGGTCTCACTGAAAGGAAGAGTCAGTAGCCTATCAGGACTGGTGGTTAGATAAAGCCACGAGTGACAGAGTGTCCTTAAAGTTGTAATATAGCTGTGTGTGTTTGTCACAGCGTTAAACAGGTGGTTTGTCTGATATGTAAATGTTTCTTCCTTTTTCTATTAAAACATGTTTGATATGACAATAATCAGCATCTTCACTCTCTAGAAGTTCTGTTCTCTGTTCTTCTAAGGAGGATGTTGTGTTGAAATCCCTGCTATCTTGTTGTGTGTGTGTTTACCATCAGCACACCTCGCGCCTCATATAAACACACATACCAGTCTGGTTTCCAAGGCAGAGGTGGGGGGCTGTGGATGAGGTGTGCGAGGGTGTGCGTGTTATTTGGAGTGGATGTGTGTGCGCATGTGTGGCCGGCCGCTACTTCTCCACGCGGCCATTAGATTTACAGCGTCTCCAACAACCTCACTTCATTTTCTCTCCTCTCACCCCTCCCTCCCCTCTCTCCTCCCTTTCACTTGTCTCTCTTTTAGTCCATTCAGACATCCACCTTCCTTCACTAAGAGCACACAATGTAAAGCAAAATCCCTCCCGCCTCCTCTCCCTCCCTCCCTCCCCCCAGCAGCCACCCTCAGTCCCACAGAGAGCTGAATTAAGGCTCTCTGTGGGACGGGCAGCTGTACCCCTAAAAGACTCGGGCGTGTAGCCGGGGTCTGCAGCGAGGGAGTATAGCCCGTGCTTGCATGGCCACACCTGGGGCCGGGGGGGCCTTTGTGTGGGCTGTCACCAACCCAACGGGGCTGCTTTGTCCCGCTGCTGCTTTGGAGCGACAGCTACATTCATTTATTTACTCTACTCCATTTAGTGTGCACAGTGCATGTTCACGATCAGATGCACATCAGTCTGGGGTTCCAGTCAGAGCTGACTGGATATCTGGCTGCAGCGCTGCACACACACACACACACACACACACACATACACACACACACTGGATGTTGGATTGTGTAGATGAAAAACAAGACAGCAAGAAGTACGGTACAATAAAACCTGAGGTGTGTGTATTTACACTGTATGGACAGAGGTTGTGTGGACACTTTTAGGTAAAGACTCAGAGTTTAAGTTGGAGAAATGCACTTTTCACACCTTTTCACTATGTTGCATTAAAGCAGAAGTAAGCGATTTGGTCGTTTTGGCTAACTTCTTGTCAGCCGATGGAGTTAGCAGTCCCCGCCCTCGTCATGGATCTATTGGTCCTCGTCCCTACGTCACCACATTCACGCGCATCACTTGGCTGCACACACAGCCCTTCATGTCGTTCTCTCTCCTCATTGGATAAAGGTTGTAGGATACAAGGAAAGTTTTCTCCTTCTCCTCGGCTTACAGCAGAGCAGAGTGACTGACAGACCCGTGTTTCAGACCAAACACTCTAAGTGATTGCTTTCGGAAGATTTAAGACTTATATTAACACAAACATTCTGCTTACTTCTGCTTTAAGAGCTAAAAGTCAGATCAACACGGTGATACGAGTGATGTGCACTGATTTTAAGGCAAGTAAAACCGATATACCGGTACCAATAAATTTTACAAAAGCTGTAAAACACTGAAAGACTGTCTGTGTTTCAGTGTTTTACAGCTTTTGTAATGTAATGTTTTGTTAATTTGAATTACCTGTGGCAATAAAACACTGAAAAATAGATATTAAATGCAATCATTTTTTTAAAGTGCATTTCCCAAAATTTTATGATATTAAAATATGGAAATTTTGTAATTTAGAACATAGTTTTGAGGACTACATTGACTATTTAAATTCACATTTAAAGCAGATATCAGCTTCACGGCCGTTTCGGCTAATGCTGCGTTCAAGGCAGGCTTTTGAAACCGTAAGTTACAGCTTCAAGTCACAACTACGACTTGGTAGCGTTCCAGGTAACCCGTAGCTCGTGTTTTTACCATCCTGTTGTCTGTGAAAGTTCCCTATAACGGCCACTCGTAACTTCCGACCCGTGAACTCGTACCAGATCGAACTGGTATGACTTCACAGGAAGGAAAAACACAAAGTACGAGTTTCTTTGAACGCACCATGAGTTAGCAGCCCCCGCCCTTGTCAGGCATCAATTGGTCCTCGTGCTACGTCACCACATTCACGCGCATCCCTTGGCTGCACACACAGCCCTTCATGCCGTTCTCTCTCCTCATTGGATAACACTTGTATCCCACAAGGAAAATTTTCTCCTCGGGTTACAGCAGAGCAGAGTGACGGAGAGACTCGTGTTTAGGCTGAAATACTTCATGTAAGTGATTGCTGACGGAAAATAGGACTATTTAGGACTTATATTAACAAAAACATTCCACTGATATCTGCTTTAAATAGTATGCAATCACTCTGAGATAGGAACGAATAAACAACAGATTATTTTTCTTATTTTTAATTAGGAACCCTCAGTCGATGCGAGGGCCTAAGGACAGAGGATGTTGTTATGATGCCATGTAAAGCCCTTTGAGACAAACTGTTTGTAAAAACGGACTATACAAATAAAATTGCCTTGCCTTGCCTTCAATGATAACATCCAAACTTTAATCCTCCTGCTCTCATTAGGTCTGTATGAGTTGACTGTGTGTAGAAGGGGCGCAATTTACACCACCATAGTTCACCTCAGAGGCGGAAGCAGATGTCCTTCCAACCGGCAGGGAATAGGTCCTGTAAATTGCGAAATAATTGTCTTCTTTGAGGAAAAAAATGTTAACCCTAAGACTTGTGATAGTAGGCTATCAATAGTTTATTATGAGTAGGCTAAACGGACGCATCTGGTATTGGAAGTACATCGGACATCACCTGTTGATACCACTCTCATTTAGCTCAAGTATTTTATCTTACCAGCAGACCTACAGTAACCTATGCTGACCTATGTTGGATCATCTTCAGTTAAACTATAGGCTACACAAACAAACTTGTGCTGTTACAGGTTTTGGGCTGTAACCTTTTTATTTAGTCTCAGCCTGGTCAGATGTGAACATGAACTGATGAAGCCTCTTAGAGGTGAAACGTCTTCCTAGACAAATTTATAACCAAGTCCAGTTGCGTTCGGTTTAAATTTCCTTGAGATAACTGCTTGGACCAATGAGAATAGACTAATCTTCAGACTAATCTTAGCATCTAAGCTACTTAGCATTTAGCAGGACCATACATGTAGGCATATTACGAACTGTTAGGACTATAGCTTATTTATGTGGTATAAAAAATGTATTATGTTGCATCAAAACATAAAACATCTGGGAAAGGTTAAGGGAAAGCACCCAGCTTAGCTTAACAAACTAGGTTGAAGTTTAGTTAATTCTTTTTTGACATTCCTCCAGATTCATCCTGGCATAATAACTTTGTTTGGTTGAATATGTCCCAACAAATCTAAACCTTGAAACATGTAGTTCAATGCTTTGGGATACAGTATGTAGGCGACTACATGTGGAGAACTGGTGAGGTGCTGTGTTAGCAGTCACCTTCTCCTCTTTCTTCTTCCCTCCATGTTTCGGTGTGTGTGTGGGGGGCCTCGTTCCTGGGGGCATTTCTTTACAACATGGCAGTCAGGAAGGGAGGACAATTCAACGAGTCTCCACCCTCCGGCCACGGTGTCATTCTCCTTTAATGTGTGCGGATGGTGGGGCTCAAACTCAACAAGATTGGGTTGATGCCTGCTGGAGTCAAACAGTGGGACCCCCGGGGAGACGGAGAGCCGCCTCTGACCTTCTCTGGTCAGAGGGTGGAGATTGGTTGAATTGTCCTCTCTTCCTGACAATTCATACCCCCCACCCCTCCACCCGCTTTAGTCTCTGTGAATATAAGCTAAACACTGTCACGCTCCACATGATCTCTAAAGGAGCAGCTTCAAACATAGATCTGGGGCCGTGTTGCAGAAACTTTGTCTTAAGTTAAGACAGGAGGAGTGGAAGATCCTGACTAACTTTAAGAATTTTATCTTATCTTGCTTAGTCATACTTATCTAATCTCAGATTAGGAAATTCTAACTAAACCCATCCCATCATGTAAGAAGCAGGAGCACCAGGTTGTTGATGAGATCACGGGAGAATGACTGCAGTTACTCAGATAACCACTGGTGTTGATCACAACAGCTTTGCAAAATGGGCAAAACGTCCAATTTTGAGGTGGATGAGCTACAACAGCAGAGACCACTGTGGTTCCACTTCCAGATAGGCTGCAGCAGAAACAGTTTCATCAAACTGGACAGTGGCTGTATAGAAAAACATAATTTGTTCTGACGAATCTGTATTATTTGACCCAAGAAAAGTCTCCAGGCTGGTGTGAGGAGTGTTTCTTTCTCACTTTGAGTGCCTACGTATACCAGTCAGTAGTAGTTTAAAAAAATAATAATAATAATAATTCACAGACTTTGAGGATTAAGTAATAATTTTACGAGAATAAAGTCATAAATTTACGAGAATAATATGGGGTGCTGTTTATAAAGTGCTCATTCACCACGCTATAAGATAATAATGGAACGTTACGAGACCAAGTTTTTTTCAAGATAAATGCAGAGACTGCTTGCCAATAAACTGCCCCCGACAGGAACAGGCATCAGCTGTTTTGCATGAATTTACCTTGAAAACAACTCTGTCTCGTAACGTACCGTTATTATTTATTTATTGGATTGTGTATTTGTTTGATGAGGGAAACCAAGAAATCCCATGAGCCTCTGTAGTGAGAGAGCAGCTTGCGGTTCTGCTCCGCCGTTCTAAAAATAGCTTGCACTGACAATTAAAGGTATTATGATCATGCAATGGGCCCCGGCGACCCAATCCCCGGACGACGACTCTGGCTTTAGGGACATGGAATGTCACCTCGCTGGGGGGGAAAGAGCCTGAGCTCGTGCGGGAGGTTGAGAGGTATCGACTAGAGATAGTCGGGCTCACCTCCACGCACAGCCTGGGCTCTGGAACCCAACTCCTTGAGAGAGGTTGGACTCTCTTCCACTCTGGAGTTGCCCATGGTGAGAGGCGGCGAGCTGGTGTGGGCTTGCTCATAGCTCCCCAGCTCAGCCGCCATGTGTTGGAGTTCTCCCCACTTAACGAGAGGGTCGCTTCCCTGCGCCTTCGGGTCGGGGATAGGTCTCTCACTGTCATTTCGGCCTACGGGCCGAACGGCAGTGCAGAGTACCCGGCCTTCCTGGAGGCCCTGGGAGGGGTGCTGGAAAGTGCCCCAACTGGGGGCTCCATCGTTCTGTTGGGGGACTTCAACGCTTACGTGGGCAGCGACAGTGTTACCTGGAGAGGTGTGATTGGGAGGAACGGCCTCCCTGATCTGAACCAGAGCTGTGTTTTGTTATTGGACTTCTGTGCTAGCCACAGTCTGTCCATAACGAACACCATGTTCGAGCATAAGGGTGTCCATCAGTGCACGTGGCACCAGGACACCCTAGGATGGAGGTCAATGATCGACTTTGTAGTCGTGTCATCTGACCTCCGGCCGTATGTCTTGGACACTCGGGTGAAGAGAGGGGCTGAGCTGTCAACTGATCACCACCTGGTGGTGAGTTGGATCCTCTGGCAGGGGAGGAAGCTGGTCAGACCTGGAAGACCCAAGCGTATCGTGAGGGTCTGCTGGGAACGTCTGGCAGAATCCCCTGTCAGGGAGGTCTTCAACTCCCACCTCCGGGAGAGCTTTGACCGGATTCCGAGGGAGGCCGGAGACATTGAGTCCGAATGGACCATGTTCTCCACTTCCATTGTTGACGCGGCCATCCGGAGCTGTGGCCGTAAGGTCTCCGGCGCCTGTCGCGGCGGCAATCCCCGAACCCGGTGGTGGAAACCGGAAGTAAGGGATGCCGTCAAGCTGAAGAAGGAGTCCTACCGAGCCTGGCTAGCTCGGGGGACCCCCGAGGCAGCTGACGGGTACCGGCAGCCCGGGCGGTCACGGAAGCAAAAACTCGGGTCTGGGGAAAGTTCGGGGAGGCCATGGAAGAGGACTACCGGTCAGCCTCGAGGAAATTCTGGCAAACCATCCGGCGCCTCAGGAGGGGGAAGCAGTGCTCCGCCAACACTGTTTACAGTGGAGGAGGGGAGCTGTTGACCTCGACTGGGGATATCGTCGGGCGGTGGAAGGAATACTTCGAGGATCTCCTCAATCCCACTGACACGCCCTCCGCAGGGTGCTCGAGGGCGCATGGGAGTTTGCCCAACCAGTCCACATGTGTTTTGTGGACTTGGAGAAGGCTTTTGACCGTGTCCCACGTGGCATCCTGTGGGAGGTGCTCCGAGAGTATGGGGTCGGAGGCCCTCTGCTGAGGGCTGTACGGTCCCTGTATGACCGGAGCAGGAGCTTGGTTCGCATTGCCGGCAGTAAGTCAGACCCGTTCCCGGTGCGTGTTGGACTCCGGCAGGGCTGCCCTTTGTCACCGGTTCTCTTCATTATTTTTATGGACAGAATTTCAAGGCGCAGCCAAGTGCTGGAGGGGGTACGGTTCGGGAGCCACTTGATTTCATCTCTGCTTTTTGCAGATGATGTGGTCTTGTTGGCTCCCTCGAGCCAGGACCTTCAGCATGCACTGGGGCGGTTTGCAGCCGAGTGTGAAGCAGCTGGGATGAGAATCAGCACCTCTAAGTCCGAGGCCATGGTTCTCGACCGGAAAAAGATGGCTTGCACCCTCCAGGTCGGGGGAGAGTTCCTGCCTCAGGTGGAGGAGTTTAAGTATCTTGGGGTCTTGTTCACGAGTGAGGGTCTTGTTCACGCCCGAGTTGTATCGGTCCGTTGTGGTGAAGAAGGAGCTGAGCCGAAAGGCAAAGCTCTCGATTTACCGGTCGATCTACGTTCCCACCCTCACCTATGGTCATGAACTCTGGGTCATGACCGAAAGAACTGGATCCCGGATACAAGCGGCCGAAATGAGTTTCCTCCGCAGGGTGGCGGGGCGCTCCCTTAGAGATAGGGTGAGGAGCTCTGTCACCCGGGAGGAGCTCGGAGTAGAGCCGCTGCTCCTCCACATCGAGAGGAGCCAGCTGAGGTGGCTCGGGCACCTGTATCGGATGCCCCCTGGACGCCTCCCTCGTGAGGTGTTCCGGGCATGTCCCACCGGGAGGAGGCCCCGAGGAAGACCCAGGACACGCTGGAGTGACTACGTCACTCGGCTGGCCTGGGAACGCCTTCGGGTCCCCCCGGAAGAGCTGGAGGAAGTGTCCGGGGAGAGGGAAGTCTGGGGATCCCTGCTCCGACTGCTGCCCCCGCGACCCGGACTTGGATAATGCGGCGGACAATGGATGGATGGATGGATGGATGGCAATGGGCCAATTTGCAAAAATGTTGAACTATCCCTTTAAGGTCAAAAAATGTTTGTGAAACCTATACTGAAGTACAACACAAAATGCTCCACAGCCCACATTTAACAACTCTCCTCCTCTGAAACAACAAGGTTAAAATATTATGACTTTATTCTCGTAAATGTATGACTTTATTCTTGAAGTCTACGATTTTTTTTTCTCAGTGTGGCCCTAATACTTCGTCATATGAATGCCACAGCTTCTTTGAGTATTGTTGCTGACCATGTTATGGTTCGCCGTCCTTTAATGGAAGACAGTGAACCATAACATTGTTAAGCTTGATAAGGCTCCATGTCACAAAGCAAAAGTCACCTCCAACTGGTTTCAAGTGAATTCAGTAGAAAATCAGTAGAAAACCTGTGGCAGATCAGGACAGCTCCAATGTGCAGCTGGCGAATTGGCAAAATGATGTGAAGCTGTCCTTTCAACATGGAGCAGGAAGTCACAGGCAAGTTCCCAACATCTTAAGTCGACCAGATCAACAGAACTGTTTCCTGTCAGTGAGCCAAGATGTAGAGCAAGAAGCCAGGGAAAGGACAGCAGGTTGGTTCTCACACCTTGCTCTGTCTGACCCTCCACCGGAGCAAACAAGGATCCTTTTACAGTGTCCAGCAATGAAGTCCACACACACTGATAAACATAAGCTGAGGTCGGAGGTTGCTTACTCATATTGATTTGTGACTGATAGCTTGGTTGGAACATTTCTCACCTTTTGTATTCTTTTTATTAATAATCATTTAAGAGAAAACTGCAACAAAATGCCCTTTCACTTTTGTGCAGATCACATGCTGCCCTTTAAAGGAATTATTTTTTGTATCAAGCTATAAAAAGAAATGCTTTTACTCAAAACTAGAAGATTGCTTCAAGTCTTCAGTGAGTTGACGAAATGCAATGACTCCCCCCTCTCCCTCCTCCAAAGCATCAATAATTAAAGCAGAAGTAAGCAGAATATTTATGTTAATATAAGTCTTAAATAGTTATATCTTCCGACAGCAATCACTTATATAGAGTGTTTGGTCTGACACACGGGTCTGTCAGTCACTCTGCTCTGCTGTAAGCCGAGGAGAAAACTTTCCTTGTATCCTACAACCTTTATCCAATGAGGAGAGAGAACGGCATAAAGGGGCGGTCCTCTCTGTGTGTACAGCCAAGGGATGCGCGTGAATGTGGTGACGTAGGGACGAGGGCGGGGACTGCTAACTCCATCGGCTGACAAGAAGTTAGCCAAAACGACCGGATCGCTTACTTCTGCTTTAATTCAAACTAAACAATTCAAAAAATTGATGTAGAACCTAGTCCAACCCATTTTTTGCCATTCGGAGGAAATTGTCTACAGTTAATATACAAATATTATTAGTAGGACATCCAGTCATTTTTATAGTCAGATATTAGGCAGATGGAGCACTGCGGTCCAAGCTGCACTGACCTGCTCTTGGATCTTGAAGTAAACCTGAGCCACAGTATTTCATCTTCTTCTTCGCTATTTATAGTGAGCAGGACAGGATGCTGCACACAATAAACTTGGAAGCACCACACCCACAGCCACAGCCTACATCCAGTGCCATGTGAACAATCCTCCATGGCCACAGAACAATGGCCTTATCCCTCTGCTGTTTTCTGACCTCCACACACCAACATTGCATCCACACACACAGACACGCTCAATACACGTGTGGTAACAAATTCAAACAATTATGTTATGCAACACTTCCTTAGACTACCATAATGATGTTTTAGCATGTCTGCGTTTCTGCATTAGGCTACAAATAACATTCCGATTATTGCCAGACTTTTAAAGACTCTCACAGATATCCTGTTATTTCACAATCCTGAAGGTGTAGGGGCAGCCATTAAAGATGATAAAACCTAAATTTGCTGAATAAGAGAAAGAATCCCCCGTATCTGCTGATTTGATATAATAGAAAGAAAAATGAATAATAATCCTGCATTTCTGTACTCATTCACTAGTCAGATCAGTGGTTGCTATTGCTATAGCTACCATTAGCAGCAACAGCTGTTTATTCAGAAGAAGTGGCAATCAAACTGCCTTCCTTCACTTTCCAAAGGTGTCTGCATCTGCGTCCGCATCTGTGTCTGCGTCTGAAAGCAACATTAACTTTAACTTTTGTCTCTGTCTTGTCCCTTTGCCTCTTCTCCTGAAGTTAACATGCTAACCAGCTAGCCCTCCGAGCATCATGTAGTTTTCCGATAGCGACTCACTCTGTCCTGCAGACGTTATAATGTCAAAGGAAGGGTTATAAACTTTTGCTTTTTTTGGGCTTTTGCCTTTAATTGATGTGTAGTCAAGAGAGACAGGAAATGGGGAGGTAGACATGCAGCAAAGGGCCACCCAAATTGGGATTCCATACCTATAAACATGTTCCAGCAGCAATTAAGTAATGGACCAAATCTTTTACCATATATTTCAAAAGCTATATCAAACTGCAGGTCATTGATGTGTAGAGGTCAGCTGGGTCAGTTCAGTTGGGAGAAAGGACAAGGATTCCTGCACATATTTGGTTGGATGCAACATTTAAACTTACGCTTATGGAAGTTGAAGGCACTTTAATGATTTCACTGACCTCGCAGAATCATTAAAAATCCTTAGCACAATGTTGTGTTGTCGGTTAGCTGCAGTCAAATGAAATTATCTACATGAAACGGAAATAGAAACAGCATTTTAATGGACAAAGATCTCCCTCAGACCTTTATCAGTTTCCCTTCCCACAGCATGTGAACACAGCATAAGAGCCTGTTCTGGTCAAGTGGAGGCTGGAACAGCTGATCCTGTCCTGTCTCTGTTTAGCAGGGGCACATCTCTTATCAGACCACAGCCTGCCGCCCTGAACACTGTGACTAAGAGGGCAGGGCTGACTGACTAGGTGTCTGATCTACAGAACAAGTCCTCGTTGTCCCAAGGCTTTATGACCGATCAAATGCCAGATGAGTTCCTAGATGATTGGAGAACCCCATAAACGATCCAGAAATTGCATTGAGAATATTTTCCATTGCATAAAACAAAAGAAGTCCATCCAGTGTATATCATGGCTGTGTTGAATGGGATCTATAGGATCCTGAGGATTTCCCCTAATACCTGGAAGTATTTTACGCATTACATCATTTGGGCTAATGTTTCTAAACATCAGCTCAAATGACACATGCTGGTCAGTCGATAGAATTAGTACTTCTAGTGATCAGTTAATGTAATGTACTTAATTAATGTCTCTTTTTTCCCTTTTTTGCAACCCCCTCCCCCATGTATGACCTCTGCTGACCCAAGCTGTCACTGATACATCTGTTTCCTAGCGAGCGACAGCAGCCGCTGATCCTGCTGCTGTCAGTACCAGGGCTGTGTTTACCTCACCCACGCATTCTTTACCAAACCGCCTCCAGAGACACTTATTCATGGCTCCACCTGCAGCCTGACACATCAACACACACTGCATACCTGCACTGATTGATCACAGCAACAGACGTGTGTGTTTTGACTGGGAGCTGTCATTAGTTTCCTCACAATATCACCCACCTCCACATTTTCACTTAGCTCTGCTACTGAGAGCTTTAGCATCTTTTAGCTCTTGTTTTGGTTTATCTTCTCCAAAGCAAACAGCAGACAGACCCAGTCAGAGACCACTTGGTGAACTTGGCAGCAAAAGAGACAGATATTTCTCACAGGAGCTGGTGGAGACCAAAAACAGAGCTAAAAAGCAACTAATATTCATCAGATGGGTAGAAATACAATGTCAGGCGAACACAATCAGCTCCATGTGTTTCTCTATAACAGCCAAATGTGTAGATATGACTGATGGTTTGATCATTTGGGATTTTGTTTTCAGCTCCTTCACCAGAAAACGGATTGTTGGGTAAAGAAAGAAAAAGCACTGAGCTCTGAGAAAGTAGAGACAGGTAGAAGGGAGGGGTGAGTGTGCGCTAGTGTGAGAAACTACAGTGTTCATGTGTGAAGCCACCTGCAGCAGGGGGAATCTATGAGGGGCCGTACAAGCCATAATTAATTCTTTCACTCACACACACATACATTCTCCATACACATACATATATTTTCACTCACACATACATACATACATTCTCCTTAGACATACATACGTATATTTTCACTCACACACATACATACATTCTCCTTACACATATTTCACTCTCACACACATACATTCTCCTTTCACATAGATATATTTTCACTCTCACACACATACATTCTCCTTACATACATATATTTTCACTCACACATACATATATTTTCACTCTCATATTTATACATTTTCATACTAGAAGTAATATACAGTATGTATGTAAAACGAAAATGTATGTATGTGAGAGTGAAAATATATGTATGTGAAAGGAGAATGTATGTATGTGTGAGTGAAAGTATAGTGGAAACGGAAGGAGTATAGTGGAAACGGAAGGCAGCATTTATCGTCTACATACTCCGGTACAGTATAGGTGGCGGTATACACCTAATAATGTGTATGTATGTGTGAGTGAAAATATATGTATGTGTAAGGAGAATATATGTATGTGTGAGTGAAAATATATGTATGTGTAAGGAGAATGTGTGTGTGTGTGAGTGAAAGAATGAATTATGGCTTGTACGGCCCCTCATAATAATTCATTCTTTCACTCTCACACACATACATTCTCCTTACACATACATATATTTTCACTCACACATACATACATACTCCTTACACATACATATATTTTCACTCACACATACATACATTCTCCTTACACATACATATATTTTCACTCTCACACACATACATACATTCTCCTCACACATACATATATTTTCACTCTCACACACATACATTCTCCTTTCACATAGATATATTTTCACTCTCACACACATTCTCCTTACACATACATATATTTTCACTCACACATACATATGTTTTCACTCTCACATTTATACATTTTCATACTAGATGTAATATATGTATGTAAAACGAAAATGTATGTATGTGAGAGTGAAAATAAAGATAAAGATAGCCTACTTGATCGCAATTGGCCCTGTTATGGGTTTTATTTTTTGAAATCCAACAGGATCCAGATGGATTTAAGGAAGAATATGTATTTTCCACATAATGGTTTGTTTTAATGCTACCCATTTTTATATTGAAGCTGATCTTTTGTGTTTTTCTTTCACTCTAGGCTTCCTGTTCCAGAGTTTCTGTACAGCTGCATCAGATCCAGATCCCCCATCAGAAACAGGAGCTACATCAGATCCAGGTGCAGCGCTTCCATCAGACCCTCCTGCAGCGCTTCCATCAGACCCCCCTGCAGCGCTTCCATCAGACCCTCCTGCAGCGCTTCCATCAGACCCTCCTGCAGCGCTTCCATCAGACCCTCCTGCAGCGCTTCCAGGTGCAGCGCTTCCACATGCAGCGCCTCCATCAGACCCTCCTGCAGCGCTTCCATCAGACCCTCCTGCAGCGCTTCCAGGTGCAGCGCTTCCATCAGACCCTCCTGCAGTGCTTCCATCAGACCCTCCTGCAGTGCTTCCAGGTGCAGCGCTTCCATCAGACCCTCCTGCAGCGCTTCCATCAGACCCTCCTGCAGCGCTTCCATCAGACCCTCCTGCAGCGCTTCCAGGTGCAGCGCTTCCATCAGACCCTCCTGCAACGCTTCCAGGTGCAGCGCTTCCATCAGACCCTCCTGCAACGCTTCCAGGTGCAGCGCTTCCATCAGACCCTCCTGCAGCGCTTCCATCAGACCCTCCTGCAGCGCTTCCATCAGATCCAGGTGCAGCGCTTCCAACAGACCCAGGTGCAGCGCTTCCAACAGACCCAGGTGCAGCGCTTCCATCAGACCCTCCTGCAGCGTCTCCATCAGTCCCGAGTGCAGCGTCTCCATCAGTCCCAGGTGCAGCACTTTCATCAGTCCCAAGTGCAGCGTCTCCATCAGTCCCAGATGCAACACTTTCATCAGTCCCAGGTGCAACACCTTCATCAGACCCAAGTCCAGCACCTTCATCAGTCTCAGGCGCAGCATCCGCCTCAGACCACACACAGGCCTCAGCAAGAACACAGCCCACATCTCATACCAAGATCTATTCCAACACAGATAGAAGTAAGTTCTCCAGTCAATTCACCATATGACATGACAGCTATTGGGTGGTGTTTGTAAAGCAGCTCATGCTAAAAATGACAGCAGGAATTCTGGGTTTAAAGGGATAGTTCAACATTTTGGCAAATTGGCCCATTGCCATAATCCCTAGTATTAGGAGTAGGTTCATTACCTTTAATTGTCGGTGCAAGCTATTTTTAGAACAGCGGAGCTTAACCGTGAGCTGCTCAAAGCTACGCTACGGAGGCTAATGGGATTTCTTGGTTTCCCTCATCAAACTCATCAAATACACAATCCAATGACTCCAAAACGCTCTGGTGGACAAGTTGTGACCTGCACATTCACCACGCTATGAGATAATAACAGAACGTTACCAGACAGAGTTGTTTCCATGGTAAATTCATACAAAACTGCTGATGCGCGTTCCAGTCGGGGGCGGTTTTTCGGCAAGCAGTCTCTGCATTTTCCTCGAAACGTTATTATCTCATAGCATGGTGAATGTGCAGGTCACAACTTGTCCACCAGAGCGTTTTGGAGTTGTTAGGGTCCGGGCAGCTAAGCTGCCGGGACACTATTGTATTCCTAATTGTTCTTCCTCTCTGCCATTTTCTTTATTCTCTTTTTATATTCTTACTAATTTCCGCCTTTTTACGGTCTTCTTCTAGTCCTTCATACTTTGTGCTATTTCAACAATTCATACATCAAATCGTGCAGCTTTTTCTGGACATTATCAGAATGATTTTTCACTTTTCAACTATTCATACTTTTGCAATATTCAACTATTTCTGATTTTTTTTGGCCCATAGAGAATGCATTGGAACAGTCTTGAAACTCTTCAACTCTTCTTACTTCTTTCAGCCTCTAAAGCTTCAGCATACTTTCAGCTAGAGTCACACTGGTCTTCTGGCTAACAATCTGGTCAAAAATGCAAAGAGATTTAGAGAATAATTTAAAATATTTTTTAAATGCAGCCTGGGTGCTCTCTCTCTGCCATCCACCCCAATGCAATTTTTTCACAGCAGAGTAGAAGGAGCTCAACTGTGTGTGTCAGCCACTTTGAACTTTAACCAATACCACTTGGTCCGGTCACATGAGCAAACTTGATAATGCATACAGTATACGCCCCCACCTATTCTCTTTACCTCTTTCAATCTTGGTTTGTGTTAACATGTTTCTTGTTTATACCACTGAACAGATTGATTTGCACTGGAACTTTGAAAACCAAGAACGCAGCAGAGAAAAGCAAAGCTCTTGAATATGCACAGGCTTAAAGGTGTACAGAAAAGAAAATTGAATTTGAGCCCACTTTGGGTCATAAAATTAATGTGATAACTCATCTTTCAGACGTTGTAGGCCAAACTTTGTGCAAAATTCTATTTTTGAGTAAATCCGGGATGAAAGTGTGTATTTTTTTTTTCGCATTGGATAATGCAGGCGCACGGATTATACGTCAGCCTGTACACGATTCACCAGCCACTGATATTGGATCCGTCATCCGTCATTCAACGTCTGAGACACGCACACACACACGGAGCTCGGGCTCGCCCCAAGCTTTGAATATCCCGCCCGCTCGATAACGACCAATCAAATTCGTTTTCCTCACTCGGGTAAACTCGTGTTGCAGCTCGTGACAACTCGGCGCGACAAACAGGACAAACGGCCATTTCTGTACACCTTTAAAGCTCTTGAATGATTTGTATCCATCATTTCTTGTCCTGCGCTGCCCTCTGATGGATGTGACAGGCAGAATTCACCTCCCCTCCCCCGCCCTCAATTGGTTGCAGGTGTTCATTATCACATTAATTACTTGTACCACAGTTTGCCGCACATCATCACATTACAATGAATGACAACAGGCTTGTCTCTCTGTGGCCGAGTGGCAGAATAAAGGTTTAGTGATCATGACGTCATGGGTTCGATTCCTACCTCAGTCATGTCCCATTATTGCTTGACTTTTCATTCCAACTATTCAGCTGTCATTGGACAGTCTTTGATTCCTCACAGTATAAAGCTCATTGTAACTCAGGTCCTCTGTGGCCATATGCAGGGCCGGCCCGTGGCATAGGCCGTATAGGCAAATGCTAAGGGCGCCGTCCATCCAGGGGAAATGGAAAAGAAAAAAAAGTGTAACTTTCACTATTTTTTATAACTAGTTGACTTGGTAGGCTACTATTATTTCTTAATACAAAAAATAATCCCACGTTAATTTAAATGCAAAGCAATACCTATTAAAAAGTAATAATAGCCTATAATATGTTACAACCTTACTAAGTCGCCCCCCCCCCCCCCTCTCTCCCCCACATGCCCATTGGTACTGCCTGTCAGTGCCCGATCCGTACCCGGAACACGATCCGTTCCAGCGCTTCTGCGCATGCGCCGTTTTACGGCATTAGCTTCAAAGCTATGCTAACTGATAGCCTAGCAGTTGAGCAGCTAAAAGTCCGCCGTAGCGTTGTTAAAACGTCACTTTATTAATTTTAAATATTTTTTCATGCGAGAAAGTCACAGTTTAGAGTCCTAATCTGTGGTCAGTTTATCCAACTGACGTCTGTTTGGAAGTTTGCTCCGGTTTTGGGAGAAGTGCAGAGCTAGCTGGGAGCATAGCTGGGAGTAGCCACCGGGAGCTAACGTTAGCTCTCTGCTCGGCTCATCTCAGATGGCAGCAGCCGGCCGGCTGAGGTGATTGACCGGTCACCCAGACGTCGTCATGCCGGTGGAGAAAGCGAGCAGATTAATTTATGGTCTCATTGATTAGTTTGTGTAAATGAAAAGTGAAGCTTCAGGAGGAGCTGGTCAGAGGAGCAGTGCTGACTTGCTGCTGTCTGTATGTGCAGAAATCATCACATTTACATCAATAAATAAATGTTTTACAATTAACTGATCGGTCTACATTACATTTAATTTAATCAGAAATAGAACAGAGGGGAATTCGTTGCGACGTGCTTGTGTTTTTCCTCATAGAACGTCTCTGTTTTCATCCATATCCGCGGTGTCTGCCGTAAACTAAAAGAAGGGGGGAGTGCGCATGTGCGTGCGCATGCGCAGAAGCGTCCTGGAACGGATCGTGTTCTGGGTACGGATCGGGCACTGACACTGCCCTCCGCTCTCCCCGCAGTCACACACAGCAGAGGTACCTGTCTGCAGTGGGAATGCTCTCAAGCTGTTTTCTTGTTAGAAACGCCACATTTTTAATTAGATGTGTGGATACTTGGTTGCATTAATCCTCAAAGTCGGCGCAAATGCCAGCTCGTTTGCGCGACCGTCTCGGTATATTTTTGTTTATATTTCGGTCATTTTACGCCGCCCTTGACGACCTGTCAATCAAAAGAACAGCTGTGAAGAGCTTCGAACCCGCAGAATCGTTAGGAGAGAGAGGGAGAAAAAGTGAGGAGGATGACGGTGCTTCAGAGGCTGAAAGTTTTGACTCATTTGATGAGGAAGATATTGAAAAAAAGAAGAGAGAGTTGAGACTTCAGCCTGCTTAGACAGCAGGGCCACAGCTCCAGCTCTGTATACAGACCACTGAGCTCTCAAACCATTTTTTTTAACCTCTCAAACAGCACCACAGTGACAACACATGGAGGGTACATTATATAGGTTAAATATTGTACATTTTGTGTTTTTTGTCTGTTTAGTTGATATTTTGTTTGGAGAAAAAAAGCTAATTTCTCATTTAGGGCTACACACATCTCATGAAGTTTGAAATGTAATGTTATGTCAATATTTAGCTTCTTTTATTTTACATTTGAGACATTTGGTGAAAATAGAATGACAGATAACATTTATGCTCACAAAGCAATTTAACAAAATTTCATTTTAACTTGTTTTCCACACTTACAGTATCTATTAGCCTTTATTCAGACAGTATATTCAACTGCTTTTGTGAAGCTAAGACTTATACCCATTTCAAGCATCACAACAGGTTATTCTCATGACTGTAGAGAGACTAATTTTTTTCATGTCTTCACCCAGGATTTACTCAATGAAATTTTACTGAATGTTGTGCAAGTTGTGTATCTTGGGGTCAGAGGGGGCATACAGATACACTGCTACATGTACGTTATCATTATAATCATTATTGATCATTGTTTGGAGGGGGGGGGGGCCTGGGAGTAATCTCGCCTAGGGCACCAAAATGGCTAGAGCCGGGCCTGGCCATATGGTTAGTGTGTCAGGTTACCACTCATGAAGTTGTGGGTTCAATTCCTGCCTTGGACATGTTTCTTGCAAGTCATTCCGCATGTCATTGTCAATTTATTCATGCAGCATGGTTCAGCAATGGCTTTCAGCATTCACACGAATTTTCCGTTAGGAAATGCTGTTTCTAGTATTGCTTGACTTTTCATTCTTTTTCTGGACATTATCGGAATGACTTTTCTCTTTTCAACTATTCATACTGTTTGCAATATTCAACTATTTACACAGTCTTTGATTCATCATAGTATAAAGCTCATTGTAACTCAGGTCCTCTGTGGCCTTTGAACCTCATTTGCTTCCACATACTTTTACCTACAGACTTCATTCAAATTCTGAGCTGTAGACAAACTTCTAATGTATTCAACCTGTGTACAACTTTTTCATAGCTTGTACCATTTTTGAGATACAATCCTTTAAAAGCACATGTGCATTTCTGACAAATTTCACACTTTTCAATGAGTGTGTATTGCATTGGCCAGAGTGAGTGACATCTTCGTCAGAGTGCAGCAGATCCAAAAAAGCGACTAGAGCTTTTCTTCTGAAACTGCCACCAAAGCTACAAATGACACTCTACACACAAGGATTGGCCACAGTTTGTAGCCACACTTGCCTTCTTGATAACAATCTGGTCAAAAATGCAAAGAGATTTAGAGAATAATTTAAAATATTTTTTGAATGCAGCCTGGGTGCTCTCTCTGCCATTCACCCCAATGCAATTTTTTTCACAGCAGAGTAGAAGGAGCTCAACTTTGTAATGCACTGGAATGGGCATTATACTTTGTTTGAATTCACCAAGAAATAGTCTTTTTTATTGCACACATGGAAGCAACGTGTGTCTGTGTTTTGCCCCATCTCTCCAATATAATCATGTGTATCTTTGCCAAAATTGCATATAGATGCTTGTTCGCTGCTATATGGTCATGTAACAGCAAGTGCCTCCATTTCCAGGTGATGATATAGCTTCTACAACTTGCTGTATGTTTTATTGAATTGAATGACTTCATGGTTTATAGTCATACAAAGCACAATCGTTTCCATACAAGCAAAGGTGTTGCAACAGAACAGGCTACCCAGCAATTGCTGGGGCCCCAATCTGAAGGGGGCTCCCAGAGACAGCTGATATTGGTCCGTATCAAAGACAACCTGATGTTGCCAATGGCTATACGTACTGTAGTATGTTACTGCTACCAATGCCAATGTTAACTTTCTCCCATTAGCAAGAGAATAATGCATTTGTTGGCCCCTCTTGTCTGGGGCCTCCAGAATGTCTGAAAACAGCCCTGTATAAAAGCCATAGACTGTAAAAAGAATGGACGTAGCGTCCGTGACGTCACCCATTGGTTTTGGGGAGTCGTTTTTGAGACTCAAATATGGCGGCCTGAACAGCGCCATGTTGGATTGGCCGGCCGAGAACCCGCCCACTGGCCTCGAAGCAGCCTGTCTCCGGACCTGTCACTCAACGTTTCCGCGCCCTAATTGGCCAGAGTTTTAACCTAATAACAGTAAAATGGTAGAGTTAAAAAAAAATTCACCCCCCTCAGAGTGTGTGCAGGGGTAGAAACTAACGGTTGAGACCAAAAAACGTTCTGACACCAGGCTTTTAACATGTTTATTGAGGATGTAAAGTCGTCGATTTTAACATGGGGGTCTATGGAGAATGCTGCTTTCTGACACCAGCCCCCAGAGGAAGCCGGGGGGATTGCAGTTTTTTGAACGCGGAAGTGAGCTTCACTTCTCAGACCGACAACTGCCCCCTTGATAAAAGCTTATCTGCTGCATGACGGTGACATCTATCTGATACATTTTCAGACAGACCTGACACTTGAGTTTTAATCGGGTAGTCCTACTGAGATCAAGATCAGAGCACATACATACGTTACTTACTGTATTCTTTTCCAGCAACTGACTCAAGTAGAGAAGTAAATAAAATGACTGTGATATTTTCAGCGTCAGGGGCCCTGGTGACGAGTGCCCCGGTGATCCCCAGCAGCCTCAACCCCAACACCGTGGCCAAACCAAGTTCTCCAGCGACTGACAACCAACTTGAAACCACCAACTCAGTCCCCACCAAGACACCTCAGCAGCAGAGTCTAATTGTACGTACTGTAACACAGATGTGTTTTTATTGCACCAGCATGACTGATGACTTTTGACTGACTTTTATTCTCTCTCTCTTTTTTTTCTGCAGTATTCCCTAAACAGTGATGCTCCGGTAAGACTTTTGCTTTTGTTTGAGCTGAGTATCTTTAAAATCTGACAGGCTAGGACCCACATCCATGGAATAATTAAAACAGAAGTCTCTTCCATCCTCTGCTATTGTCCCATCAGTGGAGACAGACAGGCCCACACCCCTCCATCCTTTTCCTCACTCATGTTTATTCTCAAAGATGTCTTCCTTTTAGAGATATTATTAAACAGTGCAGCGGACTGTAGGAAGAAGAACAATCAGACATGTTGGTTTGATACCGTTACATCCTTTTAGGGTGTGGCGACTTCTATATCAGTTACCGGTGCAATGTAGAGATTATCTTTTTGTTTATTTCCTGAAAAGGTAACAAAAAGTACTCATTTAATTATAGCAGCACTGGTGCTCAACAAACATATGCATTGAAGGTTAAAAGTGTCAGTTTGAATTTGATTGTATCCCTCTGAGAACATAGCCTCATTGTTTCCAAAACTATCAAATAGTTTGACAGTGGAAATGAAACCAAGGTGTAATGTAATAATAACCACAACAATAATAATTCTTAAGCATTTTTCCTAAAAAAAAAAAAAAGTGGTAATTAAGAGGATTAAAAACATTGTATCATGTAAAAAATATTGTATTGTATAAAAATATGATTTAATTTTAATTGTTTTCTCAGTTGAGTTTCCTAGATATTATTGGGGGGAAAAAAGTGTATTTTTTGATTCCAGATTGAAATAAGTGCGAAAGGAGTATGAAAGGAGTGCACTTTTTATTTCAAAACATTATAGTGCATGTTACAGTTACGTTTTCAGAAGTAATGTGACCAAAACAGTGGGTGGATCTCTGAGCTGAACAGACTCTGTATTTCCAGAAGCACAGGAAGAAGTGAAGTTTGCTATTTTATTAAAAAAAAAAAAAAAAGGATTCCAGTCCCTGCGTGGAAAGAGTGTATTAGTGGGAACCCTTCCTGCCTTTCACCGGTTTCCTTCGTTCCCACACCTCTTTCATACTCTCTCTCTCTCTCTGTTAGCCTATACACATAATACACCAGAAATAATCCTCACATCAGAGCACAGGAAGATATGACCTCAGCGGTGACCTCTGACATTCCTGTGCTCACTTCCTGACTGTATCGTTGAGGCTTGTTGGAGACGTTGATCAGCTCATGAATTATTTATGGCGACGTAAGAAATGTGATGCGGAAAAACGTGTGATTTATTTTTTCTTTTTTTAACATTTTGATATTTATCTTCACAAGACTGAACACAAAGCATTGGTGGAGGTGTGCAAGCGGGTGTTGGCAGATTTGCAAGAGGGAACCTGCATCGTAAACTGGACGCAGCATGACAACGGCAAAGTTGAGTTTGATTCGGTGATGATAAGTGGCAAAGGTACAGCCCCTCCCCCTCTTTTTTATTAAAAACGTATTTGTAAGAATGATATAATTTGAACTGAAATAAATCAATATTTCATTTACAGTGAAAACCGACTTGGCAAACCAGTATTATGAGGAAGCCACCCAGGTAAGGGTCCGTGTTGCATTGAGCACGTGCAAACACCTCATTGTGTTAAATTCCTGAGTGTGAAGAAAACCCTGGTGTCGCTGTGTTGTCCAACAGAATAAAGCAACAGATAACAAAACCCTGATCGCCATCCTGGCCTCCTGCGGAGCTCTGCTCATCATGATCGTCATCCTGGCCGTCTGCGCCTCCCACCACCGCAAACCCTTCAACGAGAACCAGGTCAGAGTTCAGACACAGCAGGATTGTTTTACCATTGTTTTACCTGTCATGTTCTTTTTGCCTTTTGACCTGAGGAGATGGAGAGCTAATCTGTAGCATCCAACACCTGAACATCTCAACATTCACTAGAGTTCTAGATAGATCCTCATGCTCATCTTGTGCCTGTTCAGACTACTCATATGCTGTGATGCCTCTGGTGTCCCCTTCCCTTTTCCTCTAGCACCACCATCAGGTCAACAGTTGAATTTATCCAGGACTGAAGTGCTAAAGAACTAACTAATCAGAAAATACAGACATCAGCAGACTGGCATGTTAAACTGAGTGAATATTGTATAGATAGGAGTAGTATGGGAAAGAGTTAAATAAGACATACATCTTTTTTGTCAGAGTTGTGAAATACAATGATTTTTTAGTTATTTATTTATTTACTTATTTAGTAAGATGATTTTTTTTCTTTTCTTTTTCCTAAATTGAAAAGTGAGGATTGTGATCTCTAAACAATAGACTAAACATAATCTGTTATTCATCATCATGTAAAGGGCCAAAATCAAACTTCAGATCTAGTAACTGTCAATTTGCTGTTGGAAGTCACACTTGACGAATCAAGTTGTTCTTATCCACAGCTGCTGATATCACAAAGACTGACAGGGATATTTGTCATTTTCAATTCCATGTCATCAACACAAAATTTTAAAGTTTGAAACAAGTTTCAACAGGATTTAAAGTGTGAAACTAAGGTGTTTCACGCTGGTGTTTTTTGAGCGCGGACGCAGATTGAGCACAGCAGCTACTTTCAAAGAGCAGTAGGTTTAAAGGCCTAGTGTGTAAAAATTGGCAAGGTTTATTGGCAAAACCTGAATATACCAAAATTATAATAATAATAATAATTTGTTTTGTTTTCGTAGCCTTATTATTATTCTTTTATATAGCAAGGGTCTTGCTTTAGAGCAGTGGTTCCCAACCTTTTTTTGCACAAATTTTGGGCAACCCCGCTGTCAATCAAGATTTATATTCAGTAAAGTGAAAGTATAGAATACAGTTGTTTAAGATTGTGTTTGGTATTTTTGATCATAATTTTAAAATGAATAATAATAAGTTAAAAAAAAATATATCAGTAATTTTTTATAATCAATTACTACTAGACATTTCAGCCGATCCCATGTGAATTCCAGGCGACTCCACATGGGGTCCCGACCCCAAGGTTGAAAAACACTGCTTTAGAGTGTCGCCATCTTGTGCTGCCATGTTTGTATGGCAGCCCGGACGGATTAATCCAGCCAGCCAGAGAGCACGTTTTACGAGTTTCACATTAATAAAGAAGAAGGTGAAAGGAAAAAAGGAGGAGGAAACAGCAGACATGTCGTAAAATGGTTTAGATCTTCACCTCATCGCTCGATGCTCCTATAATCCTCCCAGTCGTGGTAAACACGTTAGGGCACTGTCACTTTGCTGATGGGAGTGGTGAGTGCGAGCAAATGAGTGAGCGAGTGTGCAAACTAGAATCTGAATGCTGGATATCACTGTTTTCCCCCAATTTTACACACTGGACCTTTAACAAAATGAAAAACAGTGAATCTTTAAATGTGACCTCATCTAACAGAGGCAAACAAAAACAAGCTCCTATCAAATCTCCCAGCCTTCCTCTCACCACTCATATGACCTTCGTCTGCAGTCCAGAATAATGTCCCGTCTCTGCCTCCATGTCCTGTTAGATTGAATCACATTATTTAATCATCAATCAAATTCACGTCTCAAAAACATGCTGGAACTTTTTTGTCTTTTTTTTTTTTTTTTTGAACAACTGTTTTTATTGGCATAATTTTCATATATCAAGGTCAAATATTATCAACAGTACAAACATTTAAAACGTTTTTGTCTTTTAAATAAAACCACAACATTTGAAGGTCACATCAGGTGGTGTGACCTGCTCTCACCTCCACCTCTTTTTCCTCTTTAACCTCTGCAGCAGCACCTCACGGAGGAGCTGTGCACGGTGGAGAACGGTTACCACGACAACCCCACGCTGGAGGTGATGGAGGTGCAGCCGGAGATGCAGGAGAAGAAGACGGTGCTGAACGGAGAGTTCAACGACAGCTGGATCGTCCCCTTCGACAACCTGAAGGACGAAATGTGCCAGCCCGACGAGGAGGACACACACCTTTAAACGGACCCGGGGACGAAGGGAGAGAAGAGGAAGAGGAGGAAGAAAAGGAGGAGGAGGAGGAGATAGCAACAGGACGTGGCTTGTTCAAGCTCAAACAAACAAAAGAATCCACACCTGCCTTTACATCACACTCTCCTGACGCCGGGATCGTGATCGCGTAGCCACAGAAGACTTTCTCACATAGAAATACATCCCATAGAGCAGCCACAGCTCCTCACCTGCTCTGTTTGATGCGCTTCTGCTGCATCTTGGTGAAACTGAAATGAGAATCAAAAATCAAACACTGTGATGAAGAAAAATCCGTACAATCAGACGCAGAGGCCTTGAAAACACAATGTTTTAACGCTCAGTGCCTTTATACAGTAGATTAGTGTTAAAGATCCCATAATGTCACATTTCCTGTGTTTTAGTCAAAGGTTTGATAGATAGATAAGAAAACATATTTGTGGTTTTAAGTCTTAGAAACCATCTAAGTGTAGTTTTACGTCTCTTCTCTATGGAGCATCACTAACAACAGGTTTATAACCAGTGAAACTAGCTTTATAATCAAAAACAGACGGACATCTACCTTTATACAATAAGGGACCTGCAATATAAGTGTGGCTTCCTCCAGAGCACAGTTCAAAGATGTTAGTCAAATGTATTTCATTCACATTTGTTTTTCTAAAAACTCAGAAGGAGTGTGTCCTCTCCTCTGCTGGTCTGAACCAAGCACCTGTTTGTACAGTATTTTTTACATCTTAACTTCTGTGTGTGTGAAGGAGCCGGCGGATCTGGAAAACTGATCTGTGTGTGTTATAATAAGAAGATCAGATGATCGGATCAGTAACAACATCGTCAGTAACTAACTTAGATAGATGACCTCAGGAGCTGAAAGAGTCCTGGTGATATTCCATGTGTGTGTGTGTGTGTGTGTGTGTGGACTACAAGGAGACGTCCAGTGGCTGTGAGAGCTGCACTGGTACAACGGAGCACTAACAGAAGCAACTTGCCCATAAAGACACTGGGTGTATAGATGTAATCCAAATAACAACATATTGACTTTACGGAGGCCCAGAGGGGACAGATCACTGGTGCATCTTGTCTCAATATGCAACATTGATTTGAAATTGTTTCCATCACAACAATCACGAGCAAATGCTCCAGGTTATGACTCATTATTTGAAACAACAGTGGAGTGGTAGAGAGGAAACAGTAAGACAGTTAATCAATTAGCCAATTGGCAGGGAATTCAGTGAAAATCTGATCATGAATTAATCTTTTCAGCAGAAGTTCACAGGTTCCAGCTTCAGATGTGAATTGCCGCTGCTTTTCTTTGTCATCTACAATATTATATATAATATAATATATATAATTATAGTCTTTAGGTGCTGGGTTCGTGCATAGACAAAACTGGATATTTGATTTTATATTACCAAATTATGATCAAAACAAAAAAATGACAGATGTCAATATTGAGGATAACTGTAGGTTGCAGTCTGGTCCCTCTGGGCTTCCATAGTGGAGGAACTAGCTCAGTATTCATTAAGAAAACAAACTGATGACATGTTTTAATCAAGAATAAGACAAAATGTAACAAGGATAAAAGTGGACTGATAAAGCTGATATTGATCATTTCAGACTGTGCCAGGGACTCGGTGCAGATCTGATAAAGATGCTGTAAATAGTGTGTAAATTGTGTTTTCTTCTCTGTTGCTGATTGTCATTGTTGCTGGAAGGGTTGAGCCATCTGACACTGTAAGATGTCTTGATAAAAACCCAGCAGCTAAACACTTTTTAAAAAAGGAAATTTTGAATAATGTTTTGTTAATTTTAAATAATGTACTTCCCTTCAAACTGAGTAAAAAGTTTAAATATATATATATTTACTTCCACTTCAAACTATATACATGTGAGACCATCACTGGGCACTCCAATCCATCTATTGTGTGTATGTGTATGTATTTGTGTGTGTCTACACCTTCACTTTTATTATAGCGGTGTCGTTTTCACGTTAGTACTTGTAAGTATCAGTATTTGATGTATTTATGGTTTGTTTGCTGCTGAAGGCAAACAGCAGGGGTCTGACACACTGGAAGCTGTAAAACTGTTGATCGCCATGGCGGCGGCTCTATTTCAGGTTTGCAAATAAATGAACGTTTTTTTTTCCACTTGTTCTCTGCAGTTTTCTCTGGGTTGTACCCACATGTGGCCACTGGGGGGATAAGAAACACCAAAGAGGCAGAGGTTAAGAAAACCTGAACAAAATACAGTCTTTATTCATTATATACATTACGTACAATGCAATACTACAAGGCTTTCTACACATTCACTGTATCCACAGAGTAGTGCTCACTGATCTGAGAGTACCAGCCGTACAACTCCTGAGTCCCACCCAGGGGCCGGGAGGAGGGCGAGGTGGAAAAACAATAGAGAAAAATACAAAATTATAATCAGCAAACTTTATGTATAGGAGCTTTATGCTAAAATAGCAAAAAGAAAAAAAAGAATAGTATTTGGCATTGTGTCTTTTACAAAGGTGCTTTCAATTAGTCCTTTTAAACACAGTTTTCCTCTGGCACAAAACGAAAAATCAGTTCTACAGGAGCATGATGAGCCCTAAGTGTTAAATCACAGAACTGTAGATCTGTCTACCATAGAAGCTTCATTAGTTGTTGCTGTTGTGTCCAATCAATCAGCACAGGTCTGTTTCCTCACTAGTTGTTGTAAGGGCAGAAAATATTATAGGCAAAAACACACACCAGCTGAAGTATAAAACATGAGCCGACCTCCTCAAAACAAAAACACAGTGTGGTTTAACTAATACAGGTTAGATTTTCTGTCAGTGGTGAGTTCAGGGAATTAAAGGCTGTTTGAGAAGCAAGTCTGTCGTTCCCTTCTCATGCTCGACCGTCTGGAAACAAACAAATAAATAATTTATTTAAAAAAAAAAAAAAAAAGAAAACCCTGAAGCTCAATGTGAAGCGATGGAAACTACTCATCTCCAGTGTCGACACACCAGCAACATTACTGAGTCACAGTAAACATCTTTTTTTATACAATGCTATATTATACAATGCTTCACTTAATGTAAGGGTTTCTTTTGTTGTAGGATAAATATTCCACATCAAGTGCATTCAACTGTTCCACAGGTAGGGTAGAATAACAAGCTCATGTCTGACACTTAAAGGACCACACCGCTGATTTTTGCTGTTCCGATTTCAGCTCATTAGCTACAAAATCCTTTACGGAATAGTTGGATATTTTGGGAAACACATATTTGTAGTGACTTAAATAATGAGGGTTGATAGCACACTAAATATGAAGCTAAAGCCAGCAGGTAGCTAGCCAACCAGTTTCCCCCAGCTTAACGCTAAGCTAGGCTAACTGGCTAACTAGCCTAATGCTACGCTAGGCTAACTAGCTGCTAGACCTAGCTTCGTATTGAGCCGACAGGTGGGTGGCAGCAGTCGTCTCAGTGAAAAAAAACAAAAAACACTCCACTTTCCCCTCCGCTTCCTGCCCCGCCTCCCTTCAGTTCACGTCAGCACCGTGGAACCAACACATTAGTACTCAGTGATGTAGCTCACCTCAGTGAGGATCGTGTTTTCATTTCATACATGTGACGATACTGCAGAGCAGCAGACACAGTCAAGAGCCACAAGTAAACATTCCTCCTCATCAGAAGTGGAGCTCAGCAGCCTCAGTAGCTCACAGTGGCTGATGGCAGCATATAACAGACAAAATATATTATCCCCCCCACCCTACCCCCTCCCAAGTTTTAATGTTATATAATATTTTATTTACTGAAGCCCAGTTTGTGCCTTTCATGTTTTATCGTTACAATAAAATCACAGAGCTCTGCATCCCAATTTTATGGACGACACATCTGACATTTTTTGCTTTAAGTGATCATCTAAACTACAAAGACACAAGCTGGACAGAGGAATATTTCATTACTTAATTTATACCCGTTTTTTTTTTTTTGTCAATTTATATATTTATACACATCTTCCATACAGTTGGCGTGCTCTTTTTATTACATTTTTATTTTTTCGGTTGTCATCTGTGCCCTACGGATCAAGAAATGAGTCGAAATTGTTCTATTTTTAGAAAATAGGTTTAAGATATTTAAATTCCAAACATCACACGGAGTTCATCATCACACACACTCCCAGATCTGTGACTGAGACCGACTGTGAACATGAGACACACAAACTGGTGACAGTGGCTGTTTCTTATAGTGCGCGACGGGCTTAAACCAGTATCGTCGTTTCGTTTCAAAGTAAGTGCATTAGGTGTCGGTAAAACGCAGCTCACGCTCACACGCTATTATTTCATCCTTTGATCTTAAAGTCTACGTTGGGGGGTTTGTCCTCGTTACAGACGAGACCACCTAAAGTTACAATGAAGTTTGAATGTGAAAGCTGAGATTTTGATTTTTCCCAGTTGAGCCCCGAGGAGCAGAAACAGTGTCGATCCTGTACATTACATACAGATTATTAACAGTCGCAGCAGATGTGGGTGTGTCGAGTGTTCATGCAGTGTTGTGTTGTGTCGTAGTTGATGGGACCAGGAGAGACAATCATGTGTTGCTTTCACCTGACTAATGAAAAAGAGCTTTTCTTTTTTTTTTTTTGTCCATGACACTTAGAGAAGACGACAAACTGGAAACAAAACAAAAAAACAAAGGGTGGGATTTTGTGTGAGTGGGAAATCCAATGTGATTTGGTGAGAGCAGGTGAATCTGAGCCTGACCTTTGACCTGTTGATGGAAGACTTCATCATCTGACATTAACTCACCTACTCAACATCCAACAACTTTTTGGAGGAATCTCACTCCACATTAAATCTCTGCTGCCTCCTCTTTCTCGTTTACTTTCTCACAGACAGTTTAAACTATGGGGATAAATCAAATATCATTGTTTCATTATGAGAACTGAGAATTAGGCCTTTGAGTGATGAGCAGAAAACTGCACAGAGTTCCTCCAGGCAAAGACGGTGGAGAAAAGCAATAACTATTCACCAACATGGAGAGCTCGGCCTTCGTCACAGAAACTGTGCAGGCAGCCAGATGTGTGTGAAAGGCGTGTATGTTGGTCGACCTGCTGTGTTTTACTGAATGAGTCGAACAACGGCAACCAGCTTTCAACTAAAAACTACAGCCATTAATTACTTGGCTCTGATTGGCTGGAGGGTGTGGATGAAGCTTTGGAGGTCAGACACCTGTGACGCAGATGTTTTCCTTTCCATTTGAAATGAGAGTGCCAGTAATGAACTCTCTGCAGCCTGGAGGCAGAGGGAAGTACCGACAAACTCAACGCCACAGAAACTAGTTTGATAAATGAGTGAATCAGGATGTTCCAAGTGCTCCTGCTGAGCAATACCAGCTGGGAATATATAATAATATAACGATTTTCTTAACAGATTTCATTCTTAAATTACTCTTTAAAAATTAGCAAGTTTTGCACTTTGATGTTTTTTTTCTTTTTCTCCTTTTCCCCACTGTCACTAGAAACTGGTTCTCTTTGGGTTTTGAGATCACATTTGAAAATCATTGCTGCGCTCGGGGGAAGATGTATGATGAGATATTTTGTTTGCCTCGATAAACCCATAAATTGAGTTTTACAGCAGATTATACGGAATAACCTATAATAAAAATCACAATTGGATCCCTGTATTTCATCTTATTTAAAAGCGAAAAGGGAGACGCTATGTGGCCATGGTTTCAGTGGAATAATGATTGTAATGAAATGTAATTGAATTTCTCAGGCTTTTACTTTATCCAACTATTCAGACATTTGGGATTTGAAGAAAGAAAAAAAAAAACAGAAAATGTTACCTAATTATTTATCAAACACACCAAACAGACCAAAAACACCTTTTTCCACTCGCGTTGTAACTGGGTTACTGGTACAAATACGTAAATCTCACACCCACTGGTTATTTTAAATTCTTCCCAATAAGCAACGATGAGTTTTACACACGGGGCAGGACAGTAACTGTATGTGGCCCTCGACTTTGGGATAAAGACGGACAAGGAAGAGCATGATCCAGCACAGAATCTGTTCAGTCCATTAATTATTTTTAAAAATCCTATATGTATATTTACACATTCTGTACACCACTGAACCACTTAGGATTTCAAGCTTCAGACCATTAAAGACTGAAGACCATTTTTTTTATGGATAACAACCAAAACCAATATAAATGTATATTTAGATATATATATTAAACTTTATCTAGTAGAATCAGTCGTCTATTGTTCCTATATTGAAAATGTTGACTTTGTTTTGCACTTGAACAGCCGTCTCGGTCATAAATAGGGGGCGTGTGTTACAGAATGGCGAGCTGACCAATCATCAGAATGAAAACTGACATGAGGCCAGATGTGTCCTAAAGTCCTACAGATGATATGTGGAGAATGTAGTCAAAGAATAAACAGATAGTGCTTGTAGAGGACGGGGAAGTGGTCTCCTCTTTCATAATCTAACCATCCTGTCCTCAGTCAAATCAATACCCGTGAATGTGAACTCATCATCTGTGTCTGTGGAAAAAAAAAAACTGTGGACAAGTCCTTTTTTTTGGCCTAAATGTTTGTGGGAAGAAAAATCAAGTCAGGATTTAAGAAGAAAATAAAGGAAAGTGATGTTTGGCAGAGTTGAGAGGGGCTTCGTGTGCTCCAAGAAATCTTCATCAGAAAGAAAAAATGGAGGGGGATGTTCTAAAAGAAAAAGGCAAAACACACACGCACACGCACACACAAACACACACCTCAGGCCGTCGTGTAATGTAGCTCAAATGCGGTGATGTGGATGGCGCGTGTGTGTTTATGTCACCGTCGGGTGGCGACGGAGGCGGAGCTGTTCCGGGTGAAGTGTACTCCCACCAGCAGGGTCCACCCATAGAAAAATAACTGGTCTCTGTCTCCTCCGTCCCATCAGGTGCACGGGTGGTGTTCAGTCAGTCCCAGTGGCTGAGGTGATGGGGGTGGGGGTGAGGGGGGGTAAAGTGTGTCAGAGGCGGGACGGGCTAGAGGGTGATGAGGTCGACCAGGTTGCCCTTGGGCGGGGTCATACTGTCTGGGAAGAAGTTGACGAGCGTGTCGAAGAGCTGCGTCCTCTGGGCGTACGTCTGGTCTACGTCGGAGAAACCTGAAGGGAACACACAAACAGCTGCTGTCAGTCTGATGTCATAAACAGGGATGTGCACGGTTACCCGAGTACCCGGGTACCGGAGTAGGCAATCTGCTAACCGGTTATGAATTTATTATCCGGTTAACCGAGGATTTAAAAAACGGCACGTTAGAGCGCAGTCTAGTGTCGGATCAAACTACATTATCATGCCATGGTTTGGTTTTTTGTAGTGTTAAACAGTTTCAGATGAAGCAACGTGATTTTCTGCTGTGTAAAAGCGTTTTTGGATCGAGCCTCGGACTTTCAAACCTTTTACAATAATCTGTGGTGGTTCCCTCGACGTAAGCCGTCGGGAGGGAGACGACAGGTGTCATCAAGTCTGTTAGAAAATATCTCCTCCGAGGCAGCCGCGGCATAAATGCTCTGCGATGTGCATCTTAAACTCCAGTCTCTACTCTTATTATCCACCTGATATTTTGTCTGACGACGCTGTGTGTCAGTAATGCGGACTGTCTGACAGACATGACGTCATTTTATTTTTTATTACAGTATTCGGTTACCCGGGTACGACAAGGTTAGGATACTCGGTTAGAAAATTATTCGAAATGCCCATCCCTGGTCATAAACAGCAGGACGTCACGGAGACAAGGACATCGTTCATTAGCTGTGCATTTCCTCTGACCGGCGCCATTAAACCATTAAACTGTAACAATAATAACACTCGAGATAGAGGGTTCCCTGCCTGGCTCTGTGGCGTCTGTGGTGGTTTAGTTGGACTGAACTTCCCTCCCTCTTGATAAACAATAAACAGAAACAAAGCAGAATGCAGGGTCGCTCCTCCATGGACGGACTGTGGGAGCGGCCCAAGGTCGGACGAGACCTGCAGAGAGCCAGCACCGCAGAGCTACATCCTCCTCTAAATAAAAGCTCAGGAGCAAAACAATTCACCACTGCTGCCAAAAAGAATCTGGCATTTCTCCCAGTGCTCCCCCAACCCTGTGGACAATAGGTGTAATTATATATGATGTATGTAGATATTCATCCCTAACATTCGTTTTACTGCTGATGTTTTGGCTTAGGGAGACGTTTCCCTGCAGTCAGACTGGTCATTAAGTCAGAGAAATAATGGTGGGCTTTTAACTCTTCAGTCTGAGATAATATGCTGCAGTGTGGCTCTTATATATTGTTTCTGAGTCTGGATCTTCAGCTTAATTCAGTTTTATTGATATTAAATTTAATACTCTTTATTTAGGGCAGGGGTTCCCACACTTTTCCATGCCAAGCCCCTCCCCAAATAGCATTAGCTTCTGGCAGGAGACTCCTTTACAGACCCACAGAGTTTGAGGCTTGATGCCAGACACAAACCGCCAGGTCAACAGGTTTATCAGGGTTCCCACTCTTTACTTGAAATCATTTTCCAGGACTTTTGCGGGACATATTCAGATGCTACAGTATTACGCCATACACTAATGCATCCCCAGTCCCGTTCACGCTATGGAGAAATGTTCTTTTCAACAGTTGTACCTTACTTTGTACATTTAGCCAGTTTCTATGTGTATTCCTCTCTCAACCCCAGAAGTCTGATTTAAAGATGTGCAGTCTATTGCTCTAACTTGTATGATCTATGAAATAATCTCTTACATGCTTAGAAATGACGACAAATTTATCACAGAACAACGCAAACACAGCTCTCTGCTGCTCCTCGCTAGGCACTTTTTTGGAAAATAAATCCTTGATGGGGTCTGAAAAAGTCAAATCAAGCTCTGGTAGCTGATGTCACAATGTGATAAATAATTTTCCAGGACAACTCAAGCTTGCTTTTCCAAGACATTTGACTTTTTTTTCCTCATTTTCCATGTGTTCTCCATGACTGGAAAATTGGTCAACAATTTCCAAGGTTTTTACAGGTTTTCCGGGACACGTGGGAACCCTGTTTATGACATCATGAACAGTGTTGGGCATGTTACTTTTTTTAAAAAGTAATTAGTTATAGTTGATACTTTCCCCAAAAAGTAACTGTGTTACTATGTACACATCAACAAGTGCATTATTTCGTTACGGGACGGTAACAGTGTTATAACGGGAGAACAGTAACTTTTTTGACAGCTTGTTACTGAAAAAAGTAGCACTGAGATGAGCCTGGCGAATAAGGTTTTGATATGTTATATTATTAGAAATTATATTTTATAATAATGCTCAAAATGTAATAATTGAAATGTATTTTGTTATTTGCATTTGTTCTAATCTTCCCTCAATTTTCCTGAGAACCCCCTAGTCCTCCCTGGCGGCCCCTGACTTTGAAAACCGCTGATCCAGGACACAGTAAACACCAAATAAGATGAAAAATCTGAATGCAGGGTTAGAGTTAGACTTCCAGGACATGTGGTGTTTAGTATGAGATGTGTCAGGTTTTTTACCCAGAGGGATGAAGTCGGAGCTGGACTTGAAGAGAGCCGAGGGCAGGAGCTGAAACTGAAGAACACAAACGGAAGAGTCACGGTCACATTGTTCAACACTGAACGACAACAGCCTGAAGAGCTGCAGCTCTGATGCCGAGCAAACACAGCAGAGCAGAGCGGCTTGTTTACCTCCACTACGACATCTGTGATTCCTGAGCCTTTCGTCTAGCTCTTATCTCATTTGTTTATAAACTGCACACACAGTCCAAACACACACACGCAAAGCACAGTAAAGACAGCAGCATACCTCTTTGGTCTCATCAGGGTCTGTGTGGTCCACAGTGAGAGACAGATCGTTCTGAAGGTACTTCAGTGCACTCAGGGGCTCGGACTGGGCTTTCTCCTCGAACCTGACCGATCAAAACACAACTGTGTCAGGCTGCAGTTACGGCAACTGGCCGCTAGATGGCAACACACCCAAAGCAAGCAGGGCAGCAATTTGTTTTCTCATCACGACACTGATGGAAGATTCCATGAGCTTCTATAACGAAGTCAGTGTTTATTTCTCCGTCTTAACCGAAGATCGATTCTTCTGAAGTTGTTTTTGCTTTGCTCACTAATGCACCAAAGAGAATCAACATCCAGCAGCAACATTTAATGGACAGAATCATTACAGTTAAATCGTTATGAATATACCGTGTACATTTTGTCCAACACATGCATGAAAACTAATCATCTAACATTTGTTTTTATTTTTCCCCTCTTTCAATTCTTCTTTTCATCCATGACATTTCTGCCATGAAAATACTGAGCAAAGAGATGGAGCAGATTCACCTTCACCTTCAAAATAAAGGCTTGAGATGAGAGAGATCTCTCTTGTTTTCGATTGAGAGTTTCTGTTTATCTGAATTTCTCTTTATTTGGCTCCATCAATGTAACATACAAATAATAATAATAAAAAACCTTGGACTTCCATGCTCTTTTTGTCTGAATAGCAGCAATGGATATTTATAAACTATGAAATACCAATAAATGATGCAAAAGAAAATATGTTCAAAGAAAAATTCAAAATAAAAAAAATCCTGCAACTCTTAAAGTGTGTGTAACTGTGTAACTGTTGCGATGCTGGAGTTCAAGCAGCAGCAAACCTGTATTTCCTGATGAGGTATCTGCAGTGACGGAGCAGGTACTCCTTCGAGGGCCGACACAGTTTGAGGGACCAGAAGTCGTCCAGACGCATCTTGGGAGAACAAGACTTTCCAGGGTTCCCACCAAACAGGTAATGCACCTGGAAATACACACAAAACAATAAAGGTTTGCCATTTTGACTTTAGTGTGCATTTGAACAGCTTATCTTATCTTTATTTTTTTGTTATCATTTACAGGTATCGGCATCCAGGGAGCCAATTAACTTTTTCCCTTTATTCATTCATTTTTTATCATTGTGCATCTTGTCCTTTTGATCTTAGTTGTATTACTTGAGTCTTATCATCATTCTGTATAGTGGAGGGAGCTACAACAGAAAGCATTTCACAGTCTATTTGATGTGTATTTACCCACCTAATGATACCAATCCCTCTTAATGTCCAAGCATAAGATAAGCACATTCAATCTTCATAAGGAAATAATCAAGTTAAACAACTCCTCATATAAATAAACTGTCCCGGTCATGCAGTTTTGATGTGATTCATGCATCAAAACAAATATTAAAATAGTTGGTGTTAAGTATTTCTATGATTAGATCATTTTTGGACAAAACCTGGCCTTGAACAAATTTGCAATCTCTTCAAATACAAACACTGAACTTTGTTTATTCTTCCATCAGGATGTAGACTCTTCACCCTTGTCTTTGCTTTGAAAGGACTACTAGTCTGACTCTGAAACGCCTGCATCCTTTGATACCACTTTGCACTACGACAACTGGGTGATAGTTCACTTAATATGTGTGTGTCTGTGTGTGTGAACTGTGTACATCACCTTGTGCATCTCATCATACACTAGCTGGTGTGCAAAGCGTGGACACGGCTCCTCCTCCTGCAGGGCCTTACTCGGGTTTTCTTTCAGTGCCTGGTCGTTCTTGTACACACATGACCTGAGCAGCGACACACGCAAACACACACACACACACACACACACACACAGACACACAAAAGAGGAAGCGAGTTACACAAACGCACACTTCCTACAGCATTCAAAGAACAACAAATTCAGTTTTAAGACAGCTCGTACAGAGGCGTAAGCACAGGGCGACATGAGGCTGCACGTGTCTTATTTGACTGGACACAGAGTACAAGAACAACTACTGGAACCAGTGTAGTGGAACAGAGAAGGCTGCAGCTTGTTCTTTCACAACCACTGATCCCTGCACTAAGGAGCACACACACACATCTGCACTAAGGAGCGCACACACACACACACACACACACACAGAGAGAGAGATCTGATCTGTTCCTGTTGAGTTTTACCTGCAAAATGATATGTTTGTTCATTATTATCTTTATATATAATATAGTATTATATATTGTATTAACAGTCATGCCAATAAAGCTTGTTAAATTGAATAGTGAGGGAGATAGAGAGAGAGGGCGAGCTCTGCAATGTGTTCAGATTTGTGTTTACGTGTGTTGTTTTCATGCTATCAGTTGTGGTGAGGCCTGTGTGTGTGAAAGTACTTCCGGCAGGTGTGTGTGCGTGCACTCTTTCGTTGCTGCGGTGACGATCACAGAAACCTCTCTCTGCTTGCACAGAAAGTGTGCGTGCGTGCATGTGTGTGCATGTGTGTGTGTGCGTGTCACTTGTTCATCCTCCAGCCTGCCTCCTACCAGTTGTTGCGGGCGATGTCGTAGATCCAGAACGAGTTGCGGACGTTCTCCTCCCGCTTGTCCTTGTCTTTGCTGAGGCCCGACAGCACGTGGATCTCGTTGAGCTCGGGGTCGATGGTGGCTCTCTGGGTGAAGCCCGTCATCGGGACTGCGGGGCAAAAAAAAAAAAAAAAAAAACACAACAATAAACAAATTAGCAAGGGAGGTCAAAAGGTTGGAAATAAAAACATTCCCTCCTGAGGCAGAGTGGAGATCCAGCTGTGACGGGAAGTTCAGATGCAGAACTTCTCGCTGGAATGAAAAAGGAAAAAGTCGAGCGGTAGTGCAGCGGTATTAGGGGCCACCGAAGAAAAACTACTTGATGACATAGCAACATGCTGCCATGGCAACAAGGCCCAGCAGAGAGTGAACCGCATGCAAATGTGGGAAAACGCCAGCGCGCACTGCTGTTCCCCTGCAAGTCCAGCAGACCTGTCACCTGGGTAGAGCAAGGCACACCCGCCGTAGAGGCGAGGGTTCGATTCCCTGTGGGCTTTATGCATGAGTAAAAAAGTATTTAATGCTGCAAACACCAATATGATCGGTTACTGTTGTTGTTTAGTTACTGTATATTGTTACGTTTTAAACACAATTAAAAGTTTCCCTCTGATGCATAATCCAGCTGACGGACCAGAGAGCTGGGCTCAGCTGTTCTGTTTATTAGAAACCTAATCTAATGCTGCCCTAACTTCCTTCTATTATATACTGTAGCTGCGGCTCAGCACCAGCAGCTCCGTGTTTCACTGTGGCTCCATTTTCAGCACACAACAAGCATGAAATTCATGATAAACTGCAGGCTCTGACTCAGCACCGGAGCTGCTGTGGTCAACGGCTGCTTTACAGCCATCTCGCTGCTGCCAGCACAGACTGGATGTGTACGGTCGGGGCCGGTATACATCCATTATGAGATCTGCTCTTAATGGACAATCTAATTTTATATTTATAAGAAAACATCGACTATTATCTGTTGAATGACTCGATTAAGCTTTTTCTCTCCCCGAAGCGAAAAATCACATGACTGCTTTCAGCTCACAACTCTTCACTTTCCAGGCTGCTCATCTCGTCTGTTATCCGGGGATCTGCAGTGATGCTGGTGATGTGGAACCACGTGTGTGAACTGCAGCAGCACTTAAACTAGCGATCTCGACTGTGCACAGCTACCTAAGTCGCTCTGAATGTTTTTGAGGTTGTTACATTGGCCTTACACAAATTAAAAACGGTGTTTTCTTCACCCACTGTGAACACATCGCACACCTACAGCGTTTTTTTCCTGTTGAACGGCTAATTGCTTTTTCAGCTTTAATGTAACCACTGTGGAAAAAACTCTTGTCAAGGTCATTTTTTACGCATTTTGAAAAGCCCAACCCTACAGTAGACTGGGTGCAGTTAAGGTAGAGTGTGGTGGGTTTAACATTATCAAAATTGAGCGATATGTGCAATTATTAACCCAAATCAAACTCAAGACAAACAGCAAGCAGAGCTACAGACAGAGCAGCGGACAGCAGAGATGTCGCAGGCTTCAACTTTTCTTTTTCTTTTTCAGAAAACCATGTGATCTGTGACAAACAAGCTTCAGTTTCAGCAGAACTTGACCCAAACTTCCAAAATCTTAAAGCATTCAAGGGCATTTTAACTGTTTTTTAAATGAATCCTTTGATTACCAATTCAGATTCAAACCACAGGCCCTGTCACACTTTGTTGTTGCCATCATCTTCTATTACTGCCCATCACTTTAATTTTCCTTTTTGTAATACAATCAGCCCATCTTAGAGAAGTTCAATTTCAAAAACAGGAGGGTGCTCAAACACTGAGGCCACTGTGTCTAAAGGACAGTGAAGTGAATACAGAGCAGGAGGCACGACGACCGGAGGAGGATGAGAGGGAAGAAGTCGCTGCTAAAAAGCATGTCACTTCAGTCATGTAGCTTGGATTTAGAAAAACTGACACAGAACAGAAACTAAAAAGGGATAGTTCAACATTTTGGCAAATTGGCCTCGTAACGTTCCGTTATTATCTCATAGCGTGGTGATTGTGCAGGTCACAACTTGTCCACCAGAGCGTTTTGGAGTTGTTGGATTGTGTATTTGATGAGGAAAATCAAGAAATCCCATTAGCCTCCGCAGCATAGCTCTGAGCAGCTCACGGCTCTGCTCCGCCGTTCTAAAAATAGCTTGCACCGACAATTAAAGGTAATGAACCTACTCCTAAAACGATTTGCAAAAATGTTGAACTATCCCTTTAACTCACATCGGTGAAATGTGAGCCACATCTTCTACCAGCTTACGTATGCTATCCCTATGGTTTTCAAACCTCTTCTGTATTGCATTTACAGAACAATTACTGCATAAAACTACACATACTACAATAGACATTTTTGGCCGAATCTCCTCCTTCCAGCATCATAACAGCATCATCCACTGTGTTACCATTTGTCTCTTTTCAAAAGCCTGTCATCAACGCTTGTCAGAGTGTTTATTGTGCTAATTGTTGTTGGAGAAAAAGATGAACAAACAGCATTTAAGCTCATTTGTTTATGTAATTATGTAATTACAATCTAGCAGACAAGATAAGATGTTATTAACTACAGTATATGGATTTTTTATTTGCATGCATTGTGAAATCTTAAGATAATAAGACGCGACGCAGAGCGGCAGACGTCAGGCCATGAAGACAGACAGCATCAGATACTGCTGCTGCTGCTGCTGCTGCTGCCACAGTGACGAGCTCGGCCTGAGCCACAGCAACCATCAATGTGAGAGACAGAGAAAAAGAGAGCACTGTTTGGACTTGCTACTTCCTTCCTACCAAAGCACATACTGTTCTTACTTGTTCTGTTTGCACTCACGCGCCCATTTGAATCTTTTGAGCCTTCTCGTCCATATTATTACAATGTTCAGACTCCCTCTCCCTCTCTCCCTCTCTCTATGCCTGGCTCCCGAAAAGGTAAAACAGAGGTGAGAGTCTGGCTCCCAGAGCTCGATTTATACCGCGTTTGATGCAGAACTGAGAGTGCGGCAGATTTACTTCAATCTGCCTGTCGGGGCAGGAAGTGTCTGACTGCTGCCGGAGCTTTTTAAGCAGACACTCTGTCACATCTCCTTTGATGGAAACAGAGAAGCCAACAAACAGGGGGTCCATTAAACAGTAAATGCGGCAGAAGAGACATCAACTTTCCCAACAACTGTCAAGCGGCGGCTTAGAAAAAAGTTCAAGTGCGAACGATGACACAACAGTTCTCCTTATTTTCCTGCGTCTTTTGAACACCAGATGTGTTATGCGTTTCTATAATCCTACTTATTCGAGGTGTAACAGTTCGGAAATAGAGTGAAACTGCATAACTAAACTTCACAATCCTGTGACATAATACAAGAGGATGCAATCGTACGTTTTCATTTTAACAATCAGCCCCTTTAACACACACAGCAGTACCCTAAATCTGGTGTCAAGTGCAGGGGGTCTAGTAATCCAGTTTCCCTCATACAAAAATAAACCGGTGCTATGCCTTTGTGATGATGAGCCATCTGCAGTTATTCTGATGATCATTGGTGTCATTGTTCATCAGCACAACACTACACCTACCTAACTAGCTCTAACAGCTCTTAATTGGGCCGTTAGGTTTCCTGCGTGAGCAGCAGTGGCTTTGATGGAGCATGTATCTCTTATCAATAACAGAGGAAACAAAACTGACCTTGACAACACATAATCCAATAAGAGAAGCACAATTAGGACTAAATATAATACTGCAAATAACAATAAATGATATTGAGCTCCAAAAACAAAGAGTAGCATTAATGATAGAGCTGCTGCATCTGATTTAATAGGTGTACCTCGTATCTCTAGCGGCCACAGTGAATCAATCCAGCGCTCATGACACTAAATATACAAAGAATTCAGCTTCTCTGCATTTCACTCTGTTTCCCACCAGTCAAGTTAATCTGATAAACTTTTGTTCATTCTTGTTCTCCTGCAATTTAAAACTCCCTTGGCCCTATAATCAACAGCTATTGTATTTGATGATGAGACATTGTTAACAACTCTAATACACACATACCGGGAGACAAGACACCCACACATCCGCTGATCATCATCAGCTCCATTGCACTGGTTCAAAGTGACAAATATTGAAAATTGGTTGATTTTATGAGTTGATGTTTACATCATGAAGAGCAGTTATCTCACATTTTCAATTTCAATTCAACAAGACTTTTTTTTTTTTTAAAGAAAGCAAAGCAAGGAGATTGGAGAAGTTTGACATCTTACCCATGCCAGAGTCCTTCTTGGTGCCATCAGATATGATCTCTACGTGGTCTCCGTCCACATCGTAGCTGAAGAAATCATTGAGGTAGGTCTTTGACCTCTGACCTCCAAACACATACAGACAGCGGTTCCTCTGTGGAGAGAAGAGAGAAATACAAAACACAAGATTAGCTTTCAAGCTCATTCAATATCTAAGTGAACAGATATAAACCCAAAAAGTGACTCACGGTGTGGAAGAGCATGCAGTGTCCGATGCGGGACTGGACGTCCTCTGGGCCGGCGTTACATGAGTCTTCCCGCAGGAGGCTCCACGTTCCGGCCTGGCAGTGGTAGGCGTACAGGCCGCTGAACTGAGGCTCTGACGTCCGACTGTCCTCCACGCTGCCGTTGCACGTCAGGATTCGGCCGCCAAATGTGTAGATCATGTGCTTCTCCGAGTCCATGCACATCTGCAGGAGGAGCAGGCAGCACAGGTTAGGTTGAATACTCAGCAGCAGGGGCGCAGAAAATAATCAGTTCAAAAGATGCATCGAAATTCTTGATGGGACGATTCTGAATCGATGCAGTTCTGTCACATAATCGATTTTTTGAATTCAAATAATTATTCAAGTTTGATGATGTTGTTCACATACAGAGACAGTGATTTATTTTATTTTAAAACACGATGCCAAGATTTGAGAAATTAACAGGTGCACCTTTAAGTAGGCTAGGCCTTTTCTTTTTCTTTGTGTGTTCAGACTCCAAGGAAGCTGCTGTATTGTGGAAATGTATTTAAATTATGTTTTCTATTTAATTTTATGTAAATAAAAAGTTATATTTATCAGACTATTTATGTTAATTAATGAAAAAGCTACGTGTGGCAACATAGAAAATTGAGGATGTGATGCATCGAAATGCATCAAAATGCATCGTATAATCGAATCGGACCAAATCGTAGACTCGGTGAATCGTAATCGAAATGAATCGTGTGGCCAAGGAAGATGCACACCACTACTCAGCAAGTGTCATTTATTGAGCTACTGTGTAATCGCTGTCAGAAGTTCAAAGATTCAACCTACCTGGTGATCAAACACCAACTTTGGCCCCCCATCAGCTGACGTGTCCTCGCTGAGTAGTGTCCAGGTGTTGGCGTCGATGTCGTAGCGGTAGAAGTCGCTCTTCAGAGACTTGCTGTTCCTGACGCTGGAGTCCAGGTACCGGCCCAGCGTGTAGATCTGACGCCGCTGGGAGTCGATGCACATCTTGTGGCAGGAGCGAGCGCTCGGACCACTCTGATTGGTTAACGGGAGACAGATGTTCAGAGCTGATCGGCTCTTTGCTCTAATAAGTGTCATTTGTATTGTTACCGGTGTGTTTCCTGAGCCTTCTCACCTCTTTCTCTGTGTCTCTGGAGATGCAGGCCCACTGATTCTCCTGAACGCTGTAAGCCCAGAAATCAGCCAGGTCCTGTGTGCCGTCCCAGCCCCCAAACAGGTACACGGTCTCTGCAGCAGGAAAAAAACAAAAGCGCTCAAAGAGTTGTCAAACTGCAGCGAACACAGCACAAAACCTCATCTCTACGTGTGCATTGTGTTTTAGAGAGCACTGCCAGCAGCCTGCCACTTAGGTAGTCCATCATCCCGCCACTCAATACAAACTGTCCCACACACCACACCACAGTTAGTGTGAATAACCCAGTTTGGTTATACTTTAATACAGTGTTGACAGTTCCCCAAGGTGGGATGGACTGGAATAGAGTCCGTTTTTGTGGAAGTATATGGACACTGAGAGGAACGGGAGTAGGGTCGGTAGTAATACCAGGTTTTAGACAGGCCCTGAGGCTAAATCAAAAAAAAGTAACATCAATAAGCTCCAACTTGACCATTTCTACCCTCAGCACTGGAGACATCAAGAAGAAAAGTAGGGATATCCCAACAGCATTTTTTTGCTGCCAATATAATTTAAGACTGAGATTGGCCAATTCCAATCATTTTTGACATACACTGCAGAAGGTATATATTATAATAGTCTCACAAACTTTGTAAAAGTAACAAATGGCCAACATGTTACGTTTTGAACCACAGGTGGCGAGTGACTGGAAGTATTAAGTCCAATCTACTGATCATGTGTTTTTAAAGGGGAGCTCTGCAATTTCGGTCGCTTTCTCTGCTGTCTTGCTAACCCTCCTCCCGGCCATGTGCATTTGTTTACAACAAAGTCTGCGTGAAATCAATCAATAGAGCGGTATGTAACATTATATATCATGTATGATGTTACAACGTGTTATTTATAGTCTTATCAGGCATAAACAAGAGATTACAGGTTACGGGAGCGCGTTTGTGTCGTGGTGCCGCAGAGACGAGAGCTGGGACACCGGGGCGGTAGCTCTGATCTTGCAAAAGTTGCTTTTCAAAAGCCAAGAGATGCTAGGTGGACGGCAGAGAGCCTCCATTCTCCCTTGTGACAAGTTGCATGTCATTTATTTAACCATCACCAAAGCTGTTTAATGAAGGTAAAAATGTTGCATAGTTAAGCTAAAAATCCTGCATAGTTCCTCTTTAAACTGGCCAATCATGATGACAAGCTGATCAATCAGGGCATCCAAGGGAAATAGGTTTCATGGTGCACAGTGTGATCATTCATAAGGGTTGTCTATTAATTGGACAGGTACACACTGGAGGATTAAATAGAAAACAAGTTGGTGGACTGAGCGGCATGACTCTGGTGGATGAGTGGAAAATGATTTGCATGGTGAAAGAAAAGCCCTTTGACTGCAGAGCGAGTTAAAAAAAAACGCTCGAGGATGTAGGCGGACATGTTTCCTTGTCAGCGATCAAGAGAAGACTTCAGGAACATAAGCTCAGAGGATTCACCACAAGACTCAAACTCCTAGGTAAGCCTCAGAACAGAGAGGCTGCAGCTCTGTCAAATAACAGCAGAAAAAAAGAGGAAAAGCGATGAGAAAAAGGAGCCGCCTCGTTTATCAAGCGAGGTGCTGGTGCTGTATAGCTTACAGTAGCTGTGAATGAACAGACACAATAAATGCAAATGCAAGAGAGGTAGGATGAATGCAGATGTAGACGGGAACATTCGGTGAACTCAGACTCAACCCAATGCATCAAAACTCACTGGACAACATTTCATCATTCAGCAGGACAAAGATCATAAACTTTTGGGCAAAGCTGAGAGCTTTTCAGGGTGAAGAGGTGGAAATACCCTGACTGGAGTCAGTCACCTGATCTCAAACCAAACAAACTACATTCCACATGTAGACCATTATAGACCAGACTGGACTGTTTCTGTCCTTCGGTAGATTCTAACAGTCTTCAGCTGTCTTCTAACAGTTACCTGGATCAACCTTGCATCGAAATGATGAACAGAATAAAGCTTTACAGTGAGTGTCTGGCCAGATACGGCAAGAGCCCATACCTCTACCCACTGCATCACCCCACAACAAGCAAGGTGGCTGCAATGAAGCCAGAGAGAGGATCAGGTTTGGACAAAGTCTACATGCAATGATTGACTGCATATATATATAAATATACTAATTTGTTAGACTTCATGTGTATCTGCCCAGTCACCTTAGATCATCCAAACCTTAATCACCATCTGTTAAAAACGGCTCTTATCTCCCACACAATATTTTCAATATTGTACATGTACATCTGCTCAAATTAAAGAGAGTTGGCTCTTTAATGTAAAATATATTACTTTACTTCAAATTAAATGAGATGAAGCTCAAAGCATGAAAAACAAAATATGGTTAATGATACAAATGCAGTCTGATTTCTTATAGAGGCTCAATAATTATCCAAACAGGTTCAGTGGTTGTTCTCATACGGAAGAATGAAAGGGGATCACAGTCTGGGAGAGGCCTTGTGTTCAAATAAGTACACATTTAACATCCAAAAGCAAAGTCTTGGGTTGAGACGTATACTGTTTCTATAACTATAAGATCCATTACCAACAAAATGGAAAAATAATTTGTGAGATTCTAAATGGACCAGGACTACAGGACTGGGGACAAACACTTGGGACTAACTGTATCAACAACTTCTTCTCTCAACTACTGCTATCAAAGCACAGAGGTCAGAGTGTGCAGTCTGAGACCCGGACCACAAGCGTGCAATACGTTCCCCTAGACAGCAGTAGACAATGCATCACTCTCTCTCTCTCTCGCTCTCATTCGGTCTCTCACTCTCGCTCGCTTGCACACACATACACACAATGCAGGCTTTTGTATTTCCAATAGCTGGAGGGGGGGGGGGGGAGTACACCACCACCAATGTTGCCAGATACAGGAAAAAAAACAATAGTTATATGTCTCTGTCACAACAAAAGCGGTGATTTATGTGGCGTTAGACGAGAGATGTGCTCAGGACTGTTTTCTTTTGAAGGGGAAGGGCTGGCAGTGGAGAGGAGGGGAGGGGAGGGAGGGAGGGGGGGTTAATTTGATTTAACAGTAATAGAGATTGGGGTTCTGAGTCTGTGTAGGAGGATGTGAGTCACAGTGTTAGTTGAACAGCCAATTTACAACACTGGCTGCGTGGGTCTCACCAGTCTGGACGTCAATGACCATTTGATGTCCTCCCCTCATGCCTGGCCTGTTGTCATCGCCGTCACCTGTGGAGAGGAACAGAAAAGGATGAGACAAGGACGGTGGGTGAGCCCGGAGATGGAGGGATGACGCAGAGGAAAGCGAGAAAGGGTGATGTGGGATGGGTGGAACAATGGGAGGAGTAAAGGGGCAGGGAGGGAGGCAACAAAAGGGGAGGGGGGCGACGACAGCGGTTTAGCTACAAGGCCACAGAGCTCTAAGTGACTGATGGATGGGAAGATTTCCCACTTCAGTATATAATCTCACCGTTCATGTCGTCTCGGTTGATTTCTTGGGCACTTGTACCTTTGTTGCATTTGGGGATGATCTGACTCCACCTGGGCTTGTACTCCTGCTGGCTGATGTACTGGTTAAACAGACCATCTGGAAAAGGAGAGAAGAGATGACAAAAAGCACCGTTAATGAGAGCAGGAACCCAAAATCCAATTATTCTAAAAAAAAAAATCAAAAGGCATCTTTAAACTCAAATGCTTCAATGATGAGTCACCAGGTCCAAGTACCTTACCTCTCACAGCTTTGTCTATGAGCTCCTCGCAGGCATCAAAGTCTCCTTGCAGCACCAGCCGGTCGTGCAGGTGGGTGAGCATGGGGTGCTCTAGTGCTATCCTAGTCTTCTTCTGCAGCGACTCAAAGGCTTCTGTGTAGTTATGCTGCCGGAAGTGCTTCAGGCAAAGGCGGATGGCTTCCTGTTCTCTGTACTGAAAGGGCACATTGGAGAGGGAAAGGTTACAGGCTGATATTAGCCCCCAATCAGCCCCATTCATGTGCGGATATTTAACTTCAAATAGCACTACACGTGTCAAATACCACATAACGTCACCAGCTACAGTATTTGGTTGACTTTTTAGTTGTTTACTTGTGCTTATCAAAATTTAAAGGTCCCATACTGTATAAACATCCATGTTTTGTTTTTTTCAGTTTATGTTTTTCAATCTGGTCTAGATTTTATAATAATACAAAGCTTCATTTACCAGAAAACTGCACAAAGCATGTGCTCAGAAACTGAGCCTAAAACCAGCCATCAGGTCATCTGTAACTTTGTGATGTCACAACAAAGCAGTCACCACTCTCAGCCGTGCTCCAAGCCTTCTTGGCTACTCTGAGTGTTTTACCTGAAATCTGCTATGTATTTTTTTGGGTCACTCAGAAAACAGTCACTCAATCACAACAGAGACGTAAAGCCTGCTCTCATCTGATTGGCTAACTAACCTGCAATTACTGTTTCCAAGAGGAGATTTGAAACTACATACAATGTTTTTTGGTAAACTTTAAGTTATATCAAAACTTCAAATGAAACACTAGATGGGAGGGTAAAATATGGGACCTTTACGTATAAATTTGTTAGTTATTAACTGAGCTTTACATGAGGTCATTTCTTACACAGCCATTTGTGCTAAAGCAAACTTCTATTTAAGCAGAATATGCCCCACCTTTCTAGAGACATAACAGGATTCCCAGATGTCATCATTAAATTGATGAATACAGCATTGCTGCCATTACTATCATCATTAAGAGGATTGATGGCCATTACTATGAAATACAGCCCAAATTGCAAATGTATTCTTGGAGACAGCACTGACAAAGTAAAGGCATTTATTTAGTTAAATAAGAGTTATGTAGAACAACTTTATAAAAAGCAAAGATAATTCAGTTAATGTCAGCATTACTTCCATTAGAGGCCGTTTGAAGGGTATGAGACTGTAGCTCTACCAAATTATAAGTAAACAGACCCAAAATATGAAGTTTTAAAGGAACAAGATGATGGATGTTTATGTTTACATGTTTATATCGGTCTTGCCTGAAGTTACTTAAATTTGTCTAATGCTTGGAAAGTGTAGCAAGACATAAAGCGTGGTCAAACTGCAATTTGTAATGATGCTGTGAATGCTGGTAAAGGGAATGAAAGTGGGAGCAAGGGATGGCAAGTTAATGAAACTGTGCCCAATTAATGAGCTACTGCTGAGCCCCTGTGGCTTTCTGCCTGTAATTAGACTAAAACATCACTTTACAAAACTGTGCAAATTCAATGTTTACATAGAGGTTTGATGTAAGAAGACAAACTGTAGACATGTTTATAGCCTGTGTATTGTTCAGGAACACATAAGAGGTCCTTGAAGGAGTTTAGTTCTCTGGCTATCTGATTAATCCATCGGATTATTGATTAAGGCTAGCTAAATCTGTAATCAACCTTTCCCCAAGGCTCACCTCCAGGAAACAATCAAACACTTACCTTGCTATACCAGTTAAGGCAGGGCTGCACCACATCAGGGTCTTCAATACCATGCAGCTCAATGTACCAGATGCTGAAGTTAAAACTAGGACCCCAAGACATCAGAGGCACTGAGACACAAGGAAAAAGAAGACAGAGTAAGAGTGTAAACGTGTAAAAAAAAAAAAAAAAAGAAAGAAAATCAAGATGTTCACTATGTAACACTGAACAAATACAGTGACAAAAACACTATGTGCTCTGCTCTCACCTATTTTGACGAATCTGCAGGGAAACATCTGCTCATCAATCTTATGCTTTAAGGTGAACGTTTCCTTGTTGTAGTCATTCTTAAGGCCACTGGAGAAAAAAAAAAAAAAGAGATGATGATTCAGCCGTTTCCTAAATTACATTAGTGGTTTCAGATGCCAGCAGCTTTCATATGCCGGTATGTTTCAGAGAGTGGTCCAACGCTGGCAGTTAACCAAATGTCATTTGTCAATGAACTGTTGTAGTCTTTTTCATTCATTCTGGTTTTAATTTCTGAAGTGTGCAGATTGGCTGCTTTTTTGTCACAGGTGACAGGAAAGTAAGGATTAAGCAATATGGGCCATCCAATAACTTATATTTACAACTAATATTCATAAGTAAAAATTAAAATTTTGTCAAAATTTAGAATAACACCTGGGATTTATCTGAATACAAATTGCCGTTTGTTTGTATTACATTTTGGTAGAACAACAACACAAACTCCAACACAAATCTTGGTTCAGTGGGCGGGACACCGTTACACAGGCGAGAGTTGTGACTTCAGGCAGAGAGGAGGCTGTATCAGAGCCAAAGGTTTGAAAATAAATGTATTTTATCGGTTATTGGTGATTGTCGCAAAAATGCCAAATATCGGCAAATATTATCGGCCATACTGATAATGGTTTTTTCCCCTACAGGAAAGAAACATAATTTTTGTCTGATGATCAGAAAAAAAATACACAATTTGAAGACAATATCCAGAACCGTAGACAAATGCGAATAAATTGTTAATCTAAACAATAAATGAAGACTAATTGATAATCATGAGTTGAAACTAGGGACGCCCCTTTCATGTGTTTTGCTGTCGTGAGTGAGATTGGCAAATCAAACCTTCAAATGACACATCAGTACTTATAACCACAAAACATGTTTAATACATTAGTGGGATGTTGAATGGAACCAAGCTAAATATTGGCTTGATATTAGAAGCAGCATTAGCCATCAACCCTTCTGCCAATGGGGCTTCATTTTCTCCTTATTTGTCCACTGAGGCAACGATTCACTGGCTACCCAAGATAACAGAAAACCAAGAAACAACATTGAGGTCTGGAAAAGGAAACCAAAAGGAAAGCACCAAAAACTGCAGTTCTTTGAAGTGGGGGGTCTCCAAAGGTTGAGTGAGTCCCCATAGACTCCAATGTTAAAGTGACCAACTTAAACAGAAATAAACATGTCAAAAGCCTTGTACAAAAAGAAGGTTTTTTGTCTGGGGGAACAGCTCCACCACACGCTTCAAAACCACTCTTCAGAAACTTATGGACATCACAGCACATGTCCATATTTTTCTACAGTTTTTAGTAGAAAACACAGCACAGACTGCATTGTCATTTCACTTCAAGCAGCTACAAACTGAGTCATTTCTCACCTGGACAAAAGCTCTGTCATGTTCTCTTCACTCATTCCACCAAACACTTTAAACTTCTTCAGGTTGCAGACGTGAGTCTTCTCATACTTTCCAAAGGTGATGCTCTGAACAATTGCCGGCCTTTCCATTTTCAAGATTAAAAACTGGGCAAAAACAGAGAGAAAAAGAGAGAGAGGGGAGACATGAACAACACTGAATGCAGGAGGACAGAGATGACACTCTCAATGTGTCTGGAGGGCTGCAGGAATTAATTTCAGTTGCATAGCGTTGCAAACCGGTGTGAAAGGTGTTGCTCATTATCTAGTAGCAGGGTAAATCAACTGTGTCAGATAAGAGGCATTACATTCAATCTGTGAGCTGCATCAACATGTAACTGGTGCTCTAACAATCCAGGACATCTAATGACAAATCACTGGTGGCCATTAGGCCAGAGCGAGTGGAGAGCACAGGCCAGAAGACTGATTAAGGCGTCGTCCAGACCTGGCATTAACATGTGTCATGGACAATCCCATCACAAGTGGACAGCTCTGTGTGGAGGAGTGAATGCACATATGATGCACTGAGATTCAATCGCCACATTCGAAGGTTTGGTCTGGTGATGTGACAATTCTTTTACAATAGTTGCGTTTCCATCCACCTTTTTTTATTTGCATTTTCAAAAATTGCAAATAAATACTTGGATGGAAACGCCGGAAATTCGAAAAAAGGCAATAAATGCGCATGAAAGTTTTTACGCTTTGGGGGGGTGGATTTGTCAGCGTATCGATAAAAGGAAAATGCGACTTTTTGTTATGGAAACAGGTTATGCAAATTGAGCCAGAGTTTGTGGGTGAAGTGCTGCTGGAGGACAACTTCCCAAAAGTCCTTCACCCGCCGACGTTCAAACAAATGGAGAACGACGCGGTCTCCCAGCTCTCGTCTCTGCACACCGCAACACGAACGCGCTCCGTAACCCGTAATATTTTGTTTATGACGGTTAAGACTACACAAACACACACGTCGTAACATCGTACATATGTAGCGTTTTCCACCGCTCCATTTATTGCTTTTTCGCCAGCTTTGTTGTCAATCATGTTAGGCTAGAACATGAAAACCTGCAGCTTATATTCAAGTGCAGCCTATGTGTGTATTTTCTTTTCAAATTTAGCTGGTGCGGATTATATACAGCTGCGTCTAGTCCGGAAAGTAAGTAAATTGTCCATGATGTTGAGTGTCAGCTGAGTGTCAACTGTTGTCATGGATACATTCACGCTCTCTTATGACGTAATCTCACGGCACACTCCTCTCCCAATAATCGCAAAACAATAACGAATGAAAACGGGCATAAATTTGCATTTGTTTTTTGCGCATTTTCACAGAATCCGCTCTTAAATTCGATACATTTGGATGGAAACCCAGTTAATGTTCAACCTCTGGACCAGGTGATATCTGTGGCACAGGTGTCAAAACGTATCCAGTTGGTTCATTACATCATGCACACGCTATCTGGAAAGTTTTGACATTCGCACAGAGCTATGGACCAAGTATTGGCTGATTTGGTTTGCCAAGAACACACCAAGGAATGGACATATTCTGTCCTGTTTTGATTTCTCCTTCTATTAATTTCCGGCAGACTTGGCACAGGAAGCGCACCGCTGCCTCTTGCCAGTTAAAAACAATACTGCACATTCACATTCAATAGAGCTGCTGCCCACCTGTGATTAGATCACCCACGAGTGATGTTATTGTCAGCTCTGAACACGGCCTAAAAGTGACACAGCAGAGCAAACAACAGGGGCCGGTGTTTTCTTACCACTCGTAAAAAGTTGTGAATATTCTACCACACCGTCTTCTTTATCTATATTCCTCTGTAATTTAATTACAACCACGTACTTCATGAATGTCTCCACGAGGACTTTACTTTCAATCGTTATGATCGATAAAATTTAAAAGCATAAAAGCAGCACTACTGACTTTTGACTCTCCTGTCAGGCATTGATCTTGTCCCGTTGCCCCAGTTTGTCATGAGTCAATATGTGATAAAACTGCCCGATCCTCCCATCAAGCTCCCACAGTGACTCACACATTCAAGGACATCATTTGCAGATCCTTGTCTAGAATTTAACCTACACTTTGTTTCATTTGGTTGAAAGAGGGGACATAAACCACTTAGTCATCTGCTCAGTAACACAGAGTGTTTTAATGAATCACATGCCAAAACTGTGACTTTCTGAGTTGAAATATGAGATTTATAAGATATTTTTATTAATTTATTTTTGTTTGTAGAAATTATTTTTTTTCAAATTAGCTCAACAATAATACATAATCCAGCATCACATGTGTTTTTATTTTTGCTTTCAGGCATTTTATGTGGTACAGTTTGCCATGTTGCAGTTTTTTTAAGTGTCAAGATTAACATCGGTTGTTAGCACCACTGTCAATCTATCAAATGCTTTTGTTTACTTATTTTCAACCAATGAAATGTAAGACAACAGAGCAAAATATCCCTCAAAAAACTTCATAAATCCCAAAATGATGTAATCTCATCTTTTTCTATCCATGAAAAGATGTTCAGTCAGTTTCAGTTTAATATGTTCAAGAGATATGAGGGAAAAAAGAACCTTTTCATGGTGAAAAGAGGGCACACAGTTCAGATCTGTTTACTGCTGGGTGAGCTCTCCTGGTAATAACAGGGAAAGCCCTTGATACACAAAGGCTGATAAAATCTTGAGAGCATACCAGGCAAACATGGAAACAGCCAAATAACATCTGAATTGCTTTCCCCAATAAAAGCTTACATACAACACTTCTCAAATTAGTAGTAATATTTATATTATATAGGATAATAGAGCAACACTCAATCCCCCATGGGTTTCACAAATTGATCTCCCATCTCTCTGTGCAGAGCACTCAGTGTGTAATTCCGACATCTCCTAATGCATTCGTCCTCCAAACTTATCTCTCGTTCCGGGATCTGGCACTCATTACCGTCTGCATAACTCAATGCACAGGCAGCACAGTCCTGTCCAAGTGCTGCTCCGTGTGGAGATTCCCCTGACACAACGAAACCAAATGAGGAAACGCTTCTGCATCTTGAGCAGCCGTGTGGACCTACCTGTGGAGGGTAGTTGCTCTCAGAAGACCACCTGGAAGACTGATCATTAGGTTTGTCCACCAAGATGTTCCTAAAGGCCACACACAGAGAGGGAGAGGTTATTCACATTAACCCTGTTTTACATCACAGCAACAACAATAGATGCAAGGTTTGATAAAAGCATCACAGCTCACCATAGGGCAGAGTAAATAGGGCTAAATGTATAAATATATATAAATAGAGGAATCACACAATAATGTTGCTGCTTATGCGGTCAAGTAAGTGGCAATTTAAGTTAAATGATCCAATAATGATACTGTAACTTACTATAAGCAAACAGGCTGCTGTTGACAGCTAGTTGACATTAGTGATGTGTACCATAGCACTACACCAGCAACTGGGGAATGCTCCAAAAATAGCTTTACTTTAAAATTATAACATGTTTGTGTGTCAATAATGCGAAGGATTAAGTGTGACATTTGGTTTCCTAACCGATTTAGCTGTTGTTGCTAATGCACAACACAACACCATGGTTAGATAACATCAGCTAACTTAGGTATCTGCTTTAGCCCCAGAGTCCAGTTAGCTAACGTGGACATTGGTTATAACGACTGGACTGAAAATTACTGAACTAAATTCTGAAATACGGTGTTATTCTGACAAGTCTATAAAGTTAAGCTCCATACAATATCCCCCAAACCAGTTTCTTTATGTAGCAGCGAGGGCTAATGACCCCACGCAAGCTGTTTTTTTAAGAGAAAATACAAATCAAGGTAAGTTAAACAAGGCAGCTGAAATCGGGGGACATTAAAACAAAACACAAACTCCCATCTATTATATAATCTAAAATGACACGGGCGACTAACTGTAAACTGTAAACACACTACACGTTGTGTTATTTGATAAACTGTCACTCTCGAGCTACTGTCTAGCTGTCACAAATGCTTCAATGGACCGTCGGTAACGTGATGTCGGGGGGCTGAGTATCCAAACCTGTCGCCCCCGTCGCTGCTAGCGGAGCTAACGTTAGCTGGCTGGGCTCGCAGACGAGCTAGGCCCGTCAGCCGGCTGGAACAAACACTGGTGCATAATGGCGATAAGAAAAAGACCAGCTGTACCCACATAACCTAATGCACACGATGGGGTCAGCTGCTATGTGCATTACTCACTCGGGTAAATACGTAGAGGAGTAAGAGCTCCATTTAAAAACGCTGAAAGTCAGGACTCTGCTCTCAGGAACGACAGCCATCTTGTTGCAGAAAATAACAAGCAACGGGAAGCTAGCATAGCGCTAGCAGCGGCGCTCTTAAAGAGACAGTACACACCCAAGTACTGACACCCTGGTATGTATGATTCTTTGAGTTTCTTTCCACATTCTCCCAATTACATGGAAACTAAATTAACATCAACCCCAAAGGGAATTAGGTGTAGCACCACTGTATTGATATAGTCTGATAAAAAGAGGCCAAGTAGGCCTTGTAGAGATTTGATAAACATGTAATGCATCTTTCTTGGTTCTGGAAAATTATGTAGCCTAACACTTTGGGCTCTGCTAAATATGGTCACATGTGATTGGGACTTGTCATGCTCATTTGTGACAAAAATATTTAATGAATTGGGTTAGGTATTTTTTTATTTTATTTTTTTTATCTTAAAGCAGAAGTAAGCGATCCGGTCATTTTGGCTAATGCTGCGTTCCAGGTAGGCTTTTGAAACCGTAAATTACAGCTTCAAGTCACAACTTACGACTTTGTAGCGTTTCAGGCAACCCACTCGTGTTTTTCCGACCTGTTTTACCAATGAAAGTGCACTATAACGGCCACTCGTAACATCCGACCCGTGAACTCGTACCAGATCGAACTGGTACGACTTCACAGGTCGGAAAAACACGAGTTACGAGTTTCCTGGAACGCACCATAACAGTCCTCGTCCCTACGTCACCACATTCACGGCGTCCCTTGGCTGCACACACAGCCCTGCATGCCGTTCTCTCTCCTCATTGGATAAAAACTGTAGGATACGATAAATGTTTTCTCCTCGGCTCAGAGCAGAGCAGAGTGACTGACAGACCCGTGTTTCAGACCAAACACTCTATGTAAGTGATTGCTGTCGGAAGATATAACTATTTAAGACTATATCACTTACTTCTGCTTTAAGTTCTTTACTGTAGAGTGCCACAAGTAGCCTATGTTGAAATACAGACGTGCCCTCCTCACTGCTCAGCCTATTTCTCTAAGTTAATCAGTAACAATTAAAACAGTCCTAGATTTCTGTATGACACAGTAAGTCAAACATAGCCTACTCAACAGCTGCCTGTTTCCAGCAGCTGCACACCCTTTACAGCTCATGATTGTCTAGAATTCTAATAACAAGACAATAGTGATAGGATCACCAGGGGTAGGCCTACAGCAAGTGGTAACTGTAAAATCTCGTGCCGTAAGACCTCCTTTGGGCAATCAGCCTTCTCTATAAAGGGTTCCCAGATGTGGAACTCACTACCTAGTACCGACCGAAATAAAACTAACCGAGACATTGGGATTTTTAATACAAATGTTAAAGTCTGGCTGAAACAAAATCAGAGCTGAAAGCATTTTTAATGGGTCATTGGTATGATTTTAGATGTATTGTAGGCTACATTTTATTGTAGGCTATTGGTAATTGTTATGTCTTTTGTCTTACCTTCTTTCTTTTACTAAAAGCCTATAGGGACGGGAGTTGGAAACTAGCATTAGCTATAATCTCTGTATGCAGAACATCAGTCACATTGACTTGTTTGTAACCAGTGGAGGTGTTCCCGATCAAATAGCCTAAATTAAATTAAATTAAAATCCAGTAGTGTATAGGCTACTAAATCAATTCTTCCCCACTTCTACAGTAGCCTATCTGCTCCAAGGAATTTTAAACTTGACCTCTGACCAATTATCAAACCTTCAGAAGAGAACATTGTTAATTTATCACTGACTCCTGGCACTGTCCCCACTATTTTGAAAACTGGTGGTTAAACGTCTACTTAAGAAACCACATCTTTATCCAGTCTTAAATAACCATTGGCCAATCTCAAACGTTTATCACAGTACTGGATAGAGTTGTGTCTCAGCAGCTTTGGTTTCACATGCCTCTGTGACCTTTCAGAATTAAGTGTATTTTCCCAATGAAACAACTCTATCCTAAACTAGCGAATTATATGAAATCAGATTACACCTCTGTGCTCATTTTACTGGAAGTCAGTTCAGAGTTGCTAAAATAATTGGAACTCAAAATCATTGTCTCTTTATGAAACGTGGAGTAGACTACTCCAGGGTTCTGTTCTTGGTTCCCAAATTCCATTCTTTTCATACCAAAAAGGCAGGTGTTTACTATGCAGGTAAAAAACTAAAATTGTCTCCCTTCACAGTGTCAGATGAATTTACCTTTCTATTCAAACTGAGCTGGAGGCACATAACTGCAGATAGTAATAGAAGTATTTATAGAGCCCATGCAAACAGTCAGTCACAACGTAGTAGGTTTATTTTTCTTTTAGCCAATAACGTAAGATTATATCGCTGTTCAAGAATTAGTTCTGATCATGCAGATGATACTCAGCTTTATATCTGTATAAGAGCTCTTCTCAAATTATGAAGAGGTTCACCTGCTGCAAAAAGCTGAAATGTTTTGAAAATGGATTTGAGGAGGGTTGATACCAACGCAAACTCCTGTGCAGAGTGAAAAAGAGGTCTGCTGCAAAACCGTTCCCAGTTATTCCCAGTCCCTCTGAAAATAATTTCCCCAGTGACTGTAATTCCACTGAGAGCTTCAAATACACATTTAAAACTCATCTTTTCAGGTAGCTCTTATAATTTTACTATTTCAGGCTTACACCAGTCACCATTCTACCACTGGTTGTATTGCACAGCCTTGGTCTCATTAAGTCCATGTTGCTCTGATGATTACTGTTACTCTTTGTTTGTTCCCTGAAGAATGTGAGCATCTGGGATGCAACTGGCTGAAGTATTTGCCTGCACAGCTTGACCCTGCTTCTGTTCAGGGTTTCTGTCCCTTTAAAGGAAGTGTTTCATTGTAGGCAGAGGTATTGGTGGGGTATTGAAGACGTGTCCTTGATGGTGAGAGTTGCATTCAACACTAATTCAAACCACAGGTGTCTGCTAGCCTCAAACCTTTGATATGTTCACAGTCCCAACTCCCAGTGAGACCCTCTGTCACACTGTTCCACTATTTGATATAATAATGTGTTTTTCAACCTCTACTGGTTTTAATTCCTCTATAAAAATCCTCTTGCATTTATTTGAGAAAATTGCAGTCGCTGTTATTTCATACAGTTGTATAGAAATGACGGCTATCTACTTTGGGAAAGTATGAGAAAGTAATTGGGAGCGACAGGACAGAAGAAAACTGTGAACAAATAATGGTTTCAGGGTATAACCACACACTAAATGAAAATTGGACATTAGAAGTGAAGGTGCAAAGAGGACAGGAAACAGGGTGAAAGTATCCCCTGTAGCTGGCCAGCGAGTCTGACTTAAAATGAGATATTTTTTGCAAGGCCTTGGTGAATGTGCTAGTTTTTGATGATTGATTATCTGCAAGTGGACCTCTTCCAGACTTGATGATGTGAAGAGAATAACAATGTTGTTGTTTTTCTAAGTGCATGTCAAGCACTTGGCAGACCTTGGTTCCACTAGGCCTATAGTGAAAAGGCACCGGTCAAAGGTTGATTTCTAACAATAACTGAGGTAAATGTCTTTTACATGTATGATGGTTTTTGTATTATTTTCTATGTTGTGAGAGACATTCTTTGTCCCAATGTATTTGGAATGAACAATGGCCAGTGGGGAAATTCTGATTAAATGTAATTAGTCAGTCAGTCAGTCAGTTAGTAATGGGCCTGAGGCGAACTGAAGGACTGGGTAATCATTTTCTCAGTTATTCACTGCAAGAGATATTACACATTTTGATTTGAAGGCTAATATAAAAATATTGACAACTAGAGTCAGCCTCAGTATTATTTTGAAAAGACTGCTACGGTAACATGCTAGCTGCTGCTGGATGTTAGTCTCAGTAGAAGACAGCAATATGTGCCTATACCATGACAAGCATAATAACATCCCCTTTAAGTTAAAGGGGATGTTATTATGCTTGTCATTAATTTCTGTCTTTTTTTGCAATTTGTCCTAATTCTAAACATGGCCAATGTTTAAAACAACTACTTACCTCTATGTACATCTGTCGTAATTGCAAATCTGTAATATATTCTCTCTTGCAAAGTACATGAATAAAATATCTGAATCTGAATCTGAATCCCTATGAGACATATGTTCATCCACTTCAAGCACAGCCCAGTCTCCCAAAGAAACACTCCGCTTATACATAGGTATTTAATGCACTCCAACATAGAGCTCTTTTCTTAATCCAGCCCAATCCCGCTGGATCTCTGACCATTATCATCTGTTTGCACAATGTAAGTTTCCACTCCAGTATGCACTTGTAAACATTCTGACTATTCATGACTGCACAGTGGAGGTCCATTGATTTTCTTTTTTTTTTCTTTTTTTTTTTTAGCATTATTTTTATTCAGCAGAAAATCATAAAAATTGAAATATACAAAAAATGTCTTTGCTGTTAATGGAAAACATCACAGCTTTTATCATGAATCTTACATAATACTTGTAAATAGCACATTATTAGAAATATACAAAATAAACATGAATTAGAATTTTGCCAGCTGTAGCCAGATGTCACCAACACAACTGTATCACTGCAAAAAAGAAACATACACATGACATGAATGGCATATACAACACTAATATATGGGCGATTCTTCAACTACGGGCACTTTTGGCCTTGTGAACTTGAGGGGAAAAAAAGTGTTCAAATCAAAAATTTCACAGTCTAATAGGTTAGTATAACTAGTCTAGTTTGATGATCCATAAGTGGCCGCACTAATATTACAAGACAAATTGGTGTTTTTTAACAGATTTACCGACCCGACTTGAACAAATGTAATTTCCATCACATGCACATATTTGATATTTATTTAAAAATATGATATACATCATTTTTCAACAATGGAAGACCACTTTCACACATAGTTTTACCAGTTCATACCAATATTTCAATTACCATACATTTATGGATTAGGTAAATTAATTGTGATGAGGACCAAACACAAAGTTTACATCCACCACAACCTGAAATATAATATTGGAATGGTTAGACACATTTCAGGAAATAACTACTTGTGTGTTTACATTAAGTGGAACAGTATCTCAAAAACTATGCAGAAGTTTTTAATGAGTGATTAGAATTTTGTAACTATTTTTAAAAAAAGGTATGGGGTGGTGGAAATTACTGGGTGTTGTGGAAATTACTGGGTGTCGTGGAAATTACAATGAATGGACCATATAGAAAAACAAGACATTTATTTTAAAACTTTCTGAAGTACAATTCATCAAACAAATCCATTTAGTCTGTTTGGTCTATTACCATGAACAGATGAACAGACTTACTGAGTCTTAGTGATAACACCTATAACAGAAAATAGCTTAAAGAGCAACTAAACCCCTAAACCACTTTTTTCTGCTGAAAACAAATGTATTTGGGTATGAAGTAGTGTTGTTGATTGATTCTGGTCCAACTATTGAAATTTTAGTCAAAATATTTCAATTTGGTGTATTTTGTAGTAAAAATGTAGAGTGACTGCCCTCTATGGGTTGAAACACGGCTATTACAATCAAATTTTTCTATTGGCTGAGATGGAGGCGGATGACGTTTTGGAGGCAGCTTTCGTCATCGGCCACTAGCTCCCCGACCAATCAGCACCGGCTGCTGCCTGCCGCTAACGGCTCTGCTGCGGCTAACTGCTGCTAACAGCTGGCTGGATGAGAATTGTTTGTGGCTCTGCGCCGGCGGCAGAATTTTTTTTCCCAGTATGGCCACGCCAAGACCCGCTGTACTAGGCCTCTGATTGGCTTATCACGATACCCTCTACTCTGCTGGTTGGGTTTAGGCATGAAGAAGGGAGTGGTTAAGGTTAGGGTAAGATGAAGGTAGGCTAGCCTTGCAGAGGTCAGCCAATCAGAGGCGGAGTAAGGCGGGTCTTGGCTTGGCCATGCTGGGAAAAAAAACAAAGCGCCCCGGCGGGCACGGCCGCAGAGCCGGTAGCCGGCGGATCAGCTGTAGATGCACTGTGTCACGGCTCCGGCGTCCTCTCCTAGTATTGTCCGCGCTACTAGTGCTGTTAGAGTGGCTCATTAGTAGCTCGTTAGCGCTATAGCAGAAGTGTTGATGTGTGTTTATTACTTTTTTTTCCTCCATTGTGTGATTTCGCGGGTGTGGGCAATCCTCTCGGCTGCCACTGGGGGCTGGTGCCAGTAAACATGATCAAAGTCTGGTGCCATCATGTTTTTTGGTCTCAACCAATAGTTTCTACCCCCGCACACACCCTGAGGGGGGTGAATTTTTTTTTAACTCCACCGTTTTACTATTATTGACACCCCTTTCTTTTTTTCTTTGATATCTCTCCCTGTCTCTTTTCAGGTGCTCCTCATATTTGATAGGGTCCTCTTTTATTCTGTCCCTATAAGCCTGCGACCTTTCTTTTGTAGTCCTTGTGGCATCTTAAAGGGACAACGAGGAGTTTTGGAAAAGTGAAGCGTTTTCACACTACATTTATGAGCCTCCACGCACACCGTGAAATTCTTTGACCGCCGCAAGACAGACTCATGTTTTCATTCATCAAGAATTAAAGTCAGAGGTTCGAAGACGATCACATACCGTCGTAGTTCCGCGATTCGGCGGCGTTATTCTCATGACTCGCCACGAAACCGAAAGTAAAGAAACGCTGGTCGGCTCGACCACCACTAATAATAACAAAATAACGATAGAGACAAAACGATATATTTATCGAAAATGGGCCCATTAACAGGTGTGGGTAGCGTAGATTCATCCACATTAACGTGAGACTTTTTTATAACCAAATAGAAACTCCTCGTTGTCCCTTTAAAAACGGATGAAAATGCATTTCAATAAATACACATTTAATATTTAATATGTAATAAATACATTAACATTGTATATTCTAATAAATAAATTGCACATATGTAGCCTCACAATCTATGAATTGTACGGAAGCCCTAAAGGGTCAAGTCCGTATAATTTTTTTTATTATCGTTTTCTCGTGATAACGACTTATTATTTCGTTATCTCGAGATAACAAAGTCTGTTTTCTCGTGATAACGAATTAATTTATGTCGTTATCTCGAGATAACAAAGACCGTTTTCTCGTGATAACGAAATAATCATACAATGTGTGGTTGACATGGTTGCCCAGCAACATGTTTCCCCATGTTTCCCCCTGTATGTTCGTAGCAGGGGGCTACTACGTATTAACTGACTCGCCGCTCTGTGTGTGTGTCGCGGTGATAATTTAACCGTGAAAAGTAGGCTACAACACACACAACATAACGTTACAGCCGCAGTGTTGTGAGTGAATCATGTCGGGACAACCAGGCTTCATGAACCCGCTCCACAGACCCCTGTGCTTGGCCGCCGCCGCCGCCGCTGCTCTAGTGGCGGCCGGGCACCGGGGTATGAAGCCTGGTTGTCCCGACATGACTCACTCACAACACTGCGGCTGTAACGTTATGTTGTGTGTGTTGTAGCCTACTTTTCGGCTACAAGTTCACACACAACATAACGTTACAGCCGCAGTGTTGTGAGTGAATCATGTCGGGACCAGAGCGATTGCTGGTCTGGACAACCAGGCTTCATGAACCCGCTCCACAGACCCCGGTGCCCGGTGTTATGCCGAGAAATGCCTGCTTGCCGAGATCTGCATGCCGCACAACAAACGTGGAACTGGATCATTCATTACGGGGACGGGGATGCAGTTTTCGGCACAGCAGTTTATTGGCCCTGCCGAGATTTGCATCCCCTGGCATTTCACGAGCGACATGCAGATCTCGGCAAGCAGGCACTTCTCGGCATAACACCGGCCGTAGGTGGCTCACACACCCGGGGAAGGCGATCCTGGCAGTTAAGAGGAGAAACTTTCTGCTTCTAAGTTGTTGTTAAGTTTAGGAGCAGCGCAGCGGCTCGCTGCAGGGCTGCACTGCTCCTAAACTAGAAGCAGAAAGTTTCTCCTCTGGGTGTGTGAGCCCGGCCGGCGAAGCTCACTGATCGCCTTCCCCAGGCGGGGCGGGCGATCGGCGGCGGCGGCGGGCTCACACACCCTCACTGCCAGGATGTCCTTCCCCGGGTGTGTGAGCCACCTACGGCCGGGCACCGGGGTCTGTGGAGCGGGTTCATGAAGCCTGGTTGTCCAGACCAGCAATCGCTCTGGTCCCGACATGATTCACTCACAACACTGCGGCTGTAACGTTATGTTGTGTGTGAACTTGTAGCCGAAAAGTAGGCTACAACACACACAACATAACGTTACAGCCGCAGTGTTGTGAGTGAGTCATGTCGGGACAACCAGGCTTCATACCCCGGTGCCCGGCCGCCACTAGAGCAGCGGCGGCGGCGGCGGCCAAGCACAGGGGTCTGTGGAGCGGGTTCATGAAGCCTGGTTGTCCCGACATGATTCACTCACAACACTGCGGCTGTAACGTTATGTTGTGTGTGTTGTAGCCTACTTTTCACGGTTAAATTATCACCGCGACACACAGAGCGGCGAGTCAGTTAATACGTAGTAGCCCCCTGCTACGAACATACAGCGGCTAACCAGCTGCTACTTCCCCGTAAACAGAAGCGGTTGCACCGGGGAAACATGTTGCTGGGCAACCATGTCAACCACACATTGTATGATTATTTCGTTATCACGAGAAAACGGTCTTTGTTATCTCGAGATAACGACATAAATTAATTCGTTATCACGAGAAAACAGACTTTGTTATCTCGAGATAACGAAATAATAAGTCGTTATCATGAGAAAACAGACTTTGTTATCTCGAGATAACGAAATAATAAGTCGTTATCACGAGAAAACGATAATAAAAAAAATTATACGGACTTGACCCTTTAGGGCTTCCGTAGAATTGCACCTGTAAGCATAAATGTAATTTCCAACACACCTTTGTAATTTCCACCCAAGAAGGCAGTGTGTTGGAAATTACGGTGGTGGAAATTACAAACCGACAGTTTTTTGTGAAAAAATCTAAGCTAGCACCACATATTAGCTATAAATTGGTATCAGTCATTTCATGCATGCAAAATACATCTATGTACGTTAAAAAATCTACTTATTCACAAACTCAATTGACGACACGGCATGTTTGGAAATTACATACAATAAAGGTATTTTCATTTCAAGCGATATTTACCTTGACTTTTCTTCAAAAGTTGATGGAGAAATTGAAAATCTCCTTCATATCTGACATGTGCTGTGATGTCACTGTTCATCTCCATAGAAACTACCCAAACAATCTTTCATACAAACTTTTTAGAGGGACATTACAGTGTTGTGGTGGAAATTACGGCAATACTGTGGGACAACTACATTTGGTGTATAAAATCACATAAATATTTGTTTGACCTTAAATACCCCAATTAGGTTTTGATTATTTTACTGATACTTTATTCATTCACATTTTAAAAATGAAGATAAATCATTTTTTTACACTTCATTTTCATTATTGAAGATCAGAAGTCTGGGTGTGGGACAGGCACAAAACAGCAATATTGGCACCTATAAAGATGTTGAAAAAGGTGAAAAAGTCATCGTAGACTACCGGTAAATTTTGTCTAAAGCACTTTCACTGTAAAGATGACTATGAAAGTGTGAAATTTCCCTTTTTTTCTTTTTTTAATAAAATATGACCAAAGGACATGAAAGTGCCCGTAGTTGAAGAATCGCCCATATAACATGAAATAAATGAAGTCAGTGAATGTAACTAATGAATCACTTGGCCCGTTGCTGTGGAAGAAGGGAGTGTTGCTGACCAATGAACCAAGCCTTGTGCCTCTCTGTTCCAAGATTTGCTCACGGACAATAAATTCCCCCTCTCACACTCAATGCGGAGATACACAAGATGAAATGTGCCAGTTTTCATGGCTCAGGGAAACGCTCTCTGTTGAACTTCCACCGTCTAACACATTGCGGAGGTCAGAGTTGGCCTGGCTGAGACATTCACATATTTCATCTTTGAAAATCGTTGGCACTGAAATACCTGATGCATTGTCTTCCCAGTTGAGCTTTGTTTTTTTGGCTGGTGATGGCTCATCCTCTGCTGCTGCCAAGACCAGATCAAACCACATCCTGCGGATAATTCAGTTTGAAAATATGGGAAAAATATTTTTGAAACTCTTAAATACTGAATCTTCTTCTTCTTCTTCTTCTTCTTCTTCTTCTTCTTCTTCTTCTTCTTCTTCTTCTTCTTCTTCTTCTTCTTCTTCTTCTTCTAACATTATCATTTTGGTTTTGTTCGATTTTTTAGGGTCTAGGGATAATGTTGCTAGAGTTCTGTGGGATCATTTCACTTATCATTCTGGACATATTTCAACAGGTCTACAAGTTGAACTTTTCATTTTGCAACCCAGATTTTCCCAGAAAAAACAACCAGACGTGAGCTTAGAATTATAAGGTTCTATCTCCTTTTTTTTTTTTCAAAATTGAGTTTTTTGCATAATATCATCCATTAGTGGTCTGTTAATGTGGTGTTATTTTTAAATTTTCAACATTTTTGATTAGTTATTCATAAAATACAAAGTTTCTATCAACCAAAACACAAGCCGAGTTGGAACTTTGATGCTCAATATCTCGGAAATACCCTAAACGGAGATAGAACTTTATAATACTAAGCTCACGCAGAGTCAAAATCCATGATTGTAGCCTAATGTTTGTCTCAATCCTGCATCTGCATCATCTATATAAAGTTGACTTATTGGAGTTGGATATTAGCAACATATCCCCTTTAAATAGCAGTTAATGTAGCAGCTCCACTTTTTTTCTGGCATGTGGTGACGTTAACATAGCGTGGGTTCTGGTGTGACATTTAGTCATGTGGGGCACTCATATTTTTAGTATCACTCCTGGCTGGTTTCCAAAGTTTAAAGTAGATTTTAGAGCAATTAATCACATGTATTAGGCCTCGTGGACAAACACGTGGATGTACAATGTAAAGGAAAAACTCAGAGGGTTTAAAGGAGAATGGCTGTAATTAACACAGAGTTGATTCTACACGCAGTGTTTTGTTAATTTAATCGGTGGATTATCTCGGTTGTGTCTATAGCATCCTAAACACAGTGAGAGGATCTTGGCGGCCACCTGTCAGTGTCAGCCACAGCCTGGAGGAAACAGCTTCACTCGCTCTGACTGATCTGGGATCAGCTGGGTTCTGCATGCGCAGTCTTAGTCACCCTATGGTGATGTCACATATGACCTGACTTGGCTGTGACGGGAATAAATGACCGCATCGCCTGCCCCATCTTCATCGCTGACATCATCTTCATCAACCCAACCGTCTTCATCACTATGGGTATCTTTATCATCTTCATCACTGGACATCATTTTCATCCTCATCATTAACATAACTGTCATCTTCATCACCATCATCCAGCATCACAACACAGGTAAAACTACCATTACCATCATCTTCATCATCACTGTTAACCACTGTCATCTTCGTCATTAATAACCACTTTTTCATAGCCTTCATCACCTTCATCAGTATCATCCTAGTCTATCACCCTCATCACTTTATCCCTACACCAGTACTATCATCATCTTCATCACTGTGAACCAGTATTTCTTGTAGATGATGATTGATCACTGTCATCTTCATCACAATCACCTTCAGTGATTGTAATCATCTTCATCACCATCTTCTCCTCATCCCCACTACCAGTTACACCCCCATTATCATCATCACTGTTATCATCTTCATCATCACTCATATCACCACCACTACAATGATCATCCTCATCCAATCATCATCTTTGTTATTACGTAGTAAAGACTAAAGAGACTCTCATCTTCATCACTCAGTAGGCCCCCACTTCTTCTAACATCGTCACCTTCTTGCTCATCCTCCTCCTCCTCCTCATCACCAACACTAGTAACATCACCCTTCACCATCCCAGGTACACAATCACATCATCATTCCGGGAAGAAAAACACATAAAAACACACACAGTCTTGGTGCTTTATGACTGATTAGGGGCGCAGCATCTCATCTCACCGGGACGCGCACTTTGCCGCCGTGAGCGCGCAGAAGCGCCATCACGTGGGAGGTCCCTTTAAGTTTCCACTGACAGCGGCCTGAGCGTGTCACATGGACATGATATAATGAAAGGGCAGGAACGGAGAGCCAGAGTGCGAAGAGCTGCTGACTGATGGAGAGTGGGCCGGAACGTACGCAGTCATCTAACAACATGCAGCAGCAGCAGCAGCAGCAGCAGCTCCAGCCCCTCCTGCGGGGAGAGGGACAGAGGGGGGAGCCGAGCCGAGCCGAGCCGAGCCCATCCGATCCTGACCGGGGCGGGCCGAGTCGGACTCATTGCGCTTCATCGGACGGGGACTTCTCTATTCGCAGTTGCACCTGCCAGCTATGACACGCACTTTAAAAAGAGCAGGAAAATGTCGCCTGGTCCCGGAGCAGAAGAGAGCGTCGTTGTTGTGTGAGTGAAGTTCTTTTCCAATTTACTCGGCTGATGTGGGATCGGTTCTCCGTGTCGCTGCCGCAGGTGCGTTTGCGCGCTTGTGTATAGTGCCTGGTTCGTGTGTGTGTGTGTATATGTGTGTGTGCTACATTCAAGTGAGGACTCGCATCTCTCCGCGCTGTTGGGGGAAGAAAAAAAAAAGTGGTGTTTGTCGGAGAAGCCGCAGTATTCCTGCAGGGGGGACTGTGATCATGTGCCATGTGCGTTTTTCTCGCGCTCCGTGCTCGACAGTGTCCGCATTCCACGTGCTGTTGCGCACACAGAAATTCAAGTTGAAGTAAACAAGTGGGAATAAGGCCTCGCGTCGGAGCGTGAAGACTGTGTTGATGTTCAGCACGGCGCTCCGGGCGCGACTGGAGAGATCCCGCCCCTCTCTCCCTCCCTCTCTCTCTATCCACCAAGCTCAACCTGATGCTCTGCGGCCACGAGAACCAAGGGAAGCTGTTGATGATGATGTGTGACATCTACAACATCTAAGTTAACAGGATCTGTCCCAACCAGTAAGTCTGATCGATTCCTATCACAAAAACAAGCTCCATAATAGATATTCAGATAGATGAGGATCCTGGTTTAGTTATGTTGGATTAAAGGTTTATAAACTGTGGCTTCAGTTTTCTGGCTGTAAACATGATTTATGAGTGTCTTTACCTATACCTGCCTACTGCTGTGGCAGTACACACACGCCCTCCTCTACCTCACACACACACCAGTCAATATTTTGCTGATTCATAACAGGGCAGTCACATCTGTGCGTGTGTGTGACAGCTAATTTTGGCTGCAGTTTCGGTCTCAAGCAGTGAAGCAGTGAGGGGAAATAATCCACTGTGTTAATGTGAGCGGCTCTTCCGGAGATGCTCGGCAGCAGTGGAGGCTGACTCTCAGACTGGGCCAAGTGGAGGAAGCACCAGTCGTTGGAAAAGGATGCACAGATATCTGGAAGTCTGGCTGATCAGCAGGGGAGGAGTGGAGAAGAAAGCCACCACACTCAGCTTCTATAAAAGAGTTTCTCTGTGACATAAACGTGGTGATGAATGACAATATGTGGGAATTAAAATCAACTTTCTCTTGAGATTGTTTCATACATTAACATTAGTTTCATACAGTATAGTGTGTTTGCTTTAAATGTTCAGCATATGACACAGATTATAAATAATAATTGACCCATCAACTGTAGGAAATCAATTACATTGAAATTAGGGCTGAAATTATTAGTTCATTAATATGTTAGTTGCTCTAAAATGATCAATCCTGATAAACGTTTAATTATAGTTATTAATTAAATAGAAGGAATTAAAAATGATCAAGCAGAAATAACAACTTAACTTGCACCAGCTCTTTTGTTCTTTTCTGTTTCATTGAATTGAAAATTCAATTTTGAGGCTGGGACAGAAAAAAAAGGCTTGTTCTTAAATTAATAAAATCTACACCAATTTGGCCACTTGGAGGCAGCAAACATAGTAACATTATCACCTTATAAGATTCTTATGGTGATGATGTTGGCACAGTGTCTGTTTACTTAACCTGAAGACAGTATTATTATATAAGTTTATATTAGTGGCACCGTTATAAATCTGAAGCCACTGTTGCTTCTCTTTTAGCTCAGTTTTTGGTCTCCACCTTCTCCTGAGTGAAATACCAGGCTCTTTAGCTGCTAAATGTTCCACTGTTCACCTTTGGCTGCTCAACTGTCTCTGGCCAACTAATAGAAGTTTGTAGATGACAAATGAAATGGACAGCCTGCAAGTTTGTTCAAAATTCTGTTCTGCATGCTATGGCAAAATTGACGTAAATAGGAGCTATGCCAGTCTTGCCGCTTTTTCGCTGTTTTGGTCCCTTGGAGCTCCCCCTACAGAATGCATACTTTCACTGTCGTAAAAACTCACCACTAACCCTCCTCCCTCCTGCCCGGCCATGTGCATTTTGTTTTCAACGAAGCCGATGAGAAGGCAATCCGTGGAGTGATGTCTCCTGAGGTGTGTTAGGAAGATCTTACAGATTAAGGGGCGTGTTTGTGCCATAGTGACGTAAAACAGTCCATGTTTCTCACGGGGTCGGAGGTGCTGATCTTGCAAGGTCGGTTTTGTGCCAAGAGACACTAGGTGGAAGGCAGAGACCCTCCATTCTCCCCATAACAAGTCATTTTACCATCATAATTACTCCAAAGCTGTTTAATTAAGGTACAAATCTTGCATAGTTCCTCTTTGAACACCTACAACATCAGACAGCTTTTGTCCGTGCATTTAATGTTCTTGTAAAACAGTTATCATTATTCGTCCACTGTGCTTGAGCATGTATTATGTGAACAAAAGTTGATGACTGTGTTCTCTTTAGTGCAGCACTTCTACAGTCTGGTTGATTGCAACCAAACCGCATCAGAGCTCATTACAATATGCTTAGACGTGGACTTTTTCTGACACGTTGTTGTTTGCGCTGCTTTTGGTTTGAAAGTGCGGTAACTAATAAAGTTTCAGTGATACTATTACTTCCCAGAAAGGAACTAAAACAAGTAGGGTAATGCATTACTCTGGGCATAGATCAATAAGTAAAGCAATTTTATTCATTGTCAATATTAGAATATTATTGAGAGCATCTCGTTAATCTCATCTTGACAGTAAATTACTGTCAAGAAACTTTATCGTATCTATAGACCAGTCATTCTAAAGTTACATCAAAGGAAAACAGCCTGCACTAAATCAAGTGCGTGGGTGCAGGGCAAACATCATGTAACAAGCAAACAGTGTTTCTCAGTATGAATTAAATCAAACATGAGGTGACATTCAGGGAAATGATAACACTGTCCGTACTTGAACGCCTCATGTTATTTCTGCTTGTTACAGTAACAACTTGACTTGTGTTACCTGTGAATTCACACCTCTGCCTCTGCATCCTATTACTTTTTCCTTTCTTTCTTTCTTTCTTTTTTCAAACATCCTTCTCTTGAGGCGAGGACTTGACTTTCATTCCTGGTAAACCAATCAACAAATGTGCCCTGACACGTAGGAGAAAGGAAGAACATGAGCTCTGCTGTCCTCCAGCACTTGCATGATAATGAAATTTGCAATAATCCCGCAGCATTAACCATTAACTAGCATTAATCCCGCTGTGTTTGGCCTTATTAGCCGAGAATAAATCCATCAGCCCTTTAAAGCAAACAGCTCTAAGCTGTTATTTCCGCCCTTGAGAGCATTACTTGGCAAACATATATGCACAGAATTCCACCAATGGGCTTGAAGCTCAGATTAGTGGCATTCTTCGAATGGCTGTGTCGGAGGAGTCCAGCGGTGGTAACATGGCCCGCCTTGTTTGTGTGTGTTCTTGTTTATCTGTGTCTTGTTTTTGTGGGTGCATGCATGTGCTCACTGAAGACAGACTTTCCCATCTGCGTCACAGGCTGTGCATGACGTCTGTCAGAGGCTTGTGCATGGTCTTGTCTCAACAAATAGATCTGTTTCATTCTGACATAAATCAGCACGCGTTGTTGTTATCGTCGTCGTTCTTGCCTCTACTCTCTAGTATCCCCCCCCCCTCCTCTTCCCTCCAATTTACGCAGTGAGACCTTCCTCCCTCCATCCTGACCGACTCTGTGTCCTTTCTCCTCAGCAGCAGGAAAAAATCTTTGCAATTTGTAGCCGCAGCATCAGAGGCTAATCTGAGACACCAGCCCCATTACTTTTATCTCTGGCGTGCGCTCGCTGAATAATTGAAGTGAAGGGTTTTTTGTTGTTATTGTTTTGTTGTGTGTGTGTGTGTGTGTTTTTTTTATCATCTGTGAAGTACGTGTGAGTGTAGCTCAAACAGCCAGCTGTGAAAGTTGTATTTCCGCTGGGTTTGTGTGGTCATAATTAGCAGCTCCCATGTGACTCTCTGTCTCTCTGTGTTTGTGTGTGGTGTGTGTGTGTGTGTGTGTGTTTAAACTTGTATGTGAGAGCATGCCTGTGAGCAGGGGTGTGCATGTGTTTACATGACAGCCAACCAAGAAGGGAAATGACGCAGGAGGCAGCGGATGGGTGAGAGCTGCAGACATTACGCTGCTGCAGAGAGACAGAGAGAGGGAGGGAGGCAGGAGGGAGGGAGGGAGGGAGAGAAAGAGAGAAAGCGAGGGAGAGAGAGAGAGAAAGAGAGAGAGTGGAGCAGGAAAACCACAGACAGATTTAAAAAAAAAAAAAAAGAAAAAAAAAGAAAGTGAGACAGGAACAAAGAAACTAATAATGAGCGATCACTTTCTCCGTTTCTGCTGCGGACTGCAGGATGGCCGTCCTGCCTTCTGCTGCCCCGATCCACTGTAAACACACGCAGACATGCAGTAAAAAATGAGTCACTGTCCACGTAGGAAGGGCAAGTGCACATTTGATTATGAAATGTGTTTACCCTCCGCTCAATATAAAAGTAGTGACACAGGCGTTTGTTTGTCCAGAGCTTTGCTTGTTCCAGCTCAGAGCCAACCTCCCTGGTTGCTATTCACAGTGACCTCATCATCTTTCTGGTCGGCTGCCCTCCCAGACTGGAGCAGACTCCAACTTTCTTGGCTGTCAAAAGGCTTTCATAACAACCCCGGTAATGGACACTCTTCAAATATTTCCTCAGCAAACGCCGGACTTCCTAAGGGATGAGAAAAAGGGACATGGGAAGATGGTTCTCAAAGCACCTCATGAAAGCCCCGATGAGCCATCTGACAGAATGTTTTATTCAGGGGAGTGGTGAAAGGAAAACCTGCTGAGAATCTGTGTACTCAGTGATTATGTTGAGAGTGTACTCACCTGACACTTACCATGACTGAAACAGGACTCTTCAGTGACTGCGTAGCCCCTTATACTGTAAAGCTCTAAGAATGAATGCAATGTTCATTCTAACACAAGATTCAGGCAAACAATGACATTTCTATTTGATCGTTCCGAGAACTTTACCCTTGGTGGGGCAGAATGTCAACCTTTGTTCAGAGGATGGCGTAAAAAAAAAAAAGCAAAGGCTACAGAGTTATCCAGGGGTGTACTCAGACCTGGCTGGTTTGGAGCATTTGTTCCGAAACAGGGAGCGTTTAAAGGGATAGTGCACCCAAAATTCAAATTTCACTCATTGTCTACTCACCCTCATGTCGACTAAGGGCTGGGAGAAGTTTCAGAGTCCTCCGTGCCTTCTCTGAGTTACAGCGGGGCTCCATGCAGCAGTGCATGTCCATATGACGGTTGCGAACGGAGCTCGCTTTTCTTCGTCCAAAAAGACACACCAAAAAACATCCAAATACCTCCATAGTGCTCGTCTGTAATGTCCCTCTTGTAATGAAGCCCCAACATGAGAAATTGTTCCAAAAAAAATTAAATAAGTCTATGTTTTCAGCTTGTTTGTAGCGGAAGCTCCCAGTGTTGCTCTGCCGGAATCTCGCGTGATTTGTGGAGCCGTGAACTGGGTGTCAATGCAAATAGCGCGAGATTTGGATGGACCAGGAAGAGCAGTGCTGGGAGCTTCCGCTACAAACAAGCTTAAAATATAGACTTATTTAATTTCTTTCGGAACAATTTCTCATGTTGGGGCTTCAATACAAGAGGGACATTACAGACGAGCAGTATGGAGGTATTTGGATGTTTTTTGGTGTGTCTTTTTGGACGAAGAAAAGTGAGTTGAACTGTTTGCTACCGTCATATGGACATGCAGTGCTGCACGGAGCCCTGCTGTAACTCAGAGAAGGCACGGAGGACTCTGAAACTTCTCCCAGCCCTTAGTCGACACGAGGGTGAGTAGATAATGAGTGAAATTTGAATTTTGGGTGAACTATCCCTTTAACGGTTCGTTTGGGCGTATGTGAACACAGCGATCACGCTCAGACGCGGGATAAAACAAGCGGACCGAGATCGCCAAGAAGGGGCAGTCTCGAGCAGTTTGTACGTAATCGATTCATCAATGACACAACACGTTGATGTTCCATAACGGACTGGGTCGGCCCAACCGGATGCAATACTTTTTTGGCCAGTTTCAGGACGAAAATATATACAAATGACTCAAATCAGGGCGTGTCTGGGCTTCAACCCCGGTTCGGGCCGGGTTGGGTTTTAATTTCCAGGCCTGTTGAGACCTCTATTCCATGGTTTTTTGTTTTTCTCGGATATCCTCCTTCTTTCTGGGTAAGATTTCTGACCAATGAGAGAACAGTTGGTTCGCGCATGGCATTTGTTTACAACTTTGGACCGCTTGAGGCTGTTACCGCGTGAACACAAACCACCCAAAAGAAGAATGCAACAACTGTATCGAATTGGAACAAAGCAAACGAACCACAGGTGTGAATACACCCTGAATCAACAGGGTGTATCCTCTGTGAAGCATGACTGAGCAGCTGCCTGTTAGAAGAAGAGTTTTGGTCCTGTTTTAGAAAGAAAACTCGCATCTTAAAGTTTTTGAAATTGAGCTTTTTCACCAACTTCTTCTTAATTGTATGTATTCATAGATGTATTCATTCACTCTGACCACAATCTCACATTCCCATCAGAAAGCTACCGTGCTCTGATCTGCTGATGCCAATTTCGCGGCTTAGATTCCCAGATTTTTGAGGGGGCACCCACTGGTATTTCACTGTCACTGCAGTGATTTCTAGACTCCAGGCCTCGATCAAAACGATAAGGGTGTATCTAGGGAGCAAGAATTTGCCCATTTAAATTTCACACTAATCTACTCAATAACTGTTTGAATTAGATTTGAAAACTCTGTCCTGAGGCTGGTACAAGGGGAATGTTTCGGGGGCCGCAGACATCAGGAGGGTTCACTGTCAGGGAATCATGAATATAAATTGTATTTTATCAGTTTTTTATCTACCTTAAACTTCGATAACGCTGATGTTCTTCCAGCAGCACACGAACCGGTGATGGGTTTAAGTGTGCTGTGCCGTCCTCAAGGCGTTGCGATAAAACTGTGAATGGAGCTGGTATGGTCAGAGGTGAGTGGCAGATTGCATTGTTAAGCCTGCAGGATGGAGGATGAGTTGGCAAAGAGAGTCCGGCTTGGCACCGGGCTACTTGGCATACAACTGGCCTGGGGAGGACGTGAAATGAAACCTCAGCAGGGCAGGGATAATGAAGGAGAAAAGTGCCTGTGTCTTTATTAGAGAGGAGGGGAGGGTGGGAGGGAGGGAGGAAAGACAGAGAGATGGAGAGAAAGAGGGAGAGAAGGCAGCAACGAAATGATATTTAGGAGAAAGAAAGACATTAGTTCTCCTTAACTTGTTGTTAATTTCTCCCACTCGCTCTCATTTGGCCGAGCTGTTGTACCGTGGGAACATCAGGTGTGACTTGAACAAAGATTTTCCGCAAGCGGCCCACCATCCATATGCCTGCTGGTTAAAGCAATTAAACCATAAGATAGGGAAAGGAAAATGGGCCACAGGGGCAAGATATAAACACAGACATCTCAAGAGGGAGAGAAGATAAAGTGATGGTCTGGGTCAGAGATGTGATGTAGGCAAAAGAACCCGCCGGCTCTCCGTAGTTGTGTTTTCTCACCCTCTCTCCCTCCCACTCTCCACTTCTGGCACACACAGACAAAAACACACACACACACACATGCTGTTGTTGTTTACTTTGGAGTTCAGAACAAGGCATTCACGCTGCAGAGCACGACCAAGGCAACACAGCCATCAGGAAGTATTTACAGCAGCAGAATGGAGAGCTGCACAGATAGCGAGAGATAGAGAACGGGGGATAGACGCTATCTGTGCACATACTGTTCATAATGAAGGGATGTGCCGTAGTTGGAGTGGGGATATGTGTCGGGGAACAAGCAGATAACAAGCCAAGAGATGAGGGGAGTTTGTTGAGGGGAAGAGAAAAGACACTGAACTTATAAGGGAATACACAGATTTTGAATGGTTGGATGAAAAGCATTGTGTGGAGGCGATGGAGGAGTTGGAGAAGAGGAAGATAAAGCGTCTTAGTGAGGTGTTAGCCGTCTGTGCAGCTTCAATGCTCTTTGATATTGATTCGCCAAGTCTCTGCACTCCACTGGAAGGGATGAAGACCGCTTTTCTAAGACATATTCCCTCATTTGTCGCCAGGCTTGGGGAGTAACGGATTACAAGTAACAGCGTTACGTAATCAGGATACAAAAAAAAGGTAACTGTAATCCATTACAGTACGGGAAAAAACACGTAATCAGATTACCGGTATTTACATTTTTAAAATCAACCATAGGCTATAGATCCGACAGATGCACAGCGTGCACACAACACAGCAACAAACCAACACGTGAAATGAGTCGACCACCCGCGTAAACTCTGTGTGTGTCCCGCAGTTTCCACTAGGGTTGCAAAATTCCGGGAATTTTCAAAGTTGGAAACTTTCCACGGGAATTAACAGGAATATATGGGAATCAACGGGAATAAATCAGAAATTTACAAAATTGAAGGATGGCCCTTAACAAGGAACTTAAATATAGTTGGGGAAAATATATTGTAGCATAATCTTGGCTAAAACAACCAGATTTAATGCAAGTACACTTGAATATCTATGCTATCCACCTTATTCCGACGGTCAAAAGTGTAAGCAACAAGAATTAAAACTTGATAAAGTTCGACTCACAAATCTGTTGAAATGTCATGATTTTTAATCGTATTATTTTGCATGGATGTCTGCTTATGACAAAACAAAATATTTACATTTATGTAAGGATATGATACTGTTTGTTTTTACCCCCAATTTCCAGTTAATTCCCATAAATTCCAATAATTCCCATAAATTCCCATAATTCCCATGGAAAGTTTCCAATTTGGAATATTTCCAAAATTCCCGAGCTTAACTTCCCATGGAAAGTTTCTGGAAATTTACTGGAAATTTTCCGCCCCTTTGCAACCCTAGTTTCCACACACTGTTCCGTCTGCGCTGTGGTTGAGCTCCGACTGTCGGATCAAACCATCGCCCACTGCTCCGTCTCCAGAGCCCAGAGCAGCTGAGATCACAGGAGCACAACCAGCCGTGTATAAAGTGAGAATAAAATGCAAACAACAGATCAATTTGCCTTTCAGAGCTCGATTTGCTGTTCAATTTTTTTTTTTTTACTTTTGTTTCTGTTCCTGCACAACGGATGTTTTGTATCATAAAATGTTGTGGTTTTCCACCTCCACAACTATTTGTTCTTCCTGACTGGTGACTCGTGGTTTGTGCCCGCTGCAGTGATTAATGTTGACAAAATGATGATTTTACAGTTGGGAGTTGATACACTGTCTCATATTTTTGAAATTGACCGGATTCTCCGAGCGTTTGACTTCCGGTTTGGGGCGATCTAATCTACCTGGATTGATGCGTGATGTTCTTAATTTGCATGTTTGGTATTGAAGTAATCCAAAAGTAACTAAAGTAATCTGTTACATTACTTAAATTTTGTGATACTTAGAGTAAGTTACTGATTACACTTTTTAACAGGTAACTTGTAATTGTACTGGATTACATTTTTAAAGTAACCCTCCCCACCCTGTTTGTCGCATTCCTGATGGTGGAGAGGAGCCCTGTCTGTCTGTAACATCCACACTACTACATTTCTTCATCACTTTTTCTGTGTTTTAACCTGCTTTTCCGTCTCTGAGACTTTTGGAAACTCTGCTGACCCCGTTTTACTTTGCAAAAAACTCCAGGGTTTGCGTTGCTGTAGTCCGGGACGGCCAAAACAGAGACCTTTGGAAACGATGACGCAGACGCCCACGGTCGCTTCCTGATTTGATCTCATTAACTTCAACTGGCGGTGGTGAAAACAACAGGGATGATGAAATACAAGTGTCTTTTACTAGCAGCTGTTGTCCAGTTAAATTCTACATTCTAACGCTCTTTGCCGTTCCCTGTTCACAGTGTTTTTTGTGGTTTCTTTTTTTTGCCACTAATGAACTGCAGAGAAGACAATCTTGCTTCCTGTTGGCTTGTGAACGCTCGCTGTTACATGATTGCTCAGCTGTGTGTGTGATAATCTGGACAGAGATTGATTGATTTGATCTGAAAATGACATTTTTAAATGGAAACGTAGCAGCGTGGCAGTCTGACATGGGATTTTCCATTCATAATTTGGTTGATTGCAAAGGCAGTCAACTATGATTCAAATCATTTCCATAACCATTCAGTGACCCCCCTGGTGCCCTTGGGATGAGGACGCTGTCATCCTGGAAGAGACCACTTAGGATTCGAATGGAAAAGGAAGTGGCTCAGAGCGAGTTTGCATTGATTTGCAGTGATCCTTCCCTCTAAGAGGACAAGCGGACACGAGACTCAAACCATGCCAGCTGATTCCCTCACTGCAGAGGTCAAGCATTCAGACCTCAGCCGTCTCAGTGCGCAGCGCAGCGCACCCACACATGCACTCGCTCACTTGTCAGGACTAAAAGTGAAGGATCATCTGACCATATCACTTTGTTCCACATCTCTGCAGCCTGTGTTTTTTCTGCACCACTCAACTCTTCACTCTCAAATGTGGATTCATCTTCCGCTGTACTATCCCTCTCTGTGTAATTGTCAACAGACTTCTTCTTGCTGTCAGAGTCCGATCACGTCTCTTTTGTTTTTTTCCTTATACATATCACGCCGGCCGGTCATCGGATGTGCGGTCGGCAGAAGTTTCCAGCTTCTTCACAGAGCTTTTAAAGTTTAACTACCGCATGTAAAAAAGAAAAAAAGAAAAAAGAAAGCATCATTCTTTCCTCTCATAAATGAACAGTGTTGGGCACGTTACTTTAAAAAAAGTAATTTGTTATAGTTACTAGTTACTTTCCCCAAAAAGTAACTGAGTTAGTAACATAGTTACTACATGATATAAATTACCAGGAAAAGTAACTATTAAGTTACTTTTTTAAAATAAAATTCTCAAATATGTCAAATTACTTAGACTTCTCTCCCTAACCCCCGTTTATCTGGAACAGGTTCCGCGTCGCGCTGTATCAGCTGTTTGGATCAGTGGTGTGTGGAAGATGTGGAGTCATAAACGGCTGTTTTCCGAACAGTTGATGAACTGAAAATAATGTGTATATAACGTACACTTAAAGGGACAACGAGGAGTTTCTATTTGGTTATAAAAGAGTCTCATATTAATGTGGATGAATCTACGTTACCCACACTTGTTAATGGGTACATTTTCGATAAATATATGGTTTTGTCTCTATCGTTATTTTGTTATTATTGGTGGTGGCGAAGATGCTGGTCGAGCCGACCAACGTTTCTTTACTTTCGGTTTTGTGGCGAGTCATGAGAATAACGCCGCCGAATCGCCGTTTATGGTCGGAACTACAACGGTATGTGATCGTCTTCCAACCTCTGACTTTAATTCTTGATGAATGAAAACATGAGTCTGTCTTGCGCCGGTCAAAGAATTTCACGGTGCGCGGAGGCTCATAAATGTAGTGTGAAAACGCTTCGCTTTTCCAAAACTCCTCGTTGTCCCTTTAAAGAGGAACTAAGCAGGATTTTTCCCATGGCTATGCTACATTTTTCCCTTAAAGCAGATATCAGCTTCACGGCCGTTTCGGCTAATGCTGCGTTCAAGGCAGGCTTTTGAAACCGTAAGTTACAGCTTCAAGTCACAACTACGACTTGGTAGCGTTCCAGGTAACCCGTAGCTCGTGTTTTTACCATCCTGTTGTCTGTGAAAGTTCCCTATAACGGCCACTCGTAACTTCCGACCCGTGAACTCGTACCAGATCGAACTGGTACGACTTCACAGGAAGGAAAAACACAAAGTACGAGTTTCTTTGAACGCACCATGAGTTAGCAGCCCCCGCCCTTGTCAGGCATCAATTGGTCCTCGTGCTACGTCACCACATTCACGCGCATCCCTTGGCTGCACACACAGCCCTTCATGCCGTTCTCTCTCCTCATTGGATAACACTTGTATCCCACAAGGAAAATTTTCTCCTCGGGTTACAGCAGAGCAGAGTGACGGAGAGACTCGTGTTTAGGCTGAAATACTTCATGTAAGTGATTGCTGACGGAAAATAGGACTATTTAGGACTTATATTAACAAAAACATTCCACTGATATCTGCTTTAATTAAAATGCTCCGGAGTAAATCTGACAACATGACTTGTGACTTGTTAGGAGTGAAAATGGAGACTCTCTGTCTTCCACCTGGCATCTCATGGCTGAAAACAAACCTTGCAACATCAGTGTAGTACTTGGTCGCCGCCAAGGTGTCCCAGCTCGGCACCGCGATTCAAACGCGCTCCGTAATCTTCGGATTTTTCGCTGGCTTCGTTGTAAACAAATGCACATGGCCAGGCGGAGGGTTAGCAAAACAGAGGAAAAGCAACCAGACGGGTTTCTGATTGTACTTCTTGAGTCAAGTAACGCTGATAACGGCGCAACATATTGTCAGTAATGGTAACAGCGTTAGTAACTATTTGATTACTCATTACTGAAAAAAGTAGTGCCATTAGTAACACTGTTTATTTTAATGCTTATTTAATTATTCCCATCACTGTAAAGTAAAATTCGTAAGAATTAGAGTTGAACTGTTCGGATCATTGCGCTCGGGCGTCTTTGTTGCTTCAGCCTTACTTGGTCTGGTATGACCACCAGTTTGTTTTGGCTGGCGTGGCGTGGCATAGATATGGCTGATTAGCCCACGTGGCGTGGAGTCAGATGACTTAATGATTCTATCTTTCCACATGTCATGAATAACTATTTTACTGCAAAAATAAAACAAGAGACATGTTTGCAGTTTCCTGCTTGTGAGCTATTCTAATAATGATGGTGGTTGTAGAAAATCCCGGAAAGAAATGGAAAATTAATTATGATATTAATATTAAATGTAGCCTATATACAGCGTTTAACAGTACACACATACAGTATAGTTTCTGTGGGTTTATACAGATAGAGCCAGAGGTGGGTATCTCAAAGGGAGAGGATATATTTGGATGAGGAAGCTAGTGGATATTAAAAATGAAGCAGAAAGTTAATGAAGGCCTATTTGTCAGAGGGCTAGTTATCCAGATTGTAGCAGGATTTCTGACAGCTGGATGAGTGAGGATGTGGCTGGAGAGGAGTTATCAAACAGGAGATAGTTTGAGGGGAAGTGCAGGCTGCTACGGCTCAGCTAAGTAGGCCAAAGGCAGCAGGGAGTGTCACATGAACCAGCGCTGCTATGTTAGCCATTCTCTAGTGTCCTGTTCAGCCACAGAGGGGAGGAGAGGGAGACGGAGAGAGAGGGAGAGGGAGAGTGAGTGAGAGTGCGTCATGTATCCCATGCTGCTTGACGTCTGTGCATGACACTCTAAACCGCACCGCCGAGAAGGGGAAGTGCTCATTTCCATCGGCCCAGAGATGCCACTGACCATGTCTTTAAACCACTAAACCAGCGCTAAAGGTCAGTCGCCGTGTTTTTCCCCTCCCGGCCCGCAGCTTCTTCTATCTGAGGTCACGGAGGCCACAGGAAGTTCAACCTGGTCTTCAGTGTCTGTCTATGTACCGCCTCGCCACCAGCCTCCTCCTCCTCCTCCTCCTCCTCCTCCTCCTCCTCCTCCCCTTCCCTTGACACTCTCTCACAGCCATCACTCTGCGAGCCCTCTAACGGGGGAGATACATCCCCAAGGCAACTGAAGAAGGGATGGCGGCCCTGAGGGGGGGAGAGACTAGAGCGAGAAAGATTGTGATTCCGAGGGGAGCCGCCGGGGAAGGGGTCAAAAGGAACAGTTGTGAGGCCAGAGTGATGAGTAGGGAACAAAAAAAAAAACAGACAACATCTCAACAATCCTGCCCCCTGCTAACTGACATGGCTGTTATTTGCTGGAGGATTTCTCCCCTCTGTGTTTGTAGGCCTACATTCATTTTCTCTGGTCCGGGGTCTGTCTTTGTCCAGCCTGCGGAGGAGGAGAAGGGAGGGGATGGAGGGATGGAGGGGAGGGGAGAAGGGCTCTGTCTCTCTCTGTCTCTCTCTCCACGGCACCAGTTTCCCCAGTAACTGTGGAACCAAATAGACTGGCCATACCAGTTCGCTCTGCAGGAGGAAGTTCCAAGGTTACGTGGGGATAACACAAGATCTCGGGTTCCTGCGAATTCGCAGCAACACAGAAGGCTTTGTTTCTCAGAAAGCCTCTTGATGTGGTGGCGCCGCCGCCGATATTCGCCGCGTGTTTCTCTCGCACAAACATGTTACACACTTGTTCATCCACCTCGTCGACCACATCCACTACAATGTACATGTTGATGAGCGATTTGCCAGCTCCCCTTTATTCCTCGCTGTCTTTTTTTTTTTTTTTTTTTTTTTACGTCACAGCCTCTGTGGCCTAGATTGTTGAAAATGGACCTGGAACACTTGCCGTTTATAGCCTTTCCCCTGTCTCTCCCTGATGAAACAGCAGAGCGCCACTTTCCCACAAAAAAAAAAAAAAATTCTGCTGCCCTTTTCCTCCTCCACTCAGAGTGACAGAAAAGAGCCAGAGCTGCTGCTTTCACAGACAGGACGGAGCGGCTCTTTTTTTTTCTTCTTTTTTTTCCATTGCGCTGGGTTTGATTCCTGTTCTTTGTCCAAAACTAAAATGCCGTTCATGATTTTGGGAATGTTTTCATGTGTGGACCATTTTTTTTTGCAGAATAACAAAGTGTTTTGTAATGAAACATTCACAAACACTCACACACATACACACACACACACCGACTCAAAGCATTGTCACTGCGCCAGAGCAGCAGACACACACAGGAACAGAGAGCAACTTTGTTCACAGTGGCACACACTGCTGTTCACACACACACGCTAAATTATGCTGCACACACATAAACAGACTTACTTAATGAAAGGCGTTTCCTAGTGCACTGATACCAGAAAGGCTGTATTATTAGTTAGTTTCAGGTATAGTATCAGTATATGTATATGTTTGGAATTTATGTTAAAGGGATAGTTCAACATTTTGGCAAATTGGCCCATTGCCATAATCCCTATAGTTTTAGGAGTAGGTTCGTTACCTTTAATTGTCATGCAAGCTTTTTTTAGAATGGTGGAGCAGAGCCGCGAGCTGCTCAGAGCTACACTACGGAGGCTAATGGGATTTCTTGGGGGCTAATGGGTATATCAAACTCATCAAATACATAATCCAACAACTCCAAAACGCTCTGGTGGACAAGTTGTGACCTGCACATTCACCACGCTATGAGATAATAACAGAACGTTACCAGACAGAGTTGTTTTCGAGGTAAATTCATGTAAAAACACTGATGCGCATTCCTGACGGGGGCAGTTTTTCAGCAAGCAGTCTCTGGATTTACCTCAAAAACAACTCTGTCTCATAACATTCCGTTATTATCTCCTAAAACTATAGGGATTATGGCAAAATGTTGAACTATCCCTTTAAAATATATAAGATTATCAGTCTTTATAAATTGTTTCAGTGATTGTCATGATCAATACATGCTTATGTTTGGAATTTATGAAAAAAAAAGAAATTCACATATCTTACAGTCCTTATCAGTTAGTTTTACATCTCCAATTGGTCAATAGTAGTAGCCTATAGCCATAAGGGTACTTTGTATTCTGGTTAAACTGAACCTTGGTTGTTTTTTCTGCTTGGTATGATCCTCTCCAGTCACACCAAAACAGTCGCACCCTGAGGCCTGAATCTGACTGAACTGAACCGGAGCGAACACATGTGATGTCAGAGAAAAAAATGTCTGCCGTGTTACAGGTAGGCCTAACAGTCGACCTGCTCACCACACACCACACACCTGTCTCGGTCAAAGCTTTCTGGTTGTTTGGGACGAAGCTGACCCTGACCGGACGTTTGTATCCACCTGATGAATCAAAGTCCAGTGATCAGTGTCTTTTAGCTCCATGTTTGGCCTCCACCACCTCCTGATGGAAATGAATAGCTGGTAAACACACTGTCACTGTGTTCACCAGCTGCTCTCTGACTGTCTGTCTGTGCTGCAGTGGACAGTGGAAAACCTCTGCTGCTGCTGCTGCTAAATGAGGTTGATGAGATCAAAACATTAAAACTGTCATAGTTGCCCATCATGCTCCTTCCCAGTTCCCACGGCAACACATATCTATTGCTTACCTAACAGCAGTACGCAGATGTGTGTGTGTGTGTGTGTGTGTGTGTGTGTGTGTGTGTGTGTGTGTGTGTGTGTGTGTGTGTGTGTGTGTGTGTGTGTGTGTGTGTCCCTGTGGCTGCCCCAGGGCTCAGGAAATCAAACAGGAAACATACAGCTTTCATTTCAGACAAGGCTTCAGGCTTATGCGAGTGCATTATTGATAATGTTAACACTGATTGTGCTCAGGGCATACATTTATACATCCTGCCGTGTGCATATAATAGCCTATACGTGTGTGTGTGTGTTTGTGTGTGTGTGAGCTTTCAATTTACCTTGCTGTAGTGTGTTTCATTTCCACTAGATGGGAACAATGTGCAGGGAACAAATGACTCTGGCTTCTGCCGGTTCAGTGAAGTGTTAAAGGAGTGATGGATGATGGGTAGGGTGTTGTCTGTCTGTCTGTCTGTCCAGGCTGCTGATAATTGAACATTTTTACAGCCTCTCCTACACACATTCAGCAAATGTTCCACGTTTGTGTGTGTGTGTGTGCGTGTGCTTCGTTTCATTTAATGAGTGTCCTTGATGTTGTTAGAGGTGTGAATGGTGGAATATTTGATGATTAAACGGTGAGGTGAATGCATGTGTGGGAGTGTCAAATGAACCACACACACACACACACACACTGAGCCGTGGCCTCAGATCCGGTCTAATGGCATCAGGCAGGCTTCAGCAGGGGGAGGCCAAGCTGCTGTTCATTTCAATTAGAGACATGTCAAGGAGCGATCCCACGCAGCGTTCCCGCCCTAATTCAGCTCATTTCATATTTATGAGCGAGAAATACAATACAACAACACGTAAACACTTGATCGTGCTGCTCCCCGAGGGGAGTTTTCACTGATGATGGATAATATGCGCGGCCTGTGTTTGGAAATGCGACTGATGTTGAGTGTGTTTATGGAGGAAAAAAAGGAGGACAACTACTGAGAGATCGGAGTTTTTACTTGTGTCGCTGAAGTGTTTACATAGGAAAGACTGGGAGTGTATTTGCATAAGTGGATGATTCTTGTGCAACGCCTGCAGTACTGTAAGTGGGCCCTCATGGCCCCAGAGGTGGAGCTGGATGTACAGCAGTAGTAAACGCTCGCAGAATGAGCGAGGAAAGCAGTGTTTAACCAATTTGTGCAAAAAGATGTCTAGCGATATCTCTCCTTCTCGTACTGAAGCGATGTGGCCTGTTTTCATTCATCTTGGAATGCACTGCTCTCTTGTGGCAGGAAGAGGCCGCTGACTCCGGAAACTAGTCGTTGGATCCGTCTTTTCTGTCTTGTTTGTGAGCATGACCATGAATGTACTGCAGGGGGATTTCTGTATAAACAAGTTGACATTTTTAAAAGAACTAGCTAGGAAGTTCACACAGATTAAAATTAAATAGTTTATGGCCGTAGTTCACAACTAATTTCATGGTACCAAAAACGGAACTAGTTCATGTTCATTTCTCAAGTCAAGCTTATTCATGTAGCATCTTTAACCAAGGTGCTTTACAATTACAAACAATGCAATTGCAAATACATTAGATCAGTGGTTCACAACCTTTTTTGGCTCGTGACCCCATTTTGACATCACAAATTTCGATTGCGGCCGTCAATCAAGATGCACCTGATCAGATATTTTTATGATGCAATTTATTTAAACTCGATTTATATTTGAGAGAGTGAAAGTATAGAATACAGTAAGACTGTGTGTGGTGTTTTTAATCATAGTTTTAAAAAGAATAGTAATTATCAGTATTTTTTTTTTAATCAAATAGACATTTCAGGCGACCCCATTTGAATTCCAGGCGACCCCACCTGGGGTCCTGACCCCAACGTTGAAAAACACTGCATTAGATAAAGACACAATAAAATAGATGTAAAATCTACAAGAAAACATTAAGAACCATCATGATAAAAACAATCAACTTGGAGTGTTAAAAGCCAAGTAGAAGACGTGGGTTTTTAGCAGGGATTTAAAAACCCAGGTGGCAAATTGGAAATCCAATAAGTGATGTATTCCCATAGACCGTGCTAAAATCTTCCTAGCTGACGTCCCTTCCACACTGCCATTGGCTGTTAGCCACGGAGCCAGGTGTTGCACATCTGCAGGTCTTGTTGTCGACTTGAACACATTCAATATATTATTTTCTCTTCCCATTTTTGTTTAGTTTAATTCAATAGGTGACTTTGACAACACAAAACAATACTTTGATAAAACGAAACATTCTCGCAAAGTCTGAGATGGAGTTTGTGGTTCATGCTAATTAGCAAATCTTAGCTCGCTACATGAAACCAAGATGGTGACAGAGGTGAACATTGTGCATCAGTACATGTTCACTTGTCGTAGCCCAGTGGTTCTGCTGCATTTTATTTTTCAATTTATATTCGATAAAGTGAAAGTATAGAATAGAGTTGTTTAAGAGTGTCTGTGGTGTTTTATAATTTTTATAAATATTTTAATCAGTAATTTTTTTTATCAATTACTAGACATTTCAGGCGACCCCACATGGGGTCCCGACCCCAAGGTTGAACAATACTGTCGTAGCCTTTCTCTCCTGGTGCCAAGAGAAACACACACTGTGCTGTTTATCAGCTGATTATTAAAGTGAGAGAAAGTGAACTTTTGAAAGAGGAAATAACAAATTAGGCTATTCACTTTACTCATGAAACTTATCAAGATATTAAAGCATGAGTAGACACAACGTTTATGTTGGACAAGAGGGTTTTTTTGTAACTGCATTGCCAGTCTATCTATCTACCAATCTATCTTGGTATGCTCTAAAAATGGCTCAGAGTAATGACCTGTTATTCAGCATGATTTGCCAGCATTCAGCTCAAGCAGCCTACCTGTTCTGACTAAACACAATTAGTTTTATCTAAAAGTGGATGTGCAGAAATTGTAAAGGGTTAAACCGTCTTTTTTGTTCCCCTGGTGTCACGTTTCATGTGGTCCATGTGTGACTGAGAGATCTCTATTTATTTTTGGTATCACTTCCTCATTGCAGAGAGTTAGTTAGAGGTGGCGGTGACCTGTGAGCTATTGTAACCTGCTGCTGGGGCCATTTCACCTGAGTCATGCTGACACACAGAGTCAGGACAGCATGAGGGGTTGGGAACGGAAGAACAAAGACTGAGGAATGGAGCGAAAGTAAAAAAAAAAAACTGGCACATGAACACAAACATCAACATTATTAGTCAAATGGAAAGATACATTTGCAACGTGATAAGCTCTGTGTTATCCTTTCCCTTGACGTGATTGGCCTTTCCCGAACCGGCCTCCTCCGACTGGTCTGCATCTACAGGTTTTTTTTGTTTTTGTTTTGTTTTTTCTCCGTGACTCAGTACACTTCAAAAAGCACTGCCTCTTATGGCACGTTTCCATGGCAACCGCAAGGGGGAGGGGTGGGGTCAGTCGATGGTGAAGCACGCAGGAGCCATTTCCTAATAAACCCACTTTTATTGTCTCTCTGTTTTCTCCTGTGCCAAATGTAAACATGCCTCAACGGATGAGAGAAAAAGAAACAGGAGAGACGGAACACGACACTGAGCGCGTTCGGAGGGAGGGGGGGTTTATATTGGCTTTCTCTTTTACGGGTGTTGCATTCACTGTCACGTAGTTTATGAGAGTTCGCCCGTCCTTGACCCCTTTGTCCGCAGACAGTGTATACATGCAAAGAGACTGTATGTACGTGGCAAAAACAACTCTGTACGAGCTCATTGGGCTCTGCCAAGAACTAACCCTTTAAAACATTTAAGTCACAAGTTTATTTTTTTTTACACCAGCAGTGTCTGATTTTTTTGGCCACTTGGGGGCAGTGGAAACAAGTAGTTGTATAGCAAATGTGTATGGTGAACTTGCAGCTATGTGTTGCTTGTCCAAATCAAAGACAGATGGATCTTCTGTTTGAGTTTTTCATCTTCACTATTGCCAAGTGCCTGGCCCAGTAGAGGACCACTGGGGCGCTCTCTATGATAATGTGAGATCTTGAAGCTATATTAAGAAAATTAACAACATTAAATTGAATTCAGCCTCGAGAGAGACCGGCAGCCCGTCCAGGATAACCTCCAGCTAAAATGATTAATGGAAAATGATTGAATGTATTAACGTATGAATGAACGATTTGAACTAAATTAAGACATTCAGGTTACAGAATATTATTAAAAATTGTGTTTTTGGAGTGAAGTGTGTGTTTGCGTCCACCTGATTACTCCCGGTCCAATATTATAAAACAGATTGGTCTTTGATGAGGAATGGCTGAACCATGTTCAAAGCCCTTATAAAATACTCAAAAAAAATAACCATTGTGTACCAAGTAAATCATCAAGGTTTGTTTCTTTATTCTACTCAATTAGCTCAGGGGTAGGAGAGGGTGAGGGGGCAGCAACTGCAGGAGAAGTAGGAGAGCAGGCATCACTCTGCAGAGTAGGACTCCTAATTGTTGTATTTTCTTTATTGTACAATGAAAAAAACATGTGAAATTAAATTTTCAGATGTCTTACATGTTTTTGAAGCCAAAATTAAAACGGATAAATCACTGTTTTTCTTGAGAGACTCTCTTTCACAAAAATGCATTTTTCTCAGCTTTCTAGAAAAAAAGTTGTCTTTTTGGTGCAACCAGGCTCTATTCAACTTAAGCTCAATCAAGAATGGAACAAGGTACAATACATGTATTTTTCCCTACTTAAATAGAGAGTCACCTCTTTCCTTTGAGCTATTTGATATTTTCAGAGTCATAGTACAAAATATTCTCTGGGTCTTGAAATATTACTCAAAATGCCCTGAAACGCTGGCACATGGCACTGACCATTTTATAAAAGGGCTGGCACTCAATGAGTTAAGATCACACCGTCAAAAGACTCAAAGTGAAACCTTAACAGGCACCACATAGTCTACAACCAAGAGACCAGGAGGAGACACAGTAATAGTAAAAGTTTTCAATGAGACGTAATGACTAATCTTTTGACAAACTCGCCACGTGTGGGTGCAAGAGTTGATGCACAAGAGTTTGTTCACAGAGGATGAAATTCAAAATTCAGTCATTTATCAACTACAATAGCACTCGCATCATTTACATAATCAAATCTCCCCATGTCTGTTATATGTCAGCCAAACCAAATGCTCTCCAAAACAGTTCTGCAGAACATGAGGCTTGACTACATGATGACACGACGTCGCCATGTGAACACTAGTCACTGATTGGCCTCTGCTTTGAAATCCATGGAGAGGATTGTCCCCTGAAGGAGGCGGGAGCATGGACGCAATTTTCAAGGTGTCATGTTTAGTTTTAGTTTAGTTTAGTTTAAGTTTAAGTTTATGTCGGACATGTTCAAAGAAATAAAACATAATACAGAAATGGACAGACATAACAAATAAAAACTTTGCAAAGACAACATATGAACAAAAAAATAAAATAAAATAAAATAAATTGAAAATAAAGGTAATTTGATTTTTTTTTTTTCATATCCGAAAAGGAGTGAGAAGTAGTCAAACTTATTTACTCCCACCCCTTATTCATAAATTATCTATCAAGTTATCTCGTCATTATGGTCTATACAATAAATTACTTCATGAGTTATTTAACTGGATTTATTCTAATATATATTTATATACATATAGATGTATTCTAACATATGATACTAATCTTTATCTCTCTATATAGTCATATACATATAAAAACATACAAACACATTCATACATACAAAGACAAACTGAAAGTAACACGAACAGAGCAACAAATAAACTAAGTCATGTATTGAGTCTAACAAATAAATACAGAATAAAGAAGTTTAGATAGATAGAAAATAGCTGCTATTATGTAACTCCAGTACCATGCCATGACAAGGCTTGACACAATGAGGCCCTGGACATAGAAAGGCCACCATCCCCTACATTTTTGTGTCTCTTTGTGGTGGTTTTGCATCAACCACACAAACTCGACTTTTTACAATCTGAAATTTATAGCCCCTTCTTATTTGTAAAGAATTAAATAACGTCTTGAAAGGTCAGAACCTGCACCTGAAGCAGGTTCGGTCCACTCGTTTGTCGGGAAAACTATTTGAGCAATCCATTGATAAAACCAGCAACCAAATACATTTAGATGTGCAGTCATTACAAGAACAGACTGTCTTGTTTCAACACACAACTTCCTCATTCAGTGGAAGCACAGCTCAAAGGTTAATATATTCGGTACAGTATAGATTCATTGTGGAGGCTGCAAGAGATTCATAAAGTGGAGGGAAATATCAGGTGTGTCAAGGCAACAGTTCCTATGCATTAGTCCAAGAGGATGGCCTTATGTGACACAGCCTTTTCACTGTTTCTCACTTCATGAAATTACAAGCTGTGTGAAAAAAGCAACCTCTGTTTTTGACGTGTGCTTCAGGTCAAGTCACGGGGTTGTTGCTTTGCGGTTAATATCACATTCATAGTGTTTCTTTCGGTTTCAAGATGTAAGCCTACGTGGATAAAGGAATATTAATTTACTGTAACAGGAACACAAGACAATGTTCTTCTAAAACAATTCTCTGCTTATGAGTCATGAACAGAGCAGACTCGTGTGGCCGGGATGCCTTTCTTCACCAAAGCTGATTTGCAAATAATAGGTGCTGTGTTGTTGGTGCAGGGTGTTTCCCCACGCATCACATGTTGTCCTGGCCATTTCTCTCACCAGTCCATCCTACAACTTCCTGCCAAAGATAATGACAGTCACTTTGACGTTTGCAAGGCTGGGAGGTTTCCTATGAATTGCCCAATGGATTCCTTGGAAGATCTACACCACATAACCACGTTTGTGGGAGTTACTCACAGGCTGAGTCCGGAGGGAATGTCAGGAAATTCACTTGAAAATGTCTGTTGGAAATGCTGGGAATGTGACACATTGTTTTTGTATACAAGTTAGATTCCTTGTTAATTTAGTCAGGATTGGAAACATGTGATCACATTGACCCTTTTCATTGTATCTTCCAGGACAAACCTTTGATTGGGCACAGATCTCCTTTTGACATCCTGTTTTTATTCCTTTATCCTTTAAAAAAAAATCATTTTCAATTTGTTTTGTTTTGTAATAAGACCAGTATTCAACTGTGACATTTAAGTGGAACTGTTGAGATTAGTAAATGTGCTCACTGGGGTGAACTAAATCTAAATAATCTTAGGTAAAAGGTTTAACTTTGGTGAACCCTGTCCTGCAATTAACATTTAATCAGACAGTGCTGACATTTAATTGAATGGTGAAAAAAAACAAAAACACTTTTATACAACCTGCTGTCTGAACACAAAGATTTGTAGCCTATTGTTTCTGTGTCACCTTTTATACAATAAGGAACTTAGCTAACTAGACTAAATAGCACTATACAGTAGCTGTTGTGGCTACCAAGTACTACTAGCAGTCCACCAGCTAGCGAGCAAGTCAGCTTGCCAGACACAGTCGCTCTGCTTAAAAATAGCTTTAAAAAGCTATTGCTAGGTCACACATTGGAGATATCTTTTCATTTGATCTCTAACAGTGTCCGATGTTATCAAAGATATTTCAGCCTGATGTAGACAACTAGCATTAGCATACACTGAAAAAATGTAATTACTGTAGTTGACTTTACTTTTTTTTTTAAATGAGGAAACTGATTGCCTCAACATTTCCAAGTAAAGTAGATCATTCATTCTAAGTTGTTAAGCTGAAAATAACTGGGTTTAGACAACTTATGTCAGCCATTAAATTTAATTCAAATTCAAAGACTTTATTGTCATTGTGCAGCACACAACAAAATGTATTTGTGCAGCCTCTAAAAACAATACTCTAGAGTCTAAAATACGGTTTCTGTTAAGTTTCTATGGAGGATGGTTCTTCTTATTCTTCTCCTTCTTTTTTTTCTGTGGCAACCATAGAGCCATGGTGGCAACCAGCTTTAAAGGCGCATTACCGCCATCTTTCTCTGAGCATGGTTAATCCTCAAATAAAGGTTACTTTAGCCTGATGACCTCAATTACTTTCCTCACCAGAAAGTTGTATTAACTATATGTAAACTAGGAGGGTCAACAAATTAACCAGATATCAGTTAAGATCACTTTTTATTTTAAGTAAAGTTCAAAATGACATTTTACAGTGTAGGATTCTGGCAGGAGCCTGCAAAACTAGTGCAGCAAAGATGACGTCCACCTTCTGAGGCTTCGTTTGACACATCAGGACTGCTGAGGTTGCAGTTGGGGCTTGGTCTCATTGTGCATTTATGCAACATATGACACAGTTCACAGACCTAGCCCCAACCATATGACACAGTTCACTACACATGAAATCACATCCCTCAGGAACTCTGAGTAAATGCTGGGAAATTGGCAGATTAAATTGGTCAGATGTGGACCCATGTGTGACCAGCATAGAGCCCTCTGGGACTCCACACATGAATTCATTTATTGTGTGATTTTATACCAAACTCAACTTCCCAGAATTCCTCAGGTTTCACATCTATACCTGAACCCACAAGCTCAACAAATACTGGCCAATGTGGCCCAGAACCCACGATGTCAACAGGTCAACAAAACCCCTGTGCTTCTCTTTCTCAGCTGCTGCACCCAACTCTCTCTCAGCAACACGACGGCCTGTTTAAGATTAACCAACAGTGAACAAAGCTAATGTGATGCCAGTGACTTTGACACAAAGTCAGCCGGCTGATTTTACAAGCAACAGGAGCCACAAAGCAGAGTGAGTGCTGCGTTAGCGAACACTGTAAAGAGAGCAAAGCAGCTAGCAGTGACCTCCTCAGCTGCACAGTCAGACAATCCTGCAGCTCACTGAGCTTTACAAGGCACTGGAAAGGAGCTCTCCCCCTCTGCGGACCTGGTAATGTTAACTGGGCCTGGCATAGCAGACTGCAGCTGTTCAGCTTTTGCAGAGTTATATTGATTTAGGTGAACATTTTCAGCCAGTTTTATTACTAAGTAAGTGTATTGTAAGGTCATTGCATTGGATACCCAAAGGCCTAACTGCTAATTTGATGTCAGTGTGTTTCACACACATTAGACTGAAGGGACATTCACAAGCTCGTCCATTTAACTAACCAACTTCTTATATCCTGGTACCTTTATCCAACATGGACTGGCCCTTAAAGGGATAGTTCAACATTTTGGCACATTGGCCCAATGCCATAATCCCTACAGTCTTAGGAGTAGGTTCATTATTTGTCGGTGCAAGCTATTTTTAGAATGGCGGAGCAGAGCCGCGAGCTGCTCAGAGCTACGCTACGGAGGCTAATGGGATTTCTCAGTTTCCCTCATCAAACTCAACAAATACACAATCCAACAACTCCAAAACGCTCTGGTGGACAAGTTGTGACCTGCACATTCACCACGCTATGAGATAATAACAGAACGTAACAAGACAGAGTTGTTTTCGAGGTAAATACAGAGACTGCTTGCCGAAAAACTGCCCTCGATAGGAACGCGCATCAGCGGTTTTGCATGAATTTTCCTCAAAAACAACTCCGTCTTGTAACGTTCTGTTATTATCTCATAGCGTGGTGAATATGCAGGTCACAACTTGTCCACCAGAGCGTTGTGGAGTTGTTGGATTGTGTATTTGATGAGTTTGATGAGGGAAACCAAGAAATCCCATTTGCCTCTGTAGCGTAGCTCTGAGCAGCTCGCGGCTCTGCTCCACCGTTCTAAAAATAGCTTGCACCGACAATTAAAGGTAACAAACCTACTGCTATGACTAAAGGGATTATTCTTTGCAATTTTAACCATTTTATCTGTTGTTCTTATTTATTGTTTAAATGAATGGCACTGATCTCCAAGTGGTAGACGTGTGAAACACAATAGAATGTCGCATAAGAATGGCAAATAAATCTAATCTAAGCTAAATCCTGGTTTTATTGTTCAGATTCTCATATGAACCGTTGCATCAAGCTCCTCTGTTTCCATCAGGACATTGTGACATCGAAGCTTGTTGTTTCAAAATAAAATAAAAGCCTGTGGAGAAATGACTTACAGAACAGTATGTCTTTGTTTAACGATGTTTTGATTGGAACGTGTGCCTCTCTTTGCAGTCAGTCAGAAACTTGTTCGCAGAACATTTCTAACGGTCCAGCGAGCTTACATCCGCCTCACCGGACTGGTAATTACTGGTTAACCACACCAGCAGCTTGTTTGTTTCACTGCTGAAGAAGAAGAAGCGCCTCCACACGTTATGTGTCAATGATAAACATTCATTAATGACTCTAGGGGTCTTTCTCTCTTGCTTAATGTGTCATCAACCAGCTTTTAATGTTAATGCACCCGCTCAACATGTAAGCGCTCTGGTTTCTAATCGGAATGCAGTCTGGTGTCGCTTATACAGTTGACGTTTTTGCCCTCTATTTTATTCTGTAAAACAATGGCTTGTTAACTCGCTTGAAAAGACCAAATGCAGTGTAGCCGATGCATTCAGACCAGCTGGTGCAGCAGTCTGTCGGCCAATGGATTTCTACACTGTGGAAAAAGCAGTTAAATAGTCCTTGCATGAATTTTTACAACTGACTCAAACATTTAAAAAAACAAATGACACCAGTCAGACAGGGTATGACGTTGTCTAGTTCCACTGTCTCTTTATCATCGTCATCAAAGTGAAATAAAATCCAGTTTTATTTCATGAATGTTTACTGTCACCATGGAAACAAATGCTGGTTTAGTAGCTTAGCCATTAACAGCAAACAATAAAAATAAATATGAACAGCCATGCTATCAAATGCCTTCAGCAGGTCCATCACTTCCTGTTATACTGCTAATAAAACACACAGGCTAATATTTTTCAAAAGATAGTTTGGACTAATACTTTGAAAAGAAAAGTGATCTGCCTCAAAACAGAGTTCAAACTCTGAGACAAATTTTTAAGACAGATTTGAGAGGATTTGGAGAAAAATGTCAGTAGATATTTTTGCACCGTTTTTCATTTATTTGTACATTAAATAATGTATTCACAAATGTGTAAATACATTCTGTGTTAGATATTTTTTTGTAGCCTATTTGTGGAAGCTACAGTATTTCCTACACACAGATAGCCTAATGCTCATTGTCAACCTGTTCACACAGTTAATATTGAGTCGACTTCCTGTTGGCGTAAATGATCAGAGAAACTAAACCTACATTAGTCATAAAGCAATCAAGATATGACGCTTTGACGTGGACTGTTAGGGCGGTTATGATGCGGCTCTCAGCTTGTGGTGTGGTTCAGTTAAGATGCTGAACGCGCCCTCGGTGACCGTTGATGCAGCTAATGTGGCACCAACGTCATCTGCTGCTTCAGGCTGACACGCCATAAAGGAAAAAGCCTTGGTTTCGAAGGTCCCTGTTGCAGGATATTCTCAGGGATAACCTTTATTTCTCTTCTTTCAAATGTAGATTAATAAATTGTCTTTACATTAAGCTTCATTAAGATCTCATAGGTAGCCCATATTCTTTCAAAAGCAGACATTTAGTAAAGTGTTGTTTTTAGTGGATTGTGAGTGAACTTTGTGTGAGGCAGAAGTGTCAGCACAGAAATAATGAAGACATGCAATTTAGATATTGTATAACCATCTCTATAGTTTGTTCACAAGAAATCTTAGTGCTGCACACACTGGTCTGTATTCTGTGACTCAGGATCTTGATGTATGAGAAAGTAACTCTGATGATGTCATAAGTCAATTAAAGGTTGGGTTGGAGATCTTATTCTGGAGCATTTTTTTTTTTTACTAATCTGCTAGAAATCCTCTTAACAACCGATTGCAACTGAGTAAATAAAGGCTTTTTCACAAAAAAAAAAAAAAATCCCATGACCGGGGAACGAACAAGCCTCAAAAAACACCATCCAATCACGTACAATGTCACGTTGTATAGTCAATTGGATCGTGATGTGTCCATCAAGCTGCCGTCTCTCTCCCTCCTCTGGCGTGTGCGATCAGAGTCTTCACCGACATCCGTGGAAAAGCCACACTCCAGTCTGGTGGGTGGCATGATAGCTCTGGCAACGTACGTTAAGAGTTTTCACCCACGTCCACGGAAAGGTGAAGGCGTGAGTGGCTTCAGACAAAGTTTGAGGAAAGGGGCTGGGACTTTTGACTATATTCACCACAATGACAATGGCAGTGAAAGATTTCCCACCGGGTTTCACTTCCGTGCAGGGGAAAAATCCATTTATGTTAATATTGCATAAAAACATTGCAAAGAGTTAAAGGGATACTTCACCCAAAATCGATAATTCACCAATTTTCTACTCACTGTCATGCCAAGGAAGGGTTTGGGTTAGGAGGTTTGGAGTTCCATGGGGGTCCGGCTGGCAACGGATTTTCTTGTAATGGCAGCAGATAGAGTTCACTTTTGAATCATCCAAAACACACACTATGAAACATCCAGATACCTCCATACTGCTTGTCCGTACTGACCCAAGTGTCAATTTGCTGTGAGATGTTCTTCCGTGTCATCAAACATCCAAACGCCTCTCAGCAAATCTCGCACAAACATCAACAGTATCATGTAAGTAGCATGTAAATTGGTGAATTGTTGATTTTGGGTGAAGTATCCCTTTAATAAAACATTTGAGGCAGAAAGCTGTTAGAAAGAGATGGTACATCTGAATCCGAGATAAAGAAGCTGAGTATAATTTCTGTATTCACATGTATATCAAAGAAGAAGGTATGTGCAGCTTGTGTGTCTGTGGAACAGGTACTCAGTGGTGTCCTGAGTGGGTTAAGGTGATGACACAGCAGAATGGGCACCTAGCACCTGTAACAAGGGAAATCCGATCTTGCATTCATTTTATCAAGAACGTTTTGGGGCAGAGCTTTAGAGAGAGTGTGTGTCAATCCTTGATCCATCAATCCAAAAGTGATGGAGGATTCTCTCTCATTGATATTCCTCTGTATGTATTTCTGTGGTGCTGCACCCCCCTGCTGCTTGAGTGGCCTTTGCAATCTCCAATGTGTCTCTCCAGGGCCATTATTTTAATCTGGCTTCATCTCTGCTTCCTCTTAAAAGGTCTTTGATTTATCTTTTTTCATTAATGTAAACACCAGGTCTGGTTTGGTACCTGGTCCTCGACTGCACACAGCTGTGGGAATGGCCCCTGTCCAATTGGCATTTAAAGAGGAACGAAGCAGGATTTCTCCCGTGGCTTTGCTACATTTTTACCTTCATTAAAAAGCTCCGGAGTAATTGTGATAGTTAACTTGTGACTTGTTACAAGTGAGAATGGAGGCTCTCTGTCTTCACCTGCATCTCATGGCTGAAAACCAACCTTACAACACCAGTGTAGTACCTGGTCGCCGCCCCAGTGTCCCAGCTCTCGTCTCAGCACACCGCAACACAAACGTGTTATGTAGCCCCTAATCTTTTGTTCATGACGGTTAAGACTACACAAACACACGTCGTAACATCGTATATGTTATGTAACGTTTTCCACCGTTCCATTTATTGATTTTTCGCCGGCTTTGTTGTAAACAAATGCACATGGGTGAGAGGAGCGTAACCAAAACAGCGGTAAAGCGAGCGGACTTGCATAGTTCCCCTTTAAAGGGATAGTTCAACATTTTGGCAAATTGGCCCATTGCCATAATCGCTATAGTCTTAGCAGTAGGTTCGTTACCTTTAATTGTCGGTGTAAGCTATTTTTAGAACGGCGGAGCAGAGCCGCAGGCTGCTCAGAGCTATGCTATGGAGGCTAATGGGATTTCTTGGTTTCCCTCATCAAACTCATCAAATACACAATCCAACAACTCCAAAACGCTCTGGTGGACAAGTTGTGACCTGCACATTCACCACGCTATGAGATAATAACACAACGTTACCACACAGAGTTGTTTAAGAGGTAAATTCATGCAAAACCCCTGATGCGCGTTGCATTCAGGGACAGTTTTTCAGCAAGCAGACTCTGTATTTACCTCGAAAACAGCTCCGTTTCGCAACGTTCCATTATTATCTCATAGCGTGGTGATTTTGCAGGTCACAACTTGTCCACCAGAGCGTTTTGGAGTTTTGGGATTTTGTATTTGATGAGTTTGTTGGGGGAAACCAAGAAATTCCTTTAGCTTGCACCGACAAATAAAGTTATGTTTTTGTAGATGAAGATGTAATTCAAATTCATATCTTTGCGTTACATATTTGATGTAGTTTGTTATATTTGGCTAAACTATAGACAGGAAGCTCCTCCACAGCCGCTCTGAGGCTGCAGTATCTTTTCCCTGAGCTCAGCACTGAGAACAGGATGTAGTACAGGTCACTGGAGTCCGTAACTATCCTACTTTCCCCGGTTCTAAACCGCTGCGTGTAAATGTCCTGTGCTGTGCAGCTGAGTGCACCACCCCGGACAGCGCTTTGTGGTCCTGTTCCACGGCCTCTTGAACCCTGCTGGAGATGGGGACTGCAGCCCCCGGCCTCCCTGGAAGGAAGACTGTCAATCCACAAAAAACATTGAAATGTAGTTTCCCCTCTGGACTGAGTCGGGGTCCAGGGACAAGTGTGATGAGCAGATAGGGTTCCAAATAATGTACCTTTATTAACAACATTAAAGTTTCCAAAATGTCAGGTAAAGAGACCCCGAGAAGTTTGCTTTTGGTTATAAAAGAGTCTCATATTAATGTGGATGAATCTACGTTACCCACACTTGTTAAGGAGTCCATTTTCGATAAATATATTGTTTTGATATTATTGTTTAGTGGTCGACTCGCCCAGCATTTCCTAGTTTCAGTTTCCCGTACGCTGCCCGGTGGTGTTATTCCCATGACCCACCAGATTGTTTATAGTCAGAACTACGACGGTATCTGATCGTCTTCTAACCTCCGACTTTCACTCTTGATTAATGAAAACGTTTCTTGGCAAATGCTTTCGTTCTCGTCCGTCTTGCGCCGGTCCAAGAAATTCACCATGTGCGCGGAGGCTCATGGGAAATGTAGTGTGAAAACTCTTCGCTTTCCGAAACTCCTCGTTGTCCGTTTAAATAGTGAGTGGTTCATTATCTTTAAAATAAAATAACAATATTATTATTGGACTCTAAAACATGAATTTTAGGGAAATTCATTAAACTTGAAATGTCTGATTTCATTTTCAGACTTACAGACACATTTGAACTTATTGGGAGTTCACTCAACTCATGAAATTATTATTATTTTTAAATGAACCTATTAACAGCCTTCCCAGCTTGCATTGCTTGAGAACTAAACCTCCTTTGTTGTAGTTTGAAGAAAACAGTCATAAGTGAACTTGCTGTGTCTTACAAGGGGAGATTACGCTATGTCATGATCTTTTCTTTGCATAATAATGAAAACAGAACTGACCACATGCAAAAATGAGTAGCTCCTGAATTCAGTTCCTTTCCCCTGAGTAAAACAACGCTTCTTGTCTTTGTACTGATTCTGGTACTTCTCTTGCTTCTAAGATCATGTTGACTCAACTAGAGCTTCTACAGCAAGTTCATTGTGACACAGTCAAGTAAACTAAGAGGATTGAGTCCAACCAGACTAACATCAAGTTCATTTGAATAGAAAAGTATTTTCATTTTTAATCATTATCAAGTTACGTAACGTCTATCTCAACCATCTCAACCATCTGAGGCAGCCCAGACAACACAGCCTTACATGCGAGCATCTGTTGTAACTCTGCTGTTATGCAAAACTTGAAATGACCACATTCTTCCCTCTATGATACCCACAATAGGCCACTGCTGCTTTTTGTCTTTGTCTGATTTCCCGACAAAGCTGATGCTATTTTGTTAGCCGTTGCAAAGCCGGTGTCTGTGAGCTTCGTTAAATTGAAGTTCTCTAAATGGTCCCTGCAGACAACCACTTCATTAGAGGATGATGGTTTCACAAAAATAGCTATGAGAAGATGTCGGTCATGTATTGCAAAATCTGCAGAAAATCTCTATGTTGGGATTTGATGCTTCCTGTCCTGAGCAGGTTTTTGCAGCGTAGCGAAATAAAGATGTTTGATTTTGTATCTACAGCAGGTATTATCCATAATCCTTTCATAAACAAATGTGCACGTTGCATGAAGCGTAGCTGTGCTTGTTTTGGCTGACCAGCAGATTCCAGTATGCCTTACAGTGATGATGGACTCTGCAACCTCCAATCGTGTCCATGCAGGTCCACAGCATGGAAATTATAACCCAAATGTTTACTTGGCAACACAAGTCTTCATCACTGCCTAGATTCATTGAAACCTTCCTTTTTACATTACCCATATAACCATTTGCCCAAAACACTATAAAACCTTATTTTAGTTCCCCTCCATTGGTTTCCAGTGTCTTTTAGAACAGTTGTTAATGTGCTTTTACTTATACGAGCCTCCTAATGGTTTAAGATCGGCTTACATCGCAGATTCTGTGTTGTTGTTGTGATCCTCCATGAGCTCTTAGATTTTCTACAACCAAGGTTTTAAATACACATAGTCTTTTTCTCAGATAATAGGCATTACAGCTTATTGTGCTCTGGAGCAGCCTGCCAAGAGCTAGAGGAGATGTGGGCTCAACATTTTAAAACAGCAGCTAACCTACTTATTAAATCAGGCTTTTAATTAATCCTCTCATATTTTTTTGATTCTCATTTTCTTTCATTTTCATTTCCTTCATCATCTACTGTCTTTCTATAGATTCATTTCATTGTCCTTCTACCCTTATTAATTAAACAATCCTTATTGTGCTCCTATATTCTATACAGTATATTCTTATTATAAATGACATTGTTTTTCAGAAAAGTACTACAGTATGTTGATGCCATTAGAAATTATTAATGATAATAAATACAATAATCATGATCATGATTATGAAATGTTCCATTTTTTGACCATTTATAGCCATAAAAAAGTGACTGTTGCTAGAGCAACAGTGCAAACACACCACACACTCCACATTCATCTCGCTCATCGCCGGTCATCCGTCATGAGTTGTACATGTAGCGACAGGTGTGTCACAGCAGTGCCTCTGTTTTCTCTGTGACCTGCCTGTTTTACTGCTATGATGTTGGGTAACATGACATGATTGACAGGATGCTGAGGCTCCGCCCTGCCTGTCATTCATTGGTACTTCAGAATGAGATGTGCACCAATGAGATCTCCCACCACGTCTGATAACATTTGGTGTTTTCAGAGGATGCTCTCAGTAGTTACTCTGTGTAGAAAACCTTGTTTAAATATGGAGCTTTTCTCATCTGGAGTTCAGATGTTGTTTATGGGGTTGATTTCCTTCCAATCACAAACTCAGTTTCATTTTATAATTACTGTAATACGTATTTTGCTTATATTTGATGGAGTTTCATCCAGCACAGTGCAGGTAATTACATGCTCTCTCCTTCTGCTTTTCTATTCTCTACATCTGACTGTTTTTCTGTGAGTGTGTGTATGTGTATGTGTATGTGTATGTGTATGTGTATGTGTATGTGTATGTGTATGTGTATGTGTGTGCGTTCAAGTGAGGGTCAGGCCATCTTCTTGTGTTGTTGCTATATGATTCATCAAGTCACGCAGGTGAACGCAGCGCTTCAAAGGAATATGCGCGCACATACGCACGAACACACCCACATACATATACATAAGAACACTGCATTACTTAGAAATCTTTGTGTGTGTGTGTCTGTGGTCTGTGAGTGGGACTGCGAACTGTGAGTCATGTTCCTCTTTTCATTCATGATCGCACGAGGCAGAGCCAGTGATACTGTGAAGGCGACAGCAGCGAGGAGAGGAGACTAAAACAGAGGAGAAGAGGGAGAACATCACAGCCTCATGGAGTATTTATTCCCACTGCCTCTCTTGCCTGTCTGTGTTGCATGCTGGGTAAAAACAAACAAACCGTGAGTATACTCTTAGATCAAGCAGCTTGTTTTATCTTGTGGACTTTCAGGATGTTATTTAAAGATCAAAGTGTCATGTGTCTGCTGCCGGAGTGTGTCTCCTGTCCTGTCCATGTCAGGCACTGGTGATTGGTGAGGGAGGCAGAGCTTTGAGGTCAAAGTGCATTCAAATTTGGAGGATTCATCCTCGTAGATCAGTTTGCAGAAGCATATTTTTTATGGATTTTTACACCTGATCTCAGACTGGCTTTCAATTCCTCTCACTGCGCAATGTCGCAGCATCTTTTGCTTTTTAGTCTGCGTATCCTGCATTTCCGGAGCAATTGTTCTCATTAATGTACTTCTGTGTAACGCTATAAACTGCAACATGGAGGAAGTCGCTGTGTAAAGTGACGAACAGAAGTCAACATTAAGAAGATCTGCAGAGAAAGAAAGTTGCGTTGCATTGTTGTGTTCATGCACATGGTTAAATTACGTAATTATTGCAAGTGACAGAACGTCACTATTTCTGAACGTTTGCGGAGCTCGAGTGCCCCCTGTATGTAGCAAGATCTATTTCACGTCTGCCCATCCTGGGTGAGGGATCCCTCCTCTGTTGCTCACCCTGAGGTTTCTCCGATTTTTCCCTGTTAAAAGGGTTTTCCATGGAGTTTTTCCTCAGTCGATGTGAGGGTCTAAGGACAGAGGATGTTGTTGTGATGCCGTGTAAAGCCCTTTGAGACAAATAGTTTGTAAAAACGGGCTATACAAATAAAATTGCCTTGCCTTGCCTTGCCTTGCCCCTGTGCTGTAAGTTGGAATTACACTACAGTATGTGCAGTTCTGAAAGATAGATAGACTGAGAGAAAAACAAGAAGTTAAAAAAAGGGATTAAAGGGGTTAATGGGTTAAAAAAAAAAGATTACTCCTCATTAGACTATTTCACTTGTATCGAGAGTTTCATGATACTTGAGGGGGAAAAAAACGGTTATACAGCGAGTCATCTCACCACCTCTAAAGCTGCATACGGCGGGAAGAAAACCCCATCACACATAATACATTCACATCACCATAACAGGACATTGTCACCTCAAAAGCACTCTCAGTGTTGGTTGAGGCTCTTTCAGTTGTACCAAAAGTGAGAGTGAAAAAGTGCTTGATGGAGATATCCCCAGAAGTCTTCACACCAGGCCAATCACTGCATGACATGACTGTCGGATTGTTGGTTTCACTAACTTACCTAAATCTCCGGTCGCAGCCTTCCGTTCTGACACTGTGGACAAAGGGGTTTTCCGGTGTACACATCAAGCACTTTATGTGCAGCACACTGACACCTTAAGGCTGAAAAACCCTTGGTTTCTGAACAGAGGTGGTGGGAGAGCTCTAAGAAGCAGCAAACAGTGTCAAAAATAAAATTTGGAAAGTCCGTTTTAAAATCTCATTGCATCCCCTCTAGCAGTTTAACAGCGAACAGTGGGAGTAACATTTGTAAGCACTCAGACAGCCAACACTAATGAGTGGTCATCTGTCGTGGTATGATTCAACGTGTTGGTGTGTAGTTGGTTGTGCTGTGTGTCAGTGTGGTAACTGATCAACATGCTGAGGGTTTTCACCTCAGCTTAGACACACAACCATACTCTGATCAGCCTTAAAGGGATAGTTCAACATTTTTGGCAAATTGGCCCATTGCCATAATCCCTAATAGTTATAGCAGTAGGTTCGTTACCTGTAATTGTCGGTGCAAGCTTTCTTGGTTTCCCTCATCAAACTCATCAAATACACAATCCAACAACTCCAAAACGCTCTGGTGGACTGGTTGTGACCTGCACATTCACCACGCTATGAGATAATAATGGAACGTTACCAGACAGAGTTGTTTTCGAGGCAAATGCAGATGAGGTTTGATGAGGGAAACCAAGAAATCCTATGAGCCTCCGTAGCGTAGCTCTGAGTAGCTCGCGGCTCTGCTCCGCCATTCTAAAAATAATTTACACCGACAATTAAAGGTAACAAACGTACTGCTAAGACTATAGGGATTATGGCAATGGGCCAATTTGCCAAAAATGTTGAACTATCCCTTTAACCTACAGTATGACCACCTGGCTGATATTGTGTAGGTTTGCCGCCAACACAGCTGTCAAGGTGTGGACTCCCTCAGACCTGCTGTGGTATCTGGCACCAAGACGTCAGCAGCAGATCCGTGGAAGTCCCAGAATCAAACTTGTTTGTCTACAGATTCTCAACTGGATTGAGATCCGGGGAATCTTGAGACCAAGTAAACATCTTGATCTTGTTGTTGTGTTCCTCAAACCATTCCTGAACCATTTTTGCAGTAGTGCCAGCACACATTATCCTGGAAAACGAAACGAGTTTCCATGAGGGTGTGGTATATACGTGTCTTCTTATTTTCAGTTAGAGCTTTTTGCTTCTTTTAAACAGACAAAGCCATCAGTGGTGGTCTTATCAGCTGATAGTTTCCAGACGGCAAGGACATGGTCAACCTGTCCCATCTGTCAGATCGGTCGGATCCGACAGGTTGGCCACGTCTGGAAACATCAACTGATAAGACCACCACGTCACAGCTGACTTTTGAGGAAGACTGCGCATAGCAGTTGAAACATGTCATGGTAAATTTTTCTTTTTTTTCTTTTGTCTATTTAAAAGAAGCAAAAAAAAAAAACCTCCAGCTGATTTCCCATTAGAACATTCCCCAAAGCATCACGCTGCCTCTGCCGGCCTGCGTAATTCCCACAGTGCAATCTGGCGCCATCTCATCACCATGGGAGCAACACATAGTCCACATACAGCAATCTAAAAGATATTGTGATTCATCATCGGACCAGGCCATGTTCTTCTCAGGTCTGTGGTCCAGTTCTGTATGTTGTGACACCGTTGTATCAGAACCAGCTAAAACTTGATCAGTAATTTGTGCTACAGCATCTTTCCTGTGGGATCAACCAACATGGGCTATCCTTCACTTTCCGACACATGTCACTGAGTCTTATGTACCTTAGATCCTACCACTAGGTTGGTTCTCCTTCTTCCGGGTCAAGGAAGGAAGGATGAAGGGAAAGAAGGAAGGAAGGAAGGCCAAAGGGAAAATGGGAGGAAAGAAGGAAGGGGAAAAGGAAGGAAAGATAGAAGATGAGAGGGAACAGATTGGGTCAAAAAGGAAGTAAGGACGAAGGGAAAGAAGGACGGAAGGGAGGGAGGGAAAAAGGAAGGAAAGAAAGGTGGAGGGAGTGAACAGATTCTTTCAAGGAAGAAAGAAGGAAGAAGGGAAGGAAGGAAGGAAGAGGAAAAGGATTGTGGAAAGAAGGAAGGGAAAACAGGCAAACAGCACACCATGTGGAGATAGAGAGAAACAGGAGGATTAACACAGAGAGGGACTGTACTACTGTGTCAGTTGACCAAATATCAAACTGTGGCGTGACGGTTTAATGGAAACATCTCTATCTTTCTAAATCTTCTCTCTATTCTCAAATTACACATTTGGCCAAGAAATTCCCCCAACAGAGGGACTTTTATCTGCTAGATTCAAGTCTTAGTCATCGGGTTTTGATTTACGACAATCAGATTATTTAAAGGAAAACTCATCCTAAAAATAGTCGTATCGGTACTGGATGTCGCTTCTAGTGGGTTTAGTTTTTGAAATTTGTATTTTTCTATCTGTATACCTCACTTTAGATATGTGAGGGGAAGATTTGGAGCAGATTGTGGCAGTAGGATGGATGGAGCTGTGCAGGGATAAGCAGTGTCACAGGCAGAGGGACCTTTCAAACAAGGTGAATCAGCACCCTAACAAACCCTCTCATTAAAATTCATACGCCGATTACGACCAAATTTCACACAATCTTGTCTAATAAGATAAAACATCAAAGATGACACTTTATATCTAAAAAGTCAAAGGTCAGTGTCACTGCGACACCACAATGTGCCATAACTCCGGAACCCATTGGCTTTTTATCATTTATTCATTAGATTTTTTGCTTTTTTACCCTTTCATTCAAGTGAAAACATAATGCTGAATTCACTCCAGATGTTCCTCCTCTGGATAGATTTGCGTGCGGGGCTTTCCAATTGGTCAGTATTAGGTTGTTTTGGCAGATGACCAACCCATTGTCATCTATTGTCTCTGGAAAACCAGTAACAGATTTCCGGGACACACCCTTTTGACTCCTCTAAGGTATTTTCCTTCTATCCTCACCCTCAGCCCATCAGCGTTCTGTGTGCTTATTGTGTTAAGAATGTTTACAGCTAATATCCGTAACGCTCTATTTCCTGCAACTCGACTGGTTGGCAGAGGCGCACAAACCCCGAGGCGGCCATTCTTGCGTTTTATAAAAGAGGATGGCTGTGGAGTCATTTATTAATTTCCCTCTGCATGTCTAACAATGTGGAGGAGGGAGGGGGTGGTGAGGACTTGTGCACAGCTCCATATCTCTCTGCAACTAATATCATCCCGTGTTTGTTCGGCTCTGCTCACGTTTCTGAGGAATTCAATCAAATATATTGGCGTCATGCTGTCATTTCACCCGTCCTTATTAAAGCACTAATGTTCTTTCATGTTCTGTATATTTCATATCAACATTTAAAGGGATACTTCGCCCCAAAATCGATAATTCACCATCTACTCACCATCATGCCAAGGAAGGGTTTGGAGCTCCCAGTGGCTCTGTTGATGTTTGTGCACATGTGCGAGGTTTGCTGCGAGATGTTCGTTCGTCGTTGTAAACCATTGGATGTCAGATGTAAACATGGAAGAACATCTCGCAGCAAACCTCGCACATCTCGCCCAGCCAATGGGAACTACTGCTACAACAAGGCTAAAAACAGAAATCAAATTAAATTTTCCAAACAACTTTTTCATGTGGCGGCTTCATAGTGTGTGTTTTGGATGATTCAAACGTGAACTCTATCCGCCGCCATTATATGAAAATCGGTTGCCAGCTTGACCCCCCCTGGAACTCCAAAAGTAGTATCCCTTTAAGATACATAGATTTCAAACAGCTACTTGTGGAAAAAGTATTTTGACTCTAGGACTGAATGACTGTTTCCAATGCTCTTCACAAAAATTGAAGTATTTCTGAAGTCAACACCATGGATGTATTAGGTCAACACCTAGAGGCCATTAGAGGAACTGCATGTAAATTGATGGGGCTCCAACACTCAGTCAGTCACTCAGAAGAGAGAGCGTATAAGCTTTCTAATGTGTTCTGGGAAGTAAGGAAACTCATTAAGGAGAATGATGACGCAGGTTCAGAGGAATTGACGACATTAATAAAGCAAGTAATAAGAAATACAGAGACACACTCAACATCATGAATGGGCGAAGACAGAAAACAGATGAGCTTTAGGGAGGATTGTTTGGTTTGAATGTGTCCATGTGTGTGTGTGTATGTGTGTGTGTACTTGTAAATGCAAAATAGTAACGCTGCTCTTGGCATTTAGTTGCGATGGTTAAGGTTATGGAGAGGAGCTATAGGAGGCGCATTATGTCAAAGAGTGTCCTCGTAAAGATAGAAGCAGTATGTATGTGTGTGTGTGTGTGTGTGTGTGTGTGTGTGTGTGTGTGTGTGTGTGTGTGTGTGTGTGTGTGTGTGTGTATGTGTGTGTGTGTTTGCCTCTGTGTGTGCAGGGCAGTCAGATGTTCAGGCCGTTGCCAGGAGCGACATTCTTTTGCAGCAGAGCAGAGCTGCTGTCAGACGCCACTCAGGGACAAGATGTACGGCACTGTGGACGTAGCAAAGCCAGCACCTTGAGATTAATCCACACACACACACACACACACACTTTGCTGAGGTGGCTGGCAGAAAAGGAGCATTGTCATTGTGCTGCAGTTACATCATTAACAAAAGTGCACTGCCTTATTTGGCATTGGCGGTGATTGACGTTCCCCTCCAGCCAGTGGGATGCTGACTCTCCCTCCCCGCCCGCGGCCATGTTAAGACTGCAGCTGCTTATTAGTGCGTTAGAGTCACTGGAGATGTGACAGTTCCCACAGCCAGTGGGTTCACGTCTCTTTATCTCTCTCTCTGGTTCTGGTCTCTGTCTGTCAAACCCCGGCTGAATAAATGTCTCAGAGCCCAAGGGCAACAGCAACAACAGTGCCACTGTGTTGCCCTCTGCAGACCTGTGTACGCCCTGCTTCACTCTGCACCCGCCCCTCCCTCAGTGTGGAAAAACCACCAGAGAGTGGTGGGGAGAGATGGCTGATCACACTGACTTCAATCCCATTTATCATTAGAGACAGATGTATGTTAATTAGACGAAGGAAGAAGGCAAAACTGGCATTTTCTTGACTTTCATGTTTACTAGAATATTAAAGCAGAAGTAAGCGATCCGGTCGTTTTGGCTAACTTCCTATCAGCAGATGGAGTTAGCAGTCCCCGCCCTCGTCCCTACGTCACCACATTCAGGCGCATCCCTTGGCTGCACACACAGAGAGGACCGCCCCTTTATGCCGTTCTCTCTCCTCATTGGTTAAAGGTTGTAGGATACAAGGAAAGTTTTCTCCTCGGCTTACAGCAGAGTGACTGACAGACCCGTGTTAGAGACCAAAAACTCTATGTAAGTGATTGCCGTCGGAAGATAGAACTATTTAAGACTTAGTAATATTAACACAAACATTCCGCTTACTTCTGCTTTAAGGCAAGGCAAGGCAAGGCATCTTTATTCATATAGCGCATTTCATACCAAGGCAACTCAATGTGCTTTACATAAAGACAAAACATTAAAAAAAAGAAAAAGAAAAGAGAAGCATAAAACAGAATAAAAACAAACACTAAAAACAATCAGTTATTCATAATACCTGAATGCCAAGTTATCTTGTTTAAAATTGAGTTAGCAATTTCATTCTAATCATGACAAAGATCAATAAGCCTGGTTTGCATTTGACTCAATCAAGATCCAGAGTCCTAGATTGCCTGATTTCTAATGAACCAATAACATAAATAATAGAAATGTTTATTGTTTCTAGCTGTGTTTTCCTCTGGGTATGTAAGGTTTTTATCAGTCTTAAAGACATCGCTTGTTCACCAAATTGCCCCTGTTAGGTTCATTATGAGATGGGGTGATTTTGGAAACAGCTGGAATGTTTTCTGTTGTGGGAAATTATCTTCTTCTCTTCCTCTTTAATCATAGGGTTTTATGTTTTTGATTTTAGTAATGACATGCAAGCGAGCCTGACCACAGCACTGACTGCTTTTGAAATCAAAATGTCAAATTTTCGCTGCACACCAAAAAAAAGAAAAGAGTTTCTGACAAATACATATTTCTAATGCGGTAACAGCTGCACACATCAGTCACAGATGTGGTCATTTTGCTCCTGCGCGCACCACTCTCTGTCGTTTCCTGTTGAAAACCCATTTGATGGTAAATTGATAAACCATTTTTACTGTTAAAGTGCTGACTGTGTGATCACCTCATTCCGGTTTGATATTGCAAAAAAAAAAAATCAGTGTTTTTGAACAACATCAACGGATATGAAGCAACTGAAATTTAATCAGAACAATGAAAACTTTATAAAAAGTTGATTCATCTTGTCATCAGAGGACGATGAATTGGAAGCGATTTTCTGTCATTCTGATTGTCACTGTCGCACTGATTGGCTCGATGTTTTTCGTGAAGGATTCAAATTTCATCTTTCATTACTGTACTGTATGGTGCCAGGTTTCATGACTCTAGCTCATTCCAGCTCACGGTAAATTGAGCAGTGGTAAGCAGGGCCGTTGCTAGGAATTCTGGGGCCCCTGAAAGAATACTAAAGTGGGCCCCTGACTTTTCCACTTTTTTCTTAGACTATATTATCATTTTTTATTTAGCCTACTTTGTTTTGATGCTAATGCAGCATTACTATGAGTATTATGGAGGGTCTTATGCAGAATAATTCAGTCATACAAAGATTAGACTACTGGGGTTTTTTGTGGGCCCTACTGGTCGCTGGGCCCCTAGAATTATCATCACCTTTCTCCCCTATACGGCCCTGGTGGTACGACATCAGATACAGTACAGTAGTGATCAGTCGGCCATTGCAGATTTGGTGAGGTTCTGTTTTGCTTGTACATGATCAGTTGCTCATAATGCTTTGTAGGTCTGTTCCTAGATACAGACTGAGGCTTTGTACTTAGGCTTATCCTGATTGGAAAAATAGTATCAATATTTGTGAAGCCCTGTACCATTTCTGAAGATATTTTGGTCAATGGTGGCTGTTTTTTTTAGCTTCTTTTTTGTTTCATGAACAACATTTGTGTCTCTGTGTTGATATAGTCAAAATCCATTCATTTCTGCAGTTTTCACATTTCCAAAGTCCATTAAATCCATCATGATGGACTTATAAGATCCAAGAGGGCTTCTGAAGAGTATATTGAGCTTCACTCGTGAGTCATATTTCAAGTCATTTGCACTGTAGTGTGACGCTAATGGAGTGTCTAAAATTGCATTTTGGGTCTTAAACATGGTGCCAGTGTGTGGCTGATTGGGATCATGTTTCCTGCACATCATTTCTAGTTATTAGGTCAAGTTTCATGTCTGTAACTCCTTCCAGCTTGAGGCAACAGCAGCCGCAGCACAAGATGACATAGAGCAGCAACACTTTTGCATTTGACAGTTGGAAGAGGATCAATTGAGTTCCTTTAAAGCTGCGGACACCAGTGGGTGATAGATAACGTATCAGAGATTTTTGTATCATTTTGTTCGGACGTTGAGCTTCAGCCATCATTGGGTCAGCTTTTTCATTTGTCCAATAGTTTGTATGCAGCAAAAAATAAAAAAGACACGTCTCGGCATCAGAACCAACCAGTAATTATCTTCAGATCCATTTTCCGACACAGTCTGGTGACCTGACCTGATGGAATCGGCTGCTGGGTCACCTCAAGCTAAAACTTGGTGACGTGTGCAGATGACGCAGGCAGAGGCACTCTACACAATTTCAGTGAATTATGCCCATTTGTGTTTCCTCTCGCTCAGGCCAACAGACGCTCGATCCTCTCCAACAACATGAGTAATATTACACACAGCTGGCACTGCGTCAGCACCTTCATTAGTTATACAGTCCTTTTCAGAAGAGCAGCAGAATCTGATTTGGTTTTAAGATTTAAGGACTGGTGAGGCCTTTGTTCATCTGGGTAAAGAAAGATATTACGTTTTTCAAATACGTAGCAGGGGAATAGGAGATCAGAGTACTGAATGCATTATTTAAGAGTATTAAAACACCTACAATACCTGCTGGGCTGTGGTTATGCTGCTTCTAAACATGCTGGGCCCATCGGTGGGTTTTAAGGGGTTAACTGTACAGTTTGCTAAAAAAAAAAACACTCCACTCCAAGTATCCATGCTGCAGCTATGTGCATCTTTCAGTAAAGTCAAAGAGGAACCTCTTGAAGTAAAAAATAAATAAATAAAATAAGCAAACATGGAATACAAAAAACCTGCAGTTCCTCCAGTGGCCACTTGAGGCAGAGCAGCTTCAAAACGGCTCTACAGAAACCCATGGGTGATGCTGCAGCTTTATGCAGTCTATGATCAAAGCACATGTTACATTTAGCTTTCAGTGAGACTGTCTTATAGTTTCAACACTATTTTCAGACCTGGCCCCTTGCATAAAAATACAACATGAGGCTGAAAAGTTGTGTTTTAATGCGATCAAACAGATTCTCAGAAGACATAAATAGATTATAACCTGCTAACATGTTGGTCTGTGCCTCCAGGCCATAAAAGGTCCCCATCTACAACATACTGCTCTCTGACTAATGGTTTACCTCATCACATTTCCATTTTCACTACCCTAAGCACCTTGCATCAGTTCCTTTATGAGCAACATAAACAGCAGCAGGAAGGGGGTCAAAGGTCAGAGCTGATGATCACAGCGCTGTGCTCTGAGACGGCGTGCTGTGGGAGCAGAGATCTGGTGAGGGATGAATTATTCTGACAAAGCAGGTGTGTGTATGTGTTTTTGTGTGTAATTCATGGCTTCATATCTTTCCTGATGTGTGTTTATTTATGATGAATGGCGTTTATGTAACTCTATTTGTCCCGTGGGACCGGCTGGTCGCTGATCACAGAGGGCGAGCGGCATAAAGACACGCTGTCCATCTCACAGGAACTTCTTATGTAACCGTGCGGTCTCTCTCTGTCTCCACAGATGTCACTGGAAGTTAATGTATGCTGCAGACGCCTATGGGCTTCACATTTGCAAACAGGATGGAACGACACACAGGTCTGAACCTTTCTCTCTATGTATGTGTGTGTTTGTGTGTTTCATGAGGGAGCAAGTAATGATTTGTCAAGGAATTGTTTATGATCATATTTCCAATTTCCTTGTGATCATAAATCCAGATCACATACACAAAGTGTATTGTGTGTGCGTGTGCGTTTATCATGTGCACACTTGTGGTTAATACCTCTTTATGCTTTTGCCCTCTGGACCAAATTGTTTACCTGGCTGTGGAACGAGAGGAATGTCTGAGTGGGCGAATAGTGTGATCCTACCTGTTGTGAAAGACTCTCTGTGTGCGTGTGTGTGTGTGTTCCCCTGGCCCTTAAACAGTGCCACTCCTCTGTGTGAACTTTGCCTCCTAACCACACTGCGTGGCGTTTACAGCTCCATCTGGGTGTGTGTAGATGTGTGTTTTGACAGTGATGTGTACTGGCAGTCACACAAACAGGATGAGAGGACAAAAACAGAGGTTGAGAGAAAGATTGGGGGGGGGGGGGGGGGGGGGTAAATAGAGGAAGCGAGGCCACGGAAGCTGATTGTGCTTTATTTGATGTGTGGATTCTAGTGGTGCTTTCTTTTATCTGAACAGACAATGGACATGTAAGAGGGTCAGAAGTCATCGACAGCTCCTGGTAGATCATTTACTCTGCTACATCATGCTAACACGTTAGCATGTAGCATATTTTTTTAAATAAAACTAGAGAGATATTAAATAAAAGGCACAACCTTTTTTTATCATAATAAAATATTTGATAGGCTACATCTAACATTTTTTGCCAAAAACTTAAATGGGATTGTTCAACATTTTGGCAAATTTGCCTATTGCCATATTCCCTAATGGGGTAGGTACAATCTCGTGGACAAGTTGTGACCTGCACATTCACCACGCTATGAAACAATAACGTATAATTATGTAACATATGACACATGAAGCAAATACTCACGCTTTTGAAATCACTCCGCCCAGCAGCCGTGTCTAGAACATATAGTTCCGGTTGCATTTGCCTCGAAAACAACTCAGTCTCGTGTTACATTATTAATTCACAATGTGGTGAATGTGCAGGTCACAACTTCTCCACAATAGTGTTTTGGACTTGTTGGGTTGTGTTTTTGATGAGTTTTGTGGGACAGGGGACCTGTACCATTCACCTCCATTGTGTTCACTGAGCTGCTCACGTCTCTGCCCCGCTGATCTCAAAACAACATGCACAGATAATTAAAGGTAATGAACCTACTTCTATGACTATAGGGATTATGGCAATAGGCAAATTTGTCAAAATATTGAACTGTCCCTTTAAAATAATCCTATAGTGCTCATTCCGCTCTGTCCTGCTGTTATTACACACCTACACGCTAATCACACACAATCAACTGACGTCAACTAACCACATGGCTCCACTTTCCAGCTGTTATCACAGACACATCAGATCTATAACCACAGACGCTCGACTTTCTCACAACTTATGTGAACCAACTACAGATAGTCAACGGTCTGAGCCAGGGGCGTGTGTTGACTCAAGGTGGCAGAGCAAGAACGCAACTAGTATTTACCATGAAATGGGTTCATGTGTGATTTTCAGTTTCCAAATGCATCTGCAATAATGAGAATCGATCTTGAAACAGTGGTACAGTCGCCTCGCGGTTAGAAGATTCTGGATTTGAAGCCTTGGCCTCATGGGGCCTGGAGTTTGCATGTTCTCCCTGAGCCTCTGGGTTCTCTCTAGGGACTCCTAATGATATGACATGGAGAAGTGACATAGCCAATGGATGGATTTAGCTTTATGATTTTCCATATTTCCTCATTATCATTACTCAATCAAAATTATTTAGTTCTGCCCTGTTGAATTGGAGTTAGCCTAACTTGCCTATATTGTTTCAAAGTGAAGTTGACAGTGCTTTAAAGTTAATGTGATTTGTTGTAGATATAGGCGATACATTAGATAAAAACACCCAGATACACATTAATCTAATATTCACACATAAGAATGTGGTACTATTCAAAATAATTGTCCTAATTTAGGCCTTGATACAGCTTAGGAATGTGAGACACTTTAAGCAGCAATTTCAGCACCAGAAGCTTCCGGGTGGAAAATATTGGCCTAAAATGGTCAGATTACTTTGGGTTTGGTATATCCATGTTCAGGGAAACAAATGGTTCCAATTAGTCCAAATACATTGTATGTAACACACCTAGAGCACGAGTTGTGACAGAATAGTTTTTGAAGAATCTGCAGTAACTGCAATAGGGGTAAAAACATCAAATCAAATATGAGAATTAATATGTACAAATAATAAGTTGATACAAAGTAACAAAACTGCCTCATGTCCAATAATCTACCTACAACTAAGGCTGGACAACAGGATAACTTTAAAGTCATTTTTCTGAGTTCGGAACTCTGCGTAGTTACTGCCTTTTTGCTTTGTAGGGCAGTATAGCTAGGTAAACATTGCAGGATTATCCACTATGTGCATGTGCAAACATTAAAAAAAAAAGATGCTGATCTCCGCTCTGCTTTACAAGCCACAGCTTTTGTCAGTGAGCCATGGCCCTGCCCAAAAAAAATGACGGACAGCTGGTCAACTCGGATTACGCCCCACTGCGCACCACTAATAAGAACAAGCCTAAAAGTTATTAAAGGGATAGTTCACCCTAGAATGATATTTCGCTCATTATCTACTCACCCTCATGTTGACTAAGGGCTGGAAGAATTATCAGAGTCCACCGTCCCTTCTCTGAGTTACAGGGGGTCTCGGCGTAGCAGTGCATTTCAATGCAACGGTTGCAAAGGGACACCAGAGCTCTTCGTAAAAAAACACACACAAAAAAACATCCAAATACCTCCATGATGCTCGTATGTAATGTCCGTCTTGTGCTGAAGCCCCAAATTGCGTAATTGTCCCGAAAAAAATTAAATAAGTCTATATTTTAAGCTTGTTTGTAGCGGAAGCTTCTCGAAGCTCCTCTTCCTGGTCCGTCCAAATCTCGCGTGATTCGCAGTAACCGCACTGACGCCGGCGCAAATCACGCGAGATTTGGACCGACCAGGAAGAGGAGCTTCGAGAAGCTTCCGCTACAAACAAGCTTAAAATATAGACTTATTTAATTTTTTTCGGGACAATTAAGCAATTTGGGGCTTCAGCACAAGACGGACATTACATACGAGCATCATGGAGGTATTTGGATGTTTTTTTGTGTGTGTTTTTTTACGAAGAGCTCTGGTGTCCCTTTGCAACCGTTGCATTGAAATGCACTGCTACGCCGAGACCCCCTGTAACTCAGAGAAGGGACGGTGGACTCTGATAATTCTTCCAGCCCTTAGTCAACATGAGGGTGAGTAGATAATGAGCGAAATATCATTCTAGGGTGAACTATCCCTTTAAAGACATATGAACGGAACCAGGCACTCAAATGTCCCACTGTTGTAAACGTACCCGAACTAACCGCACAGCCCTGACTGTCCCATTGTTATGGCAGGCATGTGAACCAACCACTGACACTCCTGCCGTCCTGCTGTCATTACGAGCGTGTACCTATAAAGACACTCGACTGCCCGGAGCTCTGCTGCTGTTACAGAGACGTCTGAACCTCGGAGCAAAGCCACAGACATTTGAGTATTTTTTGCCAGTGAACTGACCACAGATGCTCAACGTTCTTGCTGGTTATTACGCACATGTCTACTCTGAATGCCCCCCGCCCCCCCTTCCCCACCTCCTGACTCATTCATGGACTTGCCTCTTGTGACGTTTACTCTATGAATAACCAGGGTTTACTGGAAATAGTGCTTACAGGCAGCTAGTGGATTAAATATTCAACAAACAATGATGTCTGATTAGTTTCCCATAAAAAAATGCTACCCTTATCTAAACACATGAAGGCAGCTCAGGTGGGAGCTTTAAAGACAGAGAAGCTTCCTGCGTTTAAGGGACCAAAAAAACAAAAACTTTCTGTTAGTGTTCTTGAACACCACATCTGACATGAGAAATGGAAACAGAAAACAAAACATTGTGAAAGGGCAGCAAGGGATTGTGGATAAATGAGTCGAGAATTAGGTGAAAGTTCATGATGAGCAGGGGGAAGGTAAACGTGTGTGTGTGTGTGTGTGTGAGTTGTGACGCATAATGAATAAGTTGTGTGGTGTGTCCGTGCATGTGGGTGTGTGGGTGTTCAGGCAAATTCCCCTTTCCCGCCATCGAAACCGAAGGGTACCTCTCTGAATTCCTGATCACTAACTCACTTCCGCAACCTGTTAAAAAAAACACACACACAAACCCACTCATAAGCACACAAACATACACTCCCACACACACACACACACACACACACACATACACATACACAGTGTGTGAGGTTAAACCACAGTCAGGCATTTAATGTTTTGTATTTGTTCTCGAGTTCTGTGGTTTGAGACAGAAGCAGTGAAGTTTGTGAAGTTGTAACACTTTAGAGTTTTCTCACAAACACACACACAACTACAGTACACAACTACTACTGAAAGCTTCCTTTCTTCCTAAAATGCACAGATAGAAACAGTAGATTAGATGGATGGGGGGGGGGGGGGGGGGGGGTGTTGAGTCAGAGCTGGTATGGTGACACTTCTAATGACATTGCAGTGAACACAATCACACAATCACACACTCACACACACTAGACTGTAAGGGCTGCATGGTGATTCACAGATTTCCCACATTGAAGGAAAGAGGACAGACTGAATGAGCCTTGATCTAGACTTCTTCCTCTCCTTCCCCTTCTCCTTCTCCTTCTTCTCCTTCTCCTCCTCTCCCTGAGTGGAAGACTGACACAGTAGGCAAATCCAACTTCTCTTCTCACTGTGGTGTGTGTTGTAAGTGTGAATGTGACTTATTGCTCTGTCTGTAATTTGATTTTTTTTTTTTTATAGCTTGTGGTATGTGTGGAATTCAAATTAGCCTTAATTTGCATCTATGTCAGCACTAACGCAACAGCAAGTGTATATGACACATAAACATGTTTTGCAAAGGCGCCTGTTGTTACGTAAGGCTTTAAAGGGATAGTTCACCCAAAATTGAAATTGCACTCATTATCTACTCACCCTCATGTGGACTAAGGGCTGGGAGAAGTTTCAGAGTCCTCCGTGGCTTCTCTGAGTTACAGGGGGTCTCGGCGTAGCAGTGCATGTCCATATAACGGTTGCAAATGGATACCAACTGTCTTCGTAACAAAAAGACACACCAAAAAACATCCAAATACCTCCATGCTGCTCGTATGTAATGTCCGTCTTGTATTGAAGCCCCGAAATGCGCCACAAACAAGCTTGAAAAATAGACTTATTTAATTTTTTTCGGGATAACTCTGAAACTTCTCCCAGCCCTTAGTCGACATGAGGGTGAGTAGATGAGAGTGTGAGAGTGAAATTTCAATTTTGGGTGAACTATCCCTTTAAGCTTCATACTTGTACTTGGATTCATCAGGAAGCTGTGACTATTGACGTTATGGAAAAAACCATTTCCGATTCTGGACCGGTCTAATTATTAACACCTTACTAAGAAGTTATTTACAACTGTGTGCTGGTTACTTCACGTCTATTAATCTTATAGGCTAATTCTATTAATCATATCTATTATCATCTGACTTGATGGATTAATATGTAACTGCAAATGAGCTATTAACTTTTTCTATTTGATTATTAGAATCATCTCATAAACTGTTATCAAAGCCAATAGAAAGACAAATAATATTAGCTGGAGAGGAAATGAATATGTACTAAATGTATGAATTTTGCTATAGAGGCACAATGGATGAAATAACAGATGGTGACCTGTTGAGTGGCAAACCGCTAATCTGGGAACATGCTACTGTAGTGGCGCTCTGTCGCACAATAGGATTGTGGTGGTGCTGTGGTTAGTTCAGATGTGTTTTTAGATATCCTGAATATTACAAAACACATGGCTTTTCCCAGATAATGTAACATTCTTACAGACCTGTGCTGCGGCCACTGGTCTGAATCATTTCCACTTTGCTTCTGAGAAGTCGTGTTTTTTGGTTTTCTGTCATTTGAATGGTGAACGGTTATAAATAACCTTAACCACCATCGCTATGGAGGAGGAAGCCACCAAAAGGCTCAAATCAGAGCAGCGGTGCAGAGTTTTGTGCTTCTTGAGCTTCTGTTTGCTGTTGAAATGTCTGCATCTACGCTCCCCAACTCACCGGTCTGCTCCTCTGTTCATTTGTTGATGGTGGCCAACCCCATGATGAGATCCTGGTTCTCCTCAAAACTCCACGATCGCTGCCTGCATGAGATCCGCGGTCTGCCATCCGATCGCTACTCTCCTCACTGATGCATTGGCCCACACATAGCAGTTCACTAGATAGTCTACTCCCCTCACAGCCGTGGCGTTCAGGGGGTGTGGCCTCACGGCGGCTGGTGCCTTGGCCCACACATAGAAGCGCTCACATTGGTCGTCAGGCTCCCAATCCACGCAGTTTTGGGGGGGTTAAAGCAGAAGTAAGCGATCCGGTCATTTTGGCTAATGCTGCGTTCCAGGCAGGCTTTTGAAACCGTAAATTACAGCTTCAAGTCACAACTTACGATTTTGTAGCGTTCCAGGCAACCCACTCGTGTTTCTCCGACCTGTTTTACCTGTGAAAGTCACTATAACGGCCACTCGTAACTTCTGACCCGTGAACTCGTACCAGATCGAACTGGTACGAGTTCACAGGTCGGAAAAACACGAGTTACGGGCTGCCTTGAACGCACCATAACAGTCCTCGTCCCTACGTCACCACATTCACGCGCATCCCTTGGCTGCACACACAGCCCTTCATGCCGTTCTCTCTCCTCATTGGATAAAAACTGTAGGATACGAGAAAGGTTTTCTCCTCGGCTCAGAGCAGAGCAGAGTGACTGACAGACCCGTGTTTCAGTCCAAACACTCTATGTAAGTGATTGCTGTCGGAAGATATAACTATTTAAGACTTATATTAACACAAATATATCGCTTACTTCTGCTTTAAGATAGTCGCTCATCACTCCCATATACTTAATATTCTCAATCTCAGGGAGTGATGAAGTCGGCGCCTTGACGCCAAACTCAAATGCGTAATAAAGCTGCTTTAAACATTTTTAATCGTGAGTTGTCTGACTGAAATGGATTTAGTTCATGCAGCTAACTTGAGCTGTGCTGAGTCACTCACAGGACATCATGCACACCATCCCAATTTAAGAAGGGTGACTTACGCATCGTCTCTCAGCTCTAGCCTATTTTCTGCCCCACCGCCACCTGTAGGCTCCGGGTTAAGATAGTCGCTCATCACTCATATACTGTACTTTAATGCAGTGTTTTTCAACCTTGGGGTCGGGACCCCACGTGGAGTCGCCTGGAATTCAAATGGGGTCGTCTGAAATGTCTAGTAATTGAAAAATTACTGATAAAAATATTCTTTTAACTAATAATTATTGATTAATGATTAAAAACACCATACACAATCTTAAACAACTGTATTCTATACTTAAACTTTCTCAAATAAAGTTTGCAGCATATAAAAATATCTGAGCCGACGCATGATTGACAGCTGCGATCACACGATCGGGGGGTCGCCAGAAATTTGTGATGTCAAAATGGGGTCACAAGCCAAAAAAGGTTGGGAACCACTGCCTTAATGAAATCCTATGAAGTCAGAGCCTTGACGTCAAACTCAAATACATAAAGAAGCTGCTATGAATATTTGTAATTGTGAGTTGTCTGACTGAACTGAATTCATGAGCATATGAGTTTTGTGCTTCTTGAGCTTCTGTTTGCAGAAGGTTTGGTGGTAACACAGTTTTACGTGGACAGTATATAACAGGATATATAAGGACGCCCTGTGACCGGTGTTTTTTCTTAACAGGAAACATCTATTAAAGCTCCCACTAGATATATTTCCATCATCTACTGACTGTTTTTACATGGTTTTTGCTTCATTGAGCAGTTTCCGCTCCAATAGAAAGGTTCAAATCAAGTGCATGGCGCAAGGTGCTTGGCTCACTGTCACTGCTATTAGGCAATCCATGTGAACGATCCCACTAATTGTGATTACACACTCTGTCTTTGTCTCCTGACATTTTCACATATTCTTCAAGTTCAAACTCATCTTCCGTCGCCTACCCTCTTTTATTCAAATATAAACATCCATGCATAGACACTGTTTCGTTGTTACCGTCTCTACACACACACACACACACACACACACACCCGCATACACACACACGTACAGTAGAGTTGACTCAGCACGTTAGCTACCCATGTCTTGCTGGTGTTCCTGGAACCTGACCAGTGTTTGTGAATGGCTGGGAGGGCTGGGGCGTGGCAGTGATGTACCTTTGTTCAACACTGCAACAACATCACATTCATAAACGCTTTATCTGTCCACATGCACACACTTGCACCAACACACACACATGCTGTTCACTTCGTCTTCTACTCAAGGGGGGAGTTGTGGGTTCTACAAGTGAAGACCACTTCCACGTTCAAAAAGCTGCAGTTCTCCGGCGGCCACTGGGGGCTGGGACCGGAAGTGAGCAACTCTCCATTGACCCCCATGTTAAAATAGCCGATTTTACAGCTTAAAAAAACATATTTACAGCCTGGTTCATTTATTTTTTTGGTTTCTACTGATAGTTTCCACCTCTGTGAACACTGTGGGAGGGGGGGGGGGGTTTGTACCACAACAGTTTTAGTGTTGTTTAGGCTTCAAATTCGTACATAAATGGGAGCGTGGTTACGTTGAGTGACAGGTTCGCAGACAGTTACTTAAAGTTCAGTGGGCGGGTTCTCAGCCGGCTGACCCCCGCATCTCTCCAAATATGGAAAGTAGACTCCCACTAAAATCCAAGATGGCGCAGTTCAAATGTCCGTAGTAGGATCAAAGATGTTCAATATACGGAAAGATACTCCATGAGAGGCTGGCTCCAATGATAGAAATGGTATACACTTCCTGTCTCTCTAAATGGGCGTGGCCAACCGTCACCCCACCTCGTCTGTGATCGTATGTGTGGATTTATAAAATTCGTAGGTAGATGAAAGTGAGATGTTTATATTTTCTTATGATAACATTAAATAATTACACTACTAACAGTCATATTTAGCATGACAAAAATAATTTATATCATTTTCACGGGAGTTCGCAGCCGTTTGTTTGACGTTGCCTAGGAGATCCGTGCCAAATCTCGTGAGAGTGTGTCGTAGAGACAGAGACAGGTCTGGAACAAAGTGGATTTTCTCCTGATGTGTCCATCTGAAGATTGCCATTTTGGTGTCAAACTGTTCAGAAGAGATGTGGCTTGTGAAAAATGAGTCCAAAATTTTTCAAAAGAATCGACCATAATCGGTGTTCATGTTAAATTGTCCCATTGGAGTCAATACACTCCAGGCTGCCTCTGGTCTCCCTAAAGGGGCGTGGCCGTGCAGAAGCCCACATGACATCATACAGGAAGCTGACTCGTCATGGAAGGTCTTGGTTTATAAACCGTCTTTGGTAGGATCACAAAACAGACTCCCTCAAACCAATGGGTGACGTCACAGGTGCTACATCCATTCTTTTTACAGTCTATGCTTCTACTACATCTTTGGTCAACAGGTTGTATAGTTAGTCTTGTCAGTGTACTGCTCACCTGTGTGCGCACATACACATGTACTGGTGTGTGTGTGTGTGTGTGTGTGTGTGTGTGTGTGTGTGTGTGTGTGTGTGTGTGTGTGTGTGTGTGTGTGTGTGTGTGTGTGTGTGTGTGTGTGTGTGTGTGTACGGAGATAGAGCCCTCATTCCGTCAAAACGTGATTCTCTGCTGGGGGTAAACTAGACTTCGGCCTCATTAGTGAGAAACCTGATCATCGCTCAGGTCACACGTGTCCTCTCCCTTTCTCTCTCTCTCTCTTCCACGTACACGCTTGTAAACCTCGCCACCCAAGTGTGTGTGTGTGTGTGTGTGTGTTAATGTCAGTGTGACTATGGACCACACACTCTAATTGGAGACACAGCTCCTGCTCTCCTGCTCTCACCTTCTCTGAGCAGCTGTATTTCTGTTTACTGCTGTGACCCAGATAACTCTGACAGATCACTGCAGTTGGTTAAAGGGACAGGTCACCCCCAAAAGCAGCTGAAACGCAGTTTTCCCCGGAGCGCCATGGAGTTTTGGTGCGATTCGCAAAGGGATGGAGATATCAGCTGATTCCCTCCCCTCAGTGCACTAACAGCTCAGTGGCATCTGTTTAGGATGGGCGTTTTTTTCTACTAAAAGCCTAACTAGGGACAGGAGTTGGAAACTAGCATTAGCTATAATCTCTGTATGCAGAACATCAGTCACATTGACTTGTTTGTAACGAGTGGAGGTGTTACTATAAACTGAATTAATAAAAAAAAAAAAAAAAGAAGAAATACCTGATCTGAGTCTATGATGAAGAAAACAAGCTGCTATTACCGCCTTGCGTCTCAATTGTCAACTCACCCATTAATACTATTATGTAAAGTGCTATTACCAAGATGTAGGTCCAGGAAGATCAATTAAAACCATTTCCATGAAATTCTGCTGAAGTATTATTGGATGAATGCTCCAGCCAAGACACTTGCCTGCGTTAGACTTCCTGGCACCGTGAGAAGTGAATTTCATTTTTGCTATTTCAAAAGTTCCATAGCTGACATTCGTCAATGGTTCATTTTATTTAAAGGTCCAGTTTGTAAAATAAAACATAGCAATCAGATTCCGTTATTTATCTATTAAATATTCTTCTATTGTTTATTTATGAACGTGAAACTCTAGAAACGTGCTCTCTGGTTGGCTGGATTTTCCATTTCCGTACAAACATGGCGTCGCAAGATGGCGACACTCTCTAAGCAAGACCCTTGCTATATAAAATAAGAATTATAAGGCTATGAAAACAGATTTTATTTTATAGCGATTATACAAATATATTAATTGGTAGTATATTCAGATTTTGCCAATAAACAAATATTACACACTGGACCATTAAATACAATGTAGGAAATCATGATGCTTTTAGGAGCTAGTACAGAAGCTAGCCAATGTGTTGGATGGATGGATGGATTGATACAGTACATGGATGGTGCAATAGTCTGAAGGGTAGTTCCTCACCACTGTAAACAAGTGTATAGTGCACTTGTCCTTTGACCTCAGTGTGGGAGGGGTCCATATGCAGAGGGAGGAGATGTTTCTTTATCACTGTGACTTTTAGTGACCTCCTTAGTGCGAAGAAGACGAGTGCGACTGCGAACAAACGACACCAGACAGGGAGTGCATGTGAACTGTGTCCGGTTTTTTTCACAATGCCCTGTGTGTCCAGAGAGAGGGAGGAGGAGGAGGAGGAGGAGGAGGAGGAGGAGGAGGACGGTGGCAGGGATGGGTAGTGGGGGGTGGGCAGCTTAGCAGGAAGTGCACCCACTTGGACATTTGGCTGTGGCATCGCCATGGTGACGAGGGGGAGCTCGGTCGCTGTACAGAGTCTTGCTCTCATTCTCCTGCATGCGGTTGACCATTCACTTCACATGTTGGTGGCACAATTTACTGTAGAGCCCGAAGAAGTGTTTATCTTGTGTTTTTCCTCGGTATCGTTTGATGGTGTGTGTGTGTGGTCTTGTTGTGTAGCTCAACACTAACCGCATCAGGGTTGTTGGTTCCAATGTCAAGTTGTGCGAAATTATTTTGTGTCCTTCTTCCAGCTGGATCCACACACATACAGTTACCTTTGGATACTAAAGTGTTTATGCACACTGGAATCAAGGAAATGCTGACAGAGAAACAGAGCGAGGGAGAGGGAAAGTGGAGCATGGACAAGAAAACACACACACACACACACACACACACACACACTCACATTCGCTCCCACACACACCCAGCGCAGTTACACCTACTTTCTGTACACACGTGCAACAGAGCAGATCCATCGTTCCTGCCCGTCTGTGGGTGTGTCCTCCTTCCTCTTTACTCACATTTTTTGGCTTGTTTGACAGAGACACACCCACTCTGTTTTGTAGGACTAGGGCACACACACACACACACACAGAGAGCGAGAGAGGAGTGTGTTACTCTGTCACCGTCACTGGAAGTACTATAGCTGCTCAGTTAGATGATGGTGTAAGATGTCACGAAGAAACAACGAGGGTGGAAATAACTGAATTGTTCGGATGGAAGGAGCTCTATGGGGAGAAAGGGAAGGTGTGTGTTCACATGTGTTTCTCATGAGGAAGGCAGGAGGAGGAAGAAGGCGAACACACACTCACCTACACACTCCACGGCACAGGAGATGGTGAGTGAAATACTGTCGGCTTCAGCAGCAACTCTTATTTTATGGGTTTATAAAGTGCAGATCTGATGCTGGGTTCTGGATTTTGGCTTGTAACAGCACAGCACAGGAGAGAGAGAGAGTGTGTGTTTGTGTGTGTGTTTTGGTCTAAGTATGATTATACTTTTCCTCAAACTGGGTGATTCAAACTTCTTTGGAAATCGGGAACAATGGATTAGTTTTTCTCACCACAAGTGCCTCCCAGCGCTTCTCCCATCAGACACCGGTGGAGACAGCTCGAGCCTCAGGGTCTGTGTGGATTACCTTACTGCCATGTATGAAAGACACATGGATACAGAAGCAAGGATGCTGCTTCTGTGTTCCTCCAAGGCTGAGAGGAGCCGCTATCCACTATCCAAGCTCCTCTTTGCCAACAGCAGGTTGTTTTAAAAAAAAAATTAAAGGATGAGCTGGGACTTGGTTTATTATCAGGACACCTACTCAGGATTACTGCTTGTTACTGAAACATGGCTAAATCCTGGGGGCCTCCGCTCCGGGGCAGCTATCGAGCAGCTGAACCCACCACGGCGACAGAAACCAGGATTCCGGTAAGAGCCATGGAGGTGGCCTGTGTATTTATGTAAACAAGAGCTGCTGCACAAACACTGTCATCATCAGGAAACATGTGCTCACCTGCTCTGGAGTCTGCGGCATCAGAGTGCAGCCCCTCAGCCCGTTGCAGGAATTCTTATTGTTATAACAGTGTTATTCTAACCAAGAGCTTCTGATACAACCCATCGCTGTTTTTATCTACGTTTTTATTCATTCCCAATCAATTGTTATTGTGTCGGTGTGTGTGTATAATGTTGAATGACATAGAAACATTTTAGAAGTCGCAAAGTCAATTTTGTAAAACAACACTATTTGAAGGTGGAATGGACTTAAAACAGTACAAACACTTTTATTTTAATGCAGCTGTACATCATGATGTGGTTTTGTGTAGATAATGTGTAATATAGTCAAAGAACAAATGAGATGAGTGTAAAACGTATTTAGTTTAGGCCACATACAGAAACCAGTTCAGGACCAGCCCTAATGACGAATGTTCCTGACTTAGTAACTGGCTGACTGGTAGAGCTGAGCGATCATAATTCCACCATTGGTCACCAAATACCACATGACTGATCTGGAGTTCCCCCGCATGGCTGTGACCCCTTTCAAAATGAAGTGGCATGAACTGTTTTTTTCTTCTGGAGGCGTTAACGGCTTGTAGTGTTGCAAAGTTAGTGTATTAGATGTACAGTATATATTTTCCTTAAAGGGATAGTTCAACACAAATTGGCCCATTGCCATAATCCCTATAGTTTTAGGAGTAGGTTCGTTACCTTTAATTGTCAGTGCAAGCTATTTTTTAGAACGGTGGAGCAGAGCCGCGAGCTGCTCAGAGCTACGCTACGGATGTCTTGGTTTCCCTCATCAAACTCAACAAATACACCATCCAAGAACTCCAAAACGCTCGCGTGCGTGAGATAATGAGATAATAATGGAATGTTATAAGACGGCGTTGTTTTCTAGGGAAATTCATGCAAAACCGCTGATGTTCCCGTTGGGGGCAGATTATTGGCAAGCAGTCTGCATTTGCCTGGAAAACAACTCTGTCTGGTAACGTTCTGTTATTATCTCATAGTGTGGTGAATGTGCAGGTCACAACTTGTCCACAAGAGCATTTTGGAGTTGTTGGATTGTGTATTTGATGAGGGAAACCAAGAAATCCCATTAGCCTCCATAGCGTAGCTCTGAGCAGCTCGCGGCTCTAAAAATAGCTTGCACCGACAATTAAAGGTAACAAACCTACTCCTAAAACTATAGGGATTGTGGCAATGGGCCAATTTGCTAAAATGTTGAACTATCCCTTAATAAAAAGCAACAAACTTAGTGACTTTTTTGACAAATCATAGCGACATGGCTAAAATCAGAGTTACCAATTCCCAATTTTATTTCAATCAACCTAATTATATTTACCTTTAGATATATCATTTACCTGTACAGTTATGTACCATTTGCTGTCTGCACAGATTTTCCACCTTTAGAAAGGTTCAAAGGTTCATTTTCACACCTTACAGGGTACTTTTCTGGCGTAGGCACCTTTGGATACAGAAATGATACCCCTGTTTCTCTGAGTGAATGTGCAATCACAATAAAGGCATTCTAGTCTATTCTATTCAGTACCTGCCTGGGTCTGTTTACCTGCCTGCGTGCTTTCCCACATGAACTCACGTCAGTGGAAGGTAAGAGGATCCCTGGGCTGCGATCCATCCTTCCAGTCAGAAACAATTACCCCACCGTGTCTCAATAATGCTCTGCTGTCGTCAGACAAACACTGTGTTGGCTGCACAGAGAGACAGGCTGTCAGACAGGCAGAGGGTATATTTGTGGATGTTGAGAGGTGATGGGAGTAATGATGAAATGCCAAATGCTTTGGGGGGAGTGAAACAAACAGCAATTGCACACTGTGTTTATGTGACCTGTAACAGACATAATGTCAGTCATATTTATACAACAGATAGCAATGCACCGTCCTAATGCTGCATGTACAGAGCTGTCAAACTGGGTGACACATGGCAGCCTTCAATTCACTTTGATTTGAGTAGTTCTATTGTAACCAAACTGATATTAGACAACCTTTAATACAGGTTATACAAGTGACACTTGTTTTACATGAACTAACATTTCAACATGTTACAATTTGACTTTTTCTTTTATTCAACGCTACTAACAAGTGATGGATAACACTTAAGACCTTGGAGGAAGCACTAAGTGCTCCATCTGTCCAATAAGACGGAGTGCTAGGAAAGGAGTGGAATACATTAAGTGTGAATAAGAGGTGTTGGAAAAGGAGATGCTCTTGGAAGATAGGAGTCTTTAAGAGACTCTAAAAGACAGAGAGGGATGTCAGTGTTTGGTAGCTCATTGTAGATGTAAATGGGCATCAATAATTGGATTTGGTGGAAAGCCAGTAGTTGATCAGAAATTGAATGACAAGTCCCGTTGGTTGATCAAATACCAGATGCTTGGCTGCATTCTAGACCATTTTTTTAAGGGTTTCACTGTGCACGCTGGGTGTCAGTTTTAGCTAAGGCCTGATTTTGCTTATGTTGTATCACAACCAGGAGACAGATGCAGTATGACCAGAAAAACTGGTAAACAAACAAATATGTCACACTGATTTCTTGCAAAATTGGTTGCAATAAGAGATGAAGAGTATGAATCTGTGTTTATATCGTGATATGGGACATATTGATTGGTTTGGATGAGAGAGAGAGGTTTAGTTGAGTGGTAGCACCCTTCATCCATGTCTCAGACAGACAAGCCGAGATCTGCACCGACACCTTGGGGTTATTTTGCAGGAAGGACAGATACAGTTGTGTATCATCGGCGTAGCGGTGATATGAGAAGCCATGTGAGTGGATAATCAAATACAAGGAGATGTTGTATACTGCAAAGGGAATGTTTCTTAAATGTCTTCTCAAATATTTGGGCCTGAGATGATCTGAACTAAAATGGACTGATCATCTAACCGACGGACAAGGATTTAGGATGAGCATCCACATTCTTCAAGTCTTCATGCCCTCTACTTCCTTGTACCTTGCAGGCGCTTTAATCTAAAGCATTGTCAAAGAATGAGCGATTAGATTACCCTTGATTGTATGGGGTTGATTTTGGGTTTGTATTTAGATCATCTTGGAACTTTTGCGTGGCTTATGTTATTATCAGATACAACATGGTGGGCATGCATGGACCTGAGTTGAAAGGATTATCTAGCACCCACCATGACCCTATCGCCACGAGTGTAGGATGACAAATGTGTCTTTATCTGTCCAAGGGATATACCCTGATCATAGTTCCTTTCATAGAACAAGTCACTTCCTGCATTTTTTTTTTTGCATCATTTCCCTCTACATTCTTATGTAGCCCATCGATAGATCTGTGGGGGGTTTTTTAGGTGGTGAGTGAAGTTCCTTCTTTATACCAAAACTTGCATCACATCTATTTAATTTTAGATCTCTTGCGACTATTTGAAGAGTTTTTGCTTGCACAAGAAAGTGTCAATTTTACTTTGAAATCTGTAGAATAACACCGCTGCTGAGAGTTTGTGAATTTGCTGTAAGAAGCAGAAACCCTTCCGACAGGCTCTGGAAAATATGAAATGTGTCTAAGCTACTTCCTCCTGGTTCTTAAGGCAATTTAAATCAAGCTGAATGCAATAATGCACCCTGACATATTCCAGCCTACAGAATATTCCCCACATGGCGGGGTAATTTACGTAAGAGCACCAGTGTCAGATGGAATTCTAGCCTATATAAATACTGTATGTCTACATATCTAGGCTACCGTTGCAATGCATTCTTCATTCATTACAATTTGATGCAAAGTTTAGCATCACAGCTCTCAAAGACGACACAATAAATCCATCAGTTTGGGACATTATCTCCAGACAACCGCTTAATCTCTCAGGTCTGGTGTCAAATGACCAGACTGACCAGTTATATTGTTCTTTTATTTACCAACCAGTGAGGGAATTTCCACTGGTAATTGATTGAGCTCATCGCTGAACCCTGACGCATTTGTCTAACTGCCCATCCCTAATTCCCCCCTATACCTGCTCAGCCTGCGACACGAGCCTGCCTTACGTCATTTCCTACTGGGCTGGGATGTTGCAGCAGCCACACCAAGCACTTTTTTGTTTGAGTTGGAAGTAGCAATGGAGACAGTGTATTTATGTGCTGTGGTGGGTGTTGACATGCTGTGAGAGAACCTCTGACTCTGCAGCTCTCAGCAGAATGCAAACACTCAAACAACTTAGGAGCAGGAGCCCGTGACCTCATCCTGGTGCCCGGTGTGTGTGTGTGTGTGTGTGTGTGTGTGTGTGTGTGTGTGTGTGTGTGTGTGTGTGTGTGTGTGTGTGTGTGTGTGTGTGTGGTCATAGTGGTGCTGGTTTTGATCAAAATGCCCTTAGATTCTTGATGAGGTCACAGGAGGGGCATCATCGGAAACTCGTTTATTGCAGTGTTAATACGAGCAACAACTGTTCCAGTGCCGCTGGTGCCCAGTTCCATGTTTGTTTACAGGCCAGTTTACCGAGGGGCTAGGAGCGCCCCCTGACATCAGATGGGTTTATGAGAGGAGTGGTGTGGGCAGAGCAGGAAATATGGGGTAGAGTTGTGCCAGCATCAGTTAGCAAGTTAGCTTTAGCATTCCAGTGGGTGATCATGATACAAAAGGTCAATATATGAATCAGAGGGCGCAGCCTCACTCTGTCTGTCTGGTCGGTGGGATATTATTGACTCATGGGTTGGGCGGGTTGAGCAAAATGAACAAGGTTGGATTTATTGGTAATTTGTAATAATTAGCCTACAGTAGGTCTCAGCCTGGAGATCCTAAGACTGATTCAGATGTGAAGATATACTGCAACCAGGCCACTAACAACAACAATTAATTACTCAGTACTTTGACATTTGAAAAACAAAAAAAAATTCCCTAACTTTTTTAACTTTACTGTAGAAAACTGAAATGTTGTGCTCTCTTTTCAGAGCAAACTGAAAAACCTTTACTGAGTGTGACAAGAAACAACAGGTTTGATGGGAAAAGTAGGCCGTGCTTAAATTCCTATGTTAATGACACCTCTTTCCACTGCTGGTCTTGCTTGTTTGGAGTAAATATTTTCTTATTACTAACTGTACATATGGTGGCTCTACTGTATATGTGGCCTTTGGCACAGTAGGCTATGTTCAAGTAATTATTTCTTTCTTTCTTTCTTTCTTTCTTTCTTTCTTTCTTTCTTTCTTTCTTTCTTTCAAACTCTTTTGTTTGTAGATGCCATAAATTAATCTGTCTTTGTAAATTGCTCCATTGAATGAATTGTGGCCATACTGACAGTAGGCCGTTCATTCTGTCCCTCAGCGCCTGTTACTCTGTCATCACAGCCATGTTGCCATTGTTGTCTCTGAACCCTGGCAGAGTGGTGGAGGTCATGACATGACATGACATGGCTTAATAAAACCACAGTTCCTGTTTCAGTGCAACAAGAGAAGCCCCTTTTGTTTTGCTCACACACCCTTCCTATCTTAAAGCAGTTGCAGAGCTGTCATGTCTGACAATGGCTGACTGACAGCCCCAGTGCATGACATTAGTGTGACACACTTCAGTGGGTGTGTGTGTGTGCTGCCGATTGTTAGCCAAAGGGCTCAGTAACGTACAGTAAGTTTGTTTCTAGCATTATCCCTACAGAGTTTTCCTAGATCAACAGTTGATAATTGTGTACAATTGGGATTAATCGACTGGTTATTGGTATAAATTTGTGTTTGTTTATGTGTTTACTGGCCTAAGCTACTATCCTGACCTTTTTTTGGTGTAGGGGGGGGGGGGGTTCCAAACCAACAATCAAGTGAACTCCACTCAGTGATTAGTCAGGTATGTGAAGGAGGCTTGAACTCCTCTTTCAGCTCTCTCTTTGTGTGTAAAAACTAAATGCAACAGGATAAAAGCCTGTTCAAAGCCCTGTTCATGTGACTCACTGCGGTCCAGCAACATTTTATCAAATGAGCCCCGGAGGTGCATCTCCATCTCATCACAACCTGTGTGTTACACTGCCGGCATGTTCACAGTCCAATCCCGAGTCATTCACGCTCTGTTTGAAGTTTGCTCGCAATATTTTTTTATGGTTGTTTTGCCAGACTGAGCATGTAAGGGGGAACCTGCCAATTGTCATTTGCTTACTGTTTTGCTGCATTGTAGTTTCTAGGCCACAGAAGAAAAAAGAAAAACTGCATTTGGGAGTTGTGACAAAGTTGGTGGTGAGATAATACAAAAGAGGTCAAATAATCTTTTCATACTGCATCATGTGTTAATAAAAGCAAGCTAATGGAGCTATAGAGAGGTCATTCATTTATTGGACCTTTTACTGTCTTTATGTTCAGTGCCAAAACTTGAACAAAACACAAGTACTTTCTGTGCAGAATGGGTTTTACACTAACTAATGTGCCCCTGTGCGACCTCAGTTGATGATTGATGGGTTTCTGCTCAAATTTGCTTTGTGTTTGCTCACTGATCCCATCTTTAATAAACTCATATTTTGACTTCCAGTGGGGCGATCACTCAACCATGTTTGTAATGTTTGCTTTGGCTTTATATCTTTGACAGTGAAGAGGAAATGCAGTGATGTATACTTCCTTCAGTGGAGTTTTAGTATCTTTCAGATTCCGCATGGTTGAGATTGTTTTTGACACGATGGATCTCTGGTGGTTTCGAAAACTCAGCGACTGCTTGTTGATGTTAATTATTAATGAAGATGTATAGAACGCGTTCCCACATGAGGCTGTTTTTCTCAAGCTGTGGAGGTCTCTGAGGCCTGACTAATATCTTTTCTTTCCATGGATATATAGCCTAGTATTGCGTCCTGGTGTGATGGGAATGACACATCATGACACAGACGAGCAGGACATCCTGTCGTTATAGATTTTTCTGAGAGGCTCCGCACATTGCTCGCCCATCGATTAGAAGGCAGACGCTGGTGTTCAAGGGAGACGTTTGGTTTTACTGAACAAACGTTGCTCAATTTAGATGGAAACTGCTGCTTTTGAGGAGAATGAGAGGAATAGAAAGGAGGTGATGCGCAGGCCTTATGTATTAATGCTGCAGGGCTCAGCAGTGCAGTGAGTGTTGCTTTAATAAATCAGGTTGCTTTTGTATCCTGGGTAGGGGGACGGTATAAAAGCCGGTGAGAGACAGATGCATCATTTGAGTGAAAGTGAAGGTGACAAGTTAGGAGACATGACTCTGGCTCATAGAGTGTGCAGGAAGAGACACGTTGCAAAATATTATCTGGCATCGAATCAATAGGAACTTTTTAAAACCACACTTGGGTCTGTTTGGTTTTTATGGACCCAAAGAGTGGTTAATACCTAAATCCTAGATCCCGTTTAAGTGACTGAACAAATAAAGTAATTATATAAAGCACTATGAGACACAAAAGCTAATATTAACCAAAGCAAACACAGGGATAGAGGTTTATAAAACGCTCTGCCTGTAAAGATGGTTTTTTTCGAAGACGCTTAGACCAATCCAAAGATTCAGCAAACCTGAAGATAATTCCAGAGAGTTGGTTAAACAGCAAAGGCTTATATGCTATTTATAAAGCTAATTGAGGAACAGTGGTTACCTTGGACCAAGTTTTAATTAATAGCCTAGCAGCTTGAAGCAACAGATTTAGAAGCAGCTTGGCTGAGGCGCATATTACTGGATGAGTTTGGTGAACCAGTGGTCAAAGTTCATCTGCTGGTCAAAGATGAAGAGCCTTAGCAGTGGTTTGAGCAAAATGCTCGGATATATTGACCAACTGCTGCAGCAATGTTATCAGAGGGAACTCAGTTTTATCAAGGAAGACATTTAGAGACATCCAGGCTTCAGTGGTGGCCAAAATAATCATGGAGGGAGGACAGTTGCGTCAGCTCATTGGGGTTTAGCCAAGAAAATGAAGTCTTTAACATAGGAATAACAGAGATGTTGTCCTCAAAACAGTGGAACAGGAGGAACCCGATACAAAGAGAAAAAGGGCTGGTCCAAGAACTGAACCCTGAGGGACTCCACTGTCAACTGTTCATGCGGACATTAAAACGTCTATAAGTCAATAACCACTTTAAGGCTATAAGAGTAATGGAAACTGCCAAGTAAAATGATGACTGCACGAAACGAAGCAGTCGAACTAAGCCCTTAGGTCAATTTAGGCCAGTAGTGTTTAAGGATTTAGGATAGAATTGATAACTTGGAGAATGGTCTAGAATTATGCAGTTAGGCCGGGTGTAAGAGTGACTGAATGCTGGCAGTGGTCAGGTAGTCACATTCTTCAGTTTAAGTGGTGTAGTTGACATTAATCAGGAATGACATGCTGTAGAAAGTTTGTGGGAACTGTATCAACAAGACGAAGTCTTCAGAACCATCTCCCAGGTGTCCAGCAGATTGTCGATGAAATCCTCTCTGAGAATCTCGGACTGTTGTTTTCCGAAGTCGTTGGCACTGTCGTGAAGAACGACTGTGGAGGCAGAGTTATGAGTTTTAATCAGCTGCAGAGAGGTCTTCTTTGAAAAAGACCCTTTATTCCATTCTTACTATTTTTTAGCCATTCCAATATGGTAAGATTTATCACTTAAATAGATAATAACTAAAGTAAATGAGTCCAATGTGCTAAGCTACAGAAGATGACATCCAACGGCCTGCAGGTCCTCCTTCATGAAAAGCTTTTGTTAAGATGTTTTTTTCTCTTTTGGCATAATATCCCTTAACCCTGTATGGATATGCAGTATAACTAATGGATGGGTTGGTAAAGGCAAGGCAAGGCAATTTTGATTGTATAGCCCATTTTTACAAACAGTTTGTCTCAAAGGGCTTTACATATCATCATTATCCTCTGCCCTTAGGCCCTCACATCGACTTGTCCCAAGACAACCCTTCTAACAGGGAAACATTTGGAGAAGGATCACCCGCAGGACGGGCAGACATGCAATAGATGTTGTTGAAGAATGCAGTTTAAACGCTGAATATGCAAAAACATGGAAATTCTGAACGAAGGCGGTGAAGGCAGCTTCTGGTGGGAGGGAGGCAGGGAGAGCAGGCAGGCTTAATGGGGGTAGTTAATGGCAGAGACAGGAAACAAGAAGGGCGGAGAGAGGAGAATGACGTAGAACAAGGGTTCCCTGGCCAGGAATCAAACCATGGACACTGCAGTTGTTTGATTGTCGTGTGAACCAACTGGTAACTGGATACTGATGTATGAAAAACCTGACTTGACTTAGTGTATCAAAACAAGTCTTCACATGGGAAATAAACACATTGAGAGAACTTAAACTTAAACCTGACCCAACTTGTTCACAACTGTTGGTTGAGTTTGAAAACAGCACCACTGAATGACATTTAAAGGGACAACGAGGAGTTTCTCCAGCGGCAGAACGAAAAATTCTGCGACAATAAAAAAGTCTCATATTAATGTGGATTAATCTACGTTACCCACACTTGTTAATGGGCCCATTTTCGATAAATATATTGTTTTGTCTCTATCGTTATTTTGTTATTATTAGTGGTGGTGGAAACGCTGGGCGAGCCGACCAGTGTTTCCTTACTTTCGGTTTCGCGGACGCTGCCCGGCGAATCACCGTTTATGGTCGGAACTACGACGGTATCTGATCGTCTTCGAACCTCTGACTTTAATTCTTGATGAATGAAAACATGAGTCTGTCTTGCGCTGGTCAAAGAATTTCACGGTGCGCGGAGGCTCATAAATGTAGTGTGAAAACACTTCGCTTTTACAAAACTCCTCGTTGTCCCTTTAATTTACCTCCTAACCAGCTTTTGTTGTTTTTTGGAGACAAATGATACATTCACAGATCAGACTTTTCCTCTCTTTCTTTCTCTCTCACTCTGTGTGAACTAGGAATCGAACACCAAATCAGCTGCCAACACATTTTCAAACAGAGCTCTTCATTTGCACGCAGACTGTTTACACAGTTGCCAGCAGACCTTGACGTGATTCGTTCACTTGCAGTCAGCCTGCCTACACTTTTCTCACAAAACGCCCACAGTGCCTGCAGCACAATCAGATATCAGGTGGTGAAATTTGGGGGATATTAGGCTTCAAAAGCAGGACATTTTTGTGTAGTCACTGAGGCAATGCGTCAGCAGACAGGAGGTTTCCCGGAACGACTCTCACTGTCAATTTTTGGGAAGCTGCTGTGGCACGAGGCCAAGAGGGAAGCAGAGGGGAAGTTAAAGATTTACAACTTGGCATGGCGGCGAGTGCTTTTACTGACTAACTCTCTCTCTCCTTCTGTGTGTGTGTGTGTGTGTGTGAGAGACAGAGAAAGAGAGTAAGGGAAAGTGTGTGGTTGGTTGTGTGCGCATGGGCATAAGCTGGAGGATGACTAAAGATCTTTGGTTTACTGTAAGTCTGTGATGTGTCAAGATTATGTCACGACCTGCCCCCATCCTGACTCTCTTACACAGAAACACACAGACACACACAGACAGAGACAAAAAAAGCATCATCTAAACACTGATGTCAGCCTCTATTCTGATCTGGCTTGTTGGCATGATGACATGGCACAGGGTGACCCTACATCACACCACCCCATCCATCCATCCATCCATCCATCCATCCATCCATCCATCCATCCATCCATCCATCCATCCATCCACAGACACACAATAGATAAGATGTGATAAAAACCATTCAACAAGTGATGTTAACAATTCTATGAGATAGATCACCAATGTAAAAACATTAACAACATTGTTTAACAACAAACAGGCTGAGAATCATGAAAAGGTTAAGACCAGATGAACCCCCCCCCACTTGGATAGATACACTTGGCAGGAGCAAAGATTACGTAATTACGTATGTAACTCAGAGAGATTGATGCATCAATCGTTCTTCAACATCTGGCCGCATTGGACGTCAGTGTCGAAGGTTTTATTGTTGCATTCGCACTTGGATCTTGTGATGTGAGAGTGCTGATTTGATCCACCCAGGACGGAACTAAACACAGATGGCATTACAGTTTGTTTGTTCAGAGTAATACTTTAGAAACTGTTGTTGGGATAGTGAACATTGTGACCTGGAGTTCATTGGATGCAGCTGTGTCATGTCCCAGGTCCCGTGTCATCATGTCTTTTTCAATCCCAATCACCGTTCGGACGTCACGGCTGGTTCACAGTCCTCCGGGTCATGACGGCTCTTAGACGTCAGATTTTCTAGGATATTTTTCTCTCATGCAGAAAGCATCTCCAGACCTGAGGGGGCAAAACATCCTCGGGGATCTAAAGCATGTCCAGTAGTCTTATAGTGGAATGAAACTGCCTTTTAAATGTAGGTTTAAATTGCTCATCCTGTGTTTGTTGTGTTATTTGAGCATAATAAATAATGTCATAGCAGCTCATATATTATCAGCGTGGAAATAGAAACTACTTTGTGTATCTTGTATGCAGCATGCCATGAATATATACATATACCTGTTGTGTCACACAGTGGGTACAAACATGGGCAGAGCAGATAGAGTGACAGCAAATTGCTCCACAGAGACACACTAACCTGTCATCTCATCACAATGTCATTTGGGATGACTTTGTTTACCATGACAACCGTGAATTCTAAGCTGCAGTCGATCTGAAACCTAAAAAACCCTAAACCTGAAATGTGAATTTGCCAAAATGAATCACAGTGTGAAAATGTATTATTGACAAAATAGACAGTAAACTGTAAAATCCACTTTTGTTCTGCTTTGGTGTATCTCTGTCAGCTGTGCCAGCTGTGTCGAGTGTGTGTGTGTGTGTGGCGCTGTGAGGCACAGCCGCTGACTTTAACTATCATCATGCTCCTTAGTGGAGATTGATGCTCTCTCCTGCCACCATCGGTCGTGCCTCCATTAACATAACTCTGCCCACTGCGGCTCGTAGCCAGCGCCACCACCCCTGGGCTTTCACTCAGCAGGGACCTCCGCCTGAACCACGCCACTGACGCACATTAACACACACTATCCCCAGGCTACACAGACTACTGCAGAACGAGCTGCTTTATGGTAATGTCACTGATGAGCTCACCAGCAGTGGCCTGTCTCACTGTCTGACATTTATCCATAGATCCCAACACGGGTTAGTCATAATCAACGGCCCTGCTGCAAAACACAAAGTGGGATTATAACCTGTGAACAAGACAAGCTGTGCAAGTCAGGCCCAGAGGTTGTCGTTGTTTGATATACAGTAGAAGGCTGTCAACCCAAAACATGTTACTTTACATTGTACTACTGGTCTGATTTCCCATTGTAAGACTTATAAATACACATTTATTTTTGACTTAGATTGGAATTATACATTGTTATTAGCTTGGAGGAGTTGTTTTTGAGGCAAATTCAGAGACTGCTTGCTGAAAAACTGCCCCGACAGTAATGCGCATCAGCGGTTTTGCATGAATTTACATCAAAGACAAGTAAATCTTGTAATGTTCCATTATTATCTCATAGCGTGGTGAATGTGCAGGTCACAACTTGTTCACCAGAGCATTTTGGAGTTGTTGGATTATGTATTTGATGAGTTTGATGAGGGAAAACAAGAAATCCCATGAGCCTCTGTAGCCGATGTCATATCTGGCCCTCTGCGTTGTGTTTCTCACGGCCTGCCCTAGGTGGGGTTCGATCCCACGTCCTCCCGCACCGGAGGCGACGATGCTAACCTCTTCGCCAAGAGGTTGACAACCACTTGGCGGGTTGGTTAGCACGTCTTTTATGGGTGGAGTGAGTGCACATCCGTTACACTCACCCCCGCTGAACTCACTCCACCCAGGGCATCCGGGTCACGGCACCACTGTAGCCGATGTCATATCTGGCCCTCTGCGTTGTGTTTCTCACGGCCTGCCCTAGGTGGGGTTCGATCCCACGACCTCCCGCACCGGAGGCGACGATGCTAACCTCTTCGCCAAGAGGTTGACAACCACTTGGCGGGTTGGTTAGCACGTCTTTTATGGGTGGAGTGAGTGCACATCCGTTACACCTCCGTAGTGTAGCTCTGAGCAGCTTGCGGCTCTGCTCTGCCGTTCTAAAAATAGCTTGCACTGACAATTAAAGGTAACAAACCTACTGCTAAGACTATAGGGATTATGGAAATGTGCCAATTTGCCAAAATGTTCAACTATCCCTTTAAGGTTAAACATAAAGAAGTGACAGGACTTATACTGCAAAAAAAAAGGTTGAATTTGGAAGAATGATGGAAATTCAAAATATCTTAACGCGCCCCTGTATCTTTTTTTTTTTTTTTTTTTTTTTTACAGCAGTATCGTAAAAAGATATTTTTTAGGTAGATTTTATAAATTTTACTTTGTCACTTGCGAGCAGTAAGAAGCTGCAACAAGGGAGGAAGGGAAAGAGGAAGAAAAACAAGCAGAAGAAAACATCAGAGATAAAGAGTCTCTAAAGGAGGAAAGAATCTGTGCGTGTGCTTCTACCTTGAAGTCAGTTTTGCAATTCTTTCCACTTGTTAAGCGCACAAAACCTGAGACCTGTTCTGCCAAGGTCACAGGTGACGTAAGGGAAATCTGAGGGTTAGGTAGTCACGATTATTTGTTTTTACTGGCGAGGAAGCCCCTCCCACCTCTTGACGAGGAGAGAGCGGTGATGAGCGTGAAATTCGTCATCAGTGAAAATATGTAAAGCAGTGTGGTGAACAGGATTCAGTTTGCGGATGTAATGTATACGGTACACCTCCGTAATCAAATACAGTCACCTTATACAGTCAAACAAATTGGATGGATGGATGGATGGATGGATGGATGGATGGATGGATGGATGGATGGATGGATGGATGGATGGATGGATGGATGGATGGATGGATGGATGGATGGATGGATGGATGGATGGATGGATGGATGGATAGATAGATAGATAGATAGATAGATAGATAGATAGATAGATAGATAGATAGATAGATAGATAGATAGATAGATAGATAGATAGATAGATAGATAGATAGAAAGAGAGAGAGATAGAAAACCAGATTTTATTTAAATATAGCAAAGTAAAAAGAAGCATAAAAATCTTGAAACTTAAATCCAGACCATGATAGATAGATAGATAGATAGATAGATAGATAGATAGATAGATAGATAGATAGATAGATAGATAGATAGATAGATAGATAGATAGATAGATAGATAGATAGATAGATTTTGTTATGATATATGATATGTTAGATATTAAATAAGGCGTAACAGAAAGTTGCCGTGGCTGTTTCAAAACATCCCATACTACCACAGTTGTGAGGTTAGATTTGCTTTTCAGTGAAACTCTCCTTGTTTGGACATAACAGAATATCATTTGTCATCAGCGGCTCACCTACACACATTCTCTCATCTGCAGATTGCTCGCTTTTATTTCGCTCTCATTTTCAGACAGCGGTGCCGCAGGATGACTAATAGTCGCTGCTAAGCGCTGCGAACATCCTGTGCATCTCCTCCACCTTTGCATCCATCCATCCGTTCACCCTCCCCATCCTTCAAGGTTAACTAACAGCGTGCACGAAAAACCTATAGCGTATAGGTTAAAACTGTGACTCAGAGGGGTGGGGGAGAAAAAAAACAACAACCTGACACCAAAAAATAGACTGGTTATGAAAGATGCGCGATGATGGCAGCAGCGGAGTAATGCACCACAAAAACAAAACGTTACATAAACTGGCAGTCGTCATCTTTTAACATCATTTTCTACCTCTCTTGCTTCCAGGCGGCGCAGAGGCAGCGTGGACAGACGGACGGACGGAGGATGACATCACCATCACCGTTGGAGCCAGGGCCTGCCATTCATGCCAGCGGTGTGTGTCTGTGTTTCTGTGTGTGTCTGTGTTTCTGTGTGTGTGTGTGTGTGTTGTGTGAGAGCCTCTGTTTCGACATGTCACTTCCTTGGGGAGAATAGAGCAGGAAGCCGGAGTGAGAGCCGACAACAAGCGCTCGCCTCACCCCCACAAGGAAGCCTTTCTCCCCCAAGAGAGAAAAAGGAGGGATGTGTGTGTGAGTGTATGTCCCCAACTAACTCCCTGCATTCACACTACAAAGGGCTGGTTTGCGTAAGCCTCTGCTGTTTCCATCTTCTCTTTGGTTTCTTTTAGCTCAGGTCTGACCATCACAGAACCTCCCAACACACTGCCATCACACACTCAAAATAAATTCAGTTTTATTCTTTATTGAGGATCCCCATTAGCCGACGCACAAACGACAGACTAGTCTTCTTGGGGTCCTCTTTAAAAGGACATTGTGTAACGTCTCCTTTTATCTATTCACGAAAATCAATTATTTGGTTCAAAAGTCTGTTTTTCATTAATCAGTGAAAAAAAAACCCATCAACAAAGTGAAGTGTTCCTTTCAGCTCTGAATGAGCCGTTCATATCATTCATATCTCCATGGAGCGGGTAAGCTCGGTGCTGCTGCCATGTGGTGTCTCCATGTTTTTACGTTCAGTGGCAGCGTGACGGTAGGAAACCACGGAAACTCAGCGGAGACAGGCGGCGTCTGTGAAAAGTCACCGCGGTAACGCAGTGAGGAGGAATGGAGCGTTACACTGATGCTGCATTCACCTGCAGTCGGGCAGACGGCCGTCGCTAACAAACCAGATGTCATTTTAGTCACAGAAGTCCAGAGAAAGCCGGTAAAACAATACCACATCGCCATGACAACATATTGTCACGTGTATTGTTTTGCCTCGTGCTGACGGACCACTTGTTTACATAGAGGCTTGTTTATGCCGTTACGTGCAGCGGCTGTCGTCCGTCTGCCGTCTGCCCAATTTCACGTGAATGCAGCATGAAAAATACGATTGAGTTGCTTGCAATATACAACCGCAATGCTAGATGGGAGGAATTCCTACACAATGTACCTTTAAAAAGTTCAAGATATAAATTAGAACAATACACAGATCCAGATAAAAGAAAATAAAAAGGATGGAAAAGAAGAAGAAGAAGAAGAAGAAAAAGAAAAAGAAAATTCCCAAAATAATTACATAACAATCTGCAGATATTGAGAAGTGTTTTCCATGGAAAAGACAGTAAGATGCACAAACTAAGTTGCCTACAAGTGTCATTATAATTAACAGAAATAAGCAACAACACATGTTCATGTTCATGTTTATCCATTGGCTCTACCACTTATCTGTGCAGCAGCCAATCCCAGGACAGGACAGGGCCAGGTCGCCAGCCAATCATGGGACCTACAATTTACAAACAGAAAACTCACATTGGCACCGATTAGAAGTTTAGAGTTCAAACCCGGAGCCTTCTTGTTGTGAGGCGATAGGGCTTTAACCACTGCACCAGCACGCCGCCGACCTTGTTTGTTCATTTTATCATTTATTTGCCTACGCCAACACAAATAGCTCAGTAACAGGTCAGCCACTCTCTGCTTGTTTTCCCTGGCGCAGGTCTTATTGCTAAGTAACACACAAACATCCCTCTGACCTGCACATCAGCTGCTACTTCGTAACCGCGTGTGACCTCAGGTGTTCACAGGGGCTTCTTTTCCTTTCGCTCATCCTGCTTTCACAACCAAACTGTCATTTCATTTCATTTCACCTGTGATCGGTAAAAAGGAGACAGGTTGTTTCATCACATGCTGTTCTCAGGTGAAAACCATTTGCGTCCACTCTGAGTAAGCAGAGACGTCTGTCCACAGAGAAACGCCTGAACAAAAGAAAAAAGCTGCTCCATCTCTTCTTCTTCCTCTTCTTTCTTTTGTTTGAGGTGGCACAGCGTCCTGGCACGCAGCCCCCTGACCCTCACTGGCCAGCTTACGTCATCCATTTGCAAAAAAGCTCTGTTTACTCTGTACACACCGGAGCACCAAGCTGGCTTCTTAAGATTTGTGGGAACTGTGTTTTTTTCTGGAAAAAGCTGGATGGGAGCTTTTTAAACCAAGAGAAAACCATGAGTCCTACAGTACATTTGTAAACAGTCTTTCTTTCTTTTTTTTTTACAGTATGACTAACATGGCAACACAATTAACATTCATTTCCTTTTGTCTGTTTAAAGGGATAGTTCACCCAAAATTCAAATTTCATTCAATCTCATTGTCTACTCACCCTCATGTCAACTAAGAGCTGTGAGAATTTTCAGAGTCCTCCGTGCCTTCTTTGAGTTACGGGGGGGGTCCGTGCAGCAGTATTTGTCCATATAATGGTTGTGAATGGATACCACTTTTCTTTGTCCAAAAAGACACACCAAAAAACATCCAAATACCTCCATACTGCTCGTCTGTAATGTCCATCTTGTATTGAAGCCCTGACATGAGAATGACTTGTTTGTAGCGGAAGCTCCCAGTGTCTCGGTTCACTGCTCTTCGTGTGTCAGTGCAAATCTTGCGTGATTTGCACTGACCGGCGGAACAATTTCTCATGTCGAGGTTTCAATACAAGAGAGACATTACAGACTAGCAGTATGGAGGTATTTGGATGTTTTTTGGTGTGTCTTTTTGGACAAAGAAAAGTGGTATCCATTCACAACCATGGACAAATACTGCTACACCGAGACCCCCCGTAACTCCAAGAAGGCACGGAGGACTCTGAAAATTCTCACAGCTCTTAGTTGACATGAGGGTGAGTAGATAATGAGTGAAATTTGAATTTTGGGTGAACTATCTCTTTAATTGTTTTTATCTTCTCGCATGTTGAACACAGATGTCTGATATGAACACTACTGCAGTTATTATTATTATTTTTAATCATCGATTTGGCTTCTTTTCACCATTTCCTCTAATCCAATACACAAGATGCTGCTGTAGCTCAAAAGACTGTTTTAATCAGGTTAACTGGGTTTGGTTGAATGACTGATTGCTTTTATTTTGAAGCTTAGAATCACGATTCATTAATTAATAAGGGAAAAAGGTAATAGCTTGTCTGTGCTGGTAAAATAGCAGGAATATTTGAGGTTGTGATAACCCAGAGTGAAGCTTTGTGATGTGATCCATTTATTAGGAACAAGCAGTGCAATACAGATGTGGGGGCTTTAGGTAAATTCAATAGCACAGGGAAATAAGCAGGCAGGTTGGAGCTGACAGAAGCTACAGTAACCACTCTTTATAACCACATCATGTTCTCCTCTCCTCCTGTCGTCACCAGCCTGTAGCTGTGGGCTTGAAGGCACCATGCTGGATTACATTACACGGCACAAACACTTGTCACGTCGCAGTCATCCGGCTGCTGTGTTGTGCCACTTATTCCCCGGCGAGCAGCGGCAGCAGGCTGCGTATGTGACAGCACCGCTGCCGCACAGCTGACCTTTGACCTCCCCAAAACTAGGGACAAGGGAGATGAGAACGTAAACAAGACAAGTCAGCCACATCACCATAGTACACTGCAAAAACTCATCATCTTTCCAAGAATATTTGTCTTATTTCTAGCCAAAATGTAATTTCTAGTCAAAACTAATCTCATTCTACTTAAAATAAGACTCATCACATTAAAAAGTAGCTTGTTTTTAGACACTTTTTTACTTCTTTCAAGCATATTTTCACTTGAAATAATCTGATATTGGGGCAAGTTTTTCTTTTTTATTACAAGCACAAAAAACCTGCTTTCACTGGCAGATTTTTCTACTTATTTCAAGTGAAAATTTGTTGGAAACAAGTGAAAATTATCTAAAAACAAGTTGATTGAATCTTATTTTTAATGGAAAGAGATAGGTTTTGACCATAAATGAGACATTTTGACAAGAAATAAGATAAATACTCTTGGAAAGATTTTGAGTTTTTGCAGTGTAACTGTTGAACAGAGTGGCAGAGTGGCTGCTAGATGTCACGTCGCCCTCTTGTGCCTGCAAACAGAATTACAGGACTCTGAATCATGTGCAATCGGATGATAAAATACTGTCTTGAATTTCATAATGAGGTCATTTCTGCTTCATTAATTCAGCTAAGAGACACCCCCCCCCCCCCTCCCCAGCAGGTGGGTGAGGGGCAGACCCCCCCACCACCACCACTCCTTCTACCTCAGTCACTGCGATTCATCTTGACTCCCATCATTCAGACACCTGTAACAACCGCTGTCACAATGCAGCACTTACTGTAGCCCCGTTGTCATGGCAATCCGGACGGTTATGTAAGTGCCGGGTGCCGGTTCCCACAAATGGTGAGAACAGAGGTCTTTGTGCTGTGACACGAGACACCACACACACACACACACACGCGCGCGCGTAGTCAGTGTTTCCTCCAGCTGGACGTGGTCGTCTGCTCGTCACACAGGAAGCAGAGGTGTGTGTCCAGCCAAACAACAACAACAACAACAACACAGCCTCTATGAGACGCTTCATCTAATGCTGAGCTTTTAAAATCTGATTTTTCATCAAGTGTGTGTGCGTGTTTGTGTGCACAATTCCACATCTGTGGAAACAGACAAAACATTTTCCTGATTCACCACAGGAGAATCTGACATTTTAATGTTTTTAATGCTTTCTCAATGAAACTTAATGTGACAGTTGGCATCATTTCACCGTTTTCTAAATGATTAATCCCCTGTTGTGAAAAGCAGTTGTCAAATCAGCTATAATGAGTGAGTTAAATCTCTAAACACAATCTTTTTTTCTCATTGTTTGAACAATGTTTCATCATTTTCCTCTATAATCACATACTAGATGGTGATATATATAGTTGATACAGTGGAAATCCTGGACTCTGCGAGGCCTCAGGCAATGAAGCTCATCAAAGAAAACAATTTAAAAGTATTCCCTGAACGCCTCACACGCAGGAAATGTGTAGACATCACATTATTAGGGGCCGTTCTTTGCTGCAGTGCACTGGGTAATGTATTTATGCCAGGTTTAAAAGTGTTGTGGTTGCAGAACGTGTTCATATGCAGGGTCATCATGGGGACCAGTGAGCCTCACCAGATGTTGGCTGGGATGCAGAGTGCTGTAATTTGTATGAATAATGAAAGGACGAACAATAGGGATCTGTCTAATCCTCCACATAGGTGTAAATAGTGTGTGTGGATGTTGAGCAAAAGCTGTGGTTATCAGGATGTATAATTAGATTAATAAAACGACTTAATTATCATTAAAGGGATAGTTCAACATTTTGGCAAATTGGCCCATTGCCATAATCCCTATGTTTTAGGAGTAGGTTCGTCACCTTTAATTGTCGGTGCAAGCTATTTTTAGAACGGCGGAGCAGAGCCGCAAGCTGCTCAGAGCTACGCTATGGAGGCTAATGGGATTTCTTGGTTTCCCTCATCAAACTCATCAAATACACAATCTAACAACTCTCGTGGACAAGTTGGGACCTGCACATTCACCATGCTATGAGATAATAACGGAATGTCACGAGGGAGTTGTTTTCGAGGCAAATTCAGAGACTGCTTGCCGAAAAACTGCGCATCAGCAGTTTTGCATGAATTTACATTTACCTTTAACAACTCCGTGCAGGTCACAACTTGTCCACAAGAGCATTTTGGAATTGTTGGATTGTGTATTTGATGAGTTTGATGAGGGAAACCAAGAAATTCAATGAGCTTCCGTGGCTCTGCTCCGCTGTTCTAGAAATAGCTTGCACCGACAATTAAATGTAAGGAACCTACTCCTAACACTATAGGGATTATGACAGTGGGCCAAGTCGCCAAATGTTGAACTATCCCTTTAAATCATTTGGCCTTACAATAGGACACAATGGCCAATTAACTGATGAAGTCTCAGAAAATATACTGTACCTTCAATTTGGAACTCTCTGGGGTGTTGAGTTAGATTTTAAATTACTCAATGAACAGATTGATCTATTTGATGATCCACAGGTGGATATTGGAGCGTTGAGCTCAGTGCGACGCTGCAGGAGCTCATGGGAAGTTAGATGAGCTCCTGTTGGACTAAAGGCTTGTGTACAGAACAGTCACGAATCCTGAGTGAACACACTCACAGGCACTTTACCGTCACTCTACCGTCATGTGATTGTTCTTCCCTCACATGACCAATGGCAGCGAACACCAGGCTGTAAACAAAGTAAGTACGTGTGATAATGTACAGTGGGACTGGAGCGACACCATGCTGACAACGTCTGGTATGAGTTTCTCCTCCTGATAGAGACACAACTGTCAGCAGACCTGCGGTGTCTGCGAAGTGTCAGTGTTTTTCTCTGCCGCCGGGGGCGACGGTTCACCACATCCATGTTGAAGACAGAGTCACACTTCAGATAAATGAAAAACACTGTCACTGTCTCCTCCCCTGACAGGAAGGAACACTCATCTACTGACAGACACATGGATCAACGCAAGAGGGATCTATCTATCTATCTATCTATCTATCTATCTATCTATCTATCTATCTATCTATCTATCTATCTATCTATCTATCTATCTATCTATCTATCTATCTATCGTTCTATCTATCGTTCTATCTATCTATCGTTCTATCTATCTATCTATGTATCTATCGTTCTATCTATCGTTCTATCTATCGTTCTATCTATCGTTCTATCTATCTATCGTTCTATCTATCTATCGTTCTATCTATCTATCGTTCTATCGTTCTATCTATCGTTCTATCTATCGTTCTATCTATCTATCGTTCTATCGTTCTATCTATCGTTCTATCTATCTATCGTTCTATCTATCTATCGTTCTATCTATCTATCTATCGTTCTATCTATCTATCGTTCTATCGTTCTATCTATCGTTCTATCTATCGTTCTATCTATCTATCTATCTATCTATCGTTCTATCGTTCTATCTATCGTTCTATCTATCTATCTATCTATCTATCTATCTATCTATCTATCGTTCTATCTATCGTTCTATCTATCTATCTATCTATCTATCTATCTATCTATCTATCTATCTATCTATCTATCTATCTATCTATCTATCTATCTATCTATCTATCTATCTATCTATCCATCCATCCATCCATCCATCCATCCATCCATCCACCCACCCACCCACCCATCCATCTATCCATCCATCCATCTATCACCCACCCATCCATCCACCCACCCATCCGTCTATCCATCCATCCATCCATCCATCCATCCATCCATCCATCTATCTATCCATCTATCCATCCATCCATCTGCCCATCCATCTATCCATCTATCCATCCATCTATCTATCGATCTATCTATATCTTCTTTTTATGCTTTTTTTCTTTGCTATATTTCCTTTTTTTCCTAGTCTATATACAGTATATACATATATGTCTCTATATACATATATACTTAATTTTTTTTTTACTACTGTTTTGTCATGAGTTATGAGCTTTGTGCCGTCAGATGAAGTTCACTCTCTCAAGGTTGAGTAAGAAGTCCATCATATTTCATCCTAACAAAGACAGACTGACACAACCCTCCTCCTGCTTGTGCTCACGTTCTTGCTTGTTAAATGTACAAGAACATTAAATAATACTGATAAAAAAAATTTTTTTTTAAATAATAATAATAGCCATAACACATAAGTGTCACTCCCTGCCGATGGCTCATCTCACCGCTGCAGCTGTGGTCCGACACCCCAAACATCTTCCCCCAGAAGCTGGTTTCACGTGGTGGTTTAGATGTGTGTTTCTGTTGTCTAGCACCATTTGAAATCAGTGTTCTTGGGGACAGGAGGACAGCTCCGGCAGTGAGTGAGCCTCACGAGGACGAGCTCAGGACAGCCCTCCCTCCCTCCCTCCCTCCATCCTTCCCTCTCCTCCTCACACCCCCTCCCTCACCTCTTTTTCTCCACCAACAGATAACTGATTTCTTCTGATGCTTAGAGCCTGCTGCGGCCGTCTAGCACCATTTGAAATCGGTTATAAAACCGTGGATCACTACATCTGTGAGTCTTTAACCAAACTACCAGAAGAAAGTAAACACTGTCTCCTGCTGGAAGAAGAGTTTGTGGGACACTCTGATGAGTCAAGGACAAACTACTTGATCTCAACTTTAATAAACCTTTTTATCCATATTCATTGTAAGGGTGAGTATTTGTGTCAATTATGTTGCTGCACTGACCTGATCTGCACCACTGGGGGATCATAGAAGTCCCAGATTATTTAGCAGTTCTTAAACATGAAAAAGAATGTCTTCTTCTTTGTAAAATACACTTCATACTGCAGCTCAGTGTCCTCATGACTTTATTTCTCTGAGACTGAACGTGAAGCAAAAGAGATCCCGTCCAGTTCACTTTGAAGGAAAACTACAGGTCATGATCTCTGACCTCGGACCTCTCTTATGTCACTAGTTATATTCCTGCCAGTACAGAGCTTTTTCATTCAAAACACATGTTAGATTTCTTTCTATAATGTATGATCTTGACGTTATCCTGTAAAGTGCTTATAGATTACATACAGTATGTTAAGATTTGGAATATACAAATAAAATTGAATTGTAATAACAGACCATGTCGTGTGTTATATTTTTATTCAGTGTTGTCATGTTCTCCAACTCATATGTGCATACATAACATACAGTATGTTTTGTGAGGATTAAAAAAAAACATTGGGGGATGACCCAAACAGAAATAAGTGAAACAATATTACCAACAGCAGAGGTACATGTACAGTCTATCATGACAAAAGATCATACATTCATTTTTTATTTTTAAGTTATAGCTAATAAAAAATAACTCATTTTCTGAACATTACCGTTTGTCTTCATAACGGTTGACAAAAATAAAATAAAAAAGAATAGAAATGTGTTCACACAACTAGTAAATTAGTAAAAACAACTAATTTACACCTAGAAAACTAATGTGCTAACTCCTCACTTGATGTGGGGACTTCGGACGTGTCTTTTTGAGACATAACTGAAAGAGCCCACCCTGCAGGTGTCACAGTAAATACATACAGTAATAACTGTCTTTAGGTCTTATACAGTACAAACACTGCAAAATAACTCTCACTTTTATTAAATGTCAGTTGTTCATTCAGGACAAAGGCTGATTTCAGAATCTTTCCACAATTAAATTAACAGGCCATGGGACAGGTCACGTTGCCATTTGGACCGATTCAGAATGTTGATAAAACTGATGTAACTTCTTCATCATTAAGTTCCAGAACTTCACATTCATGAAAACTCAGGAATTGGCAACAATATAAAAACATATATCAATGAATCTATGAAGTGAAGTTTGAAACATCTTATAATATTCATGGCAGACATTTTTGTTTGTGGGAGAAAAATACAAGTATGTTTTGGTCCCAGGTCAGATTTGTGTCCAATCTCTCCAAGGTCAAACCTACAGTAGCTTCTTTATGTGGAGACAGTGGTTAACAGAGTCAGTGTGTGTCCTCCAGCTGCTATATCAGCGGTGGATCAGTTTCTGCCTGCTGCTCACTCGTGTCCACAGGCTGCGAGCTGTCTGGGCGATGGTCACCCCGCGGGGAAGACGGAGACTCCTCAGAGGCTCCCTGATGCACGCCAGCACTCCTGGCTCGGCGGGCTGCCCCAGGTATTCGTGGGAAATGTGGTTTATCCTCCGGAGCTGTCTGCTGTAGTAGTTCCTCAGCTCGCACAGCTCCTCGGCAGCGGTGTCGGAGATGCCCGAGGTCTGGGATGGAGAGCCGGGCACGCTGTAGGCGAGGGCGACGCCTTCCGGACGCAGAGCGGCAACGTCCTCCGCCTCTACGTTAGCACGGGGTTTCCTCCTCGATCTCTGAGGGGTGGTGGATTTCCTCTTGGAGCAGGGTTTACCTGGACGTGATGGCGTTTTCTGATCATCACCAACATTGTTATCTATTATGTTAATTTCAACATCAACAACTACATGTTGAGTCCTAATGTCTTTGTCTTCCTCGCCGTGTCTGTGTGGGGCTTGTTTTGGTTCCTCTGTCTGGCCGACCGGCCTCAAGTCCTGTTTCCTGGACAGGTTCCTCTGTTCTTTAAATAGTTTCTGTTTGGGTTGTGGGGGGCAGCTGTTGTCCATGACAACGGGGTCAAAGGTTATCTCACCCTCCTTCTCACTGACGTCAACAGCTGATGATTCCTGTGAATGTGAAAACCAGTGTTAGTGAACAACAGTAGAAACAACAGTAGCATTTAAACATGAATCCACTGCAGGCAGCCATATTTATATTTTCTTTAAAGGTATGGTTCAACATTTTGGCAAATTGGCCCATTGCCATAGTCCCTATAGTCATAGCAGGTTTTTTACCTTTAACGGTGCAAGCTGTTTTTAGAACGGCGGAGCAGAGCCGTGAGCTGCTCAGAGCTACGCTAAGGAGGCTAATGGGATTTCTTGGTTTCCCAAAAAATCAAATACACAATCCAACAACTCCAAAACGCTCTGGTGGACAAGTTGTGACCTGCACATTCACCACGCTATGAGATAATAACTGAACGTTATGAGACAGAGTTGTTTTGGAGGTAAATGCAGATACTGGTTGCTAAAAAACTCTCCCCGACGGGAACGCGCATCAGTGGTTTTGCATGAATTTACCTCAAAAACAACTCTGTCTCGTAACGTTTCATTATTATCTCATAGCGTGGTGAATGTGCAGGTCACAACTTGTCCACCAGAGCGTTTTGGAGTTGTTGGATTGTGTATTTGATAAGTTTGATGAGGGAAACCAAGAAATTCCATTAGCCTCTGTAGTGTTGCTCTGAGCAGCTCGCGGCTCTGCTCCGCCGTTCTAAAAACAGCTTGCACCGACAATTAAAGGTAACGAACCTATACTCCTAAATCTATAGGGATTACAGCAATGGGCCAATTTGCAAAAATGTTTAACTATCCCTTTAAGTTTCTTTGAGGCAACATGGAGCCAGTCTGTGCAGTCAGTGAGAATAAACTGACCATGTGTAATGAAATGTTAGTGAAAGTTAGCAAAAGCATGCACCTGAGTCTGAACACTGGCACTAAGAAACATGAGGGATGGGCTTGGGCAATAATAAAGTCAGTCAAATAAACTACTGTTTTATTTGCCAACACAAAATACAGCAAAACTGTGAACCATGCAACAATCATGACACCACATTATTAGCCTTACTGTTGTTTCTGATATTTTCTGTTTGCTGTCTTGATTTTCCAGCTAGGTGGCAGCCCTATAGAGGCTATGCTACTATAATCACATTTAAATTTAGCTTGAACCAATGAGCAGTGAACATAAGCAGTTAAAAATGAATGTACAGGCAGTATAGTTAGTATTAGTTAGTATAGTTCCTAACCCATGCAACAACAATTGGAGGTTGTGTTGCCAATAATTTCTTCATCACCCATTATTAATGATTAGTCGATATCATGCTTATTATGATACAAGTTATAAAGCTTTTTGTTGATTACCAATTCATTAAAAGCAGACTCTGTTCAATCCTCTAACACCCAGATAGTCTGATCCAAATGTAAACAAAGGGAAGTGCAGGTCTGGACAGCGCCATGCCAAAAGAAGCAGCAGTGAACAGAACAAAAGAATGAAGGACTGTACTTTGTCAGCTTGTCCTCTCAGTGGGGTGGGATGGGGGGGGACTAGGGGCGTGTCTTGTTTTTCTTGGACGCAGGGGCGTCTCCAGCACTCTGATTTGATCTCTTTCCCTCTTTGGCTTTGCCCTGGTCACTCGCAGCTTTTACCTGCAGGTCATTGACAACAGGCTTTTACTTGAGAGGGTTCACAGTCACACCTATGTGGAGTGGACGAGGGGACGCTAAAGAGGACAACACTGGACACTTAAGACTGGACAAGGATGTACAGGACAGTATCTTCCACTCCGACACCATCCAGCCTGGGCTTTGAAGAACCATGTCTTATTTCTTTTGCTATTGCTACATGGCTAACGTTAGCATCAGCAGCTGTTACTTGTAGCTCCAGAACGAACGGTGGAGTTCATCATCTCTTTAGAGTTGCTGTCTCCAGCAGTGAGCAGCATCCCTTTCAGTTTGCTTCTATTTCAATCACTTCTTCATCAACTGAAGTTAGCATGCTATCCAGCTAGCTGCAGCCTGGTGGGCCAGTGTCATTACTTCAGTAACATCCAGGCTGCGGCTGACAGCTCTTTCTATGAGCTCTTGTCTTGTAAACACAGTGATGGCTCAAGTTCTCTGCAAGACTGGTTGCTGATGCTAACGTTGGCTACGTAGCATGAGCAAAACACTTTAATGCGGCTCATTTGAATTACATCATCATCTGAGTTTTTACTTAGAAAAGAATATATTACTTTCAAGTCTTTGCCAAATGAGTTTAAACAACACTGGTCAAACCAATCAGTGGCAGGAAACTCAACATTTCCCATGCTAGTGCTCCACAGCAACACATTATACTTGGACATACAGTATAATAATAGATAATAGGACTGGGTCACACTCTTGGTTCTGGCTGGTTGGTGTACTGTATGTGGTTAATGTAAAACACTGATGACATTGCTGAAGACTGCTGAGGGTTCCAACCAACTAGCTTCAATTGGGAAAAACCAAATTGTAAAGTCGCTAAATGTTGCTTGATGATGTCATATGTTAATTATGATATAGATACCACTTTCAAACCTTTATTGAGTAGTTTTTATTTATTCAGGTAGTCAAAGGTGATTTGCCTTCCTGAGGCTGATCTCAGTGTTACAGTCCTGCAACTGATTGGTTTGCCAGAGTTGAAGATTTATATTTACTCTGGCTAAGTAACTGATTATTGCCTTGGAACTGTGTTAATGTGTCTATATTTAAAACTATTTCACAATCACTTTTCACAAACACAGTCCCGGGACCTTCCAGGGTTCACAATGTCCCTGGCATGTGTCAGTGTTTGTGTTGTTACTGTCAATGCCAGAAGGGGGAGACAGTTCTGCACTGCACTAAATGAATGAATATATCAAAAGCGGCAGTGATACTACAGTGTATTCTCCTCTACACCGGTTGTATTTTTGCCTCACATTTAAAACTCATGGGGCCAAAATTGCAAAACAAAAAAAGAAAATGTGTATTTTAGATTAGAAGTGTAATCTACGTGAACTACGATGATTTAATCTACAATTAATCAAGTTAGAGTACTAATGATCATTATCAGCAGCTGTGTGGTGAAGGTTTTTGTTTTTACATTGTCAAGTCCAAACACAAAACTCTTGAATATCAGTGTACACAGAGTCAAACTGACATTTAACTTAGATTCAAGTGACTTACCTTTGTGGACTTTTAGAGACAATTAGAAAACATGTGAAAGGATTTTATATGACCGATTGACACATCAGGCACACATTGGAAGAAGAAGAAACTGATTAGACAGACTTCACAAAAACAGAGAGGAGAAACTGGAAGAAAAAAACACATCACTGAACAAAACACAGGAGAAATAGAGAAATAGTTTAGTAGAGCACTGAAGAGAAGAGCCCCACATCTACTGGAGTGAGAGGAAGTTATTATATATGAGCCAATATTGTGCACTCATCAAAAGCAGGATTCACTGCTGCCAGAACCATTACTGTGATTCTTACTCTAACCCAAACTTCTTTTTTTGTGAATGTTTACCCCCCAAAAACAGCATTTATTTTAAAACTCCAGTTTCAGTTTGGACCCATCTCAAGATATCACATCACTTTACGGAACTAATCACAGAGTGAACTCAACATTTCAGAAATCATATCTACATGTATGCATCAAGAAGGAAAAAATTGAAACATCACACTGACATTCTTCACAGCCTTTGCGATGATTTCCTATAATTTAGTTCAGATGCCTCTCATTTTCCTTTGAGATGTTTCTGCACCTTGACTGAAGGATGACTAATACTGAACATCCTGTCTGGTTTCCCCTAAACTTTCACTGGGGAGAGGCTTCGTCTGGCCACTCTGCAGTGCTGCAGTCGGGTTCTTACTCATCTCTCAAGATGATCTTACCAAGGCCACGTTCCTCTGATTTCTCTGTTTGGCCTGCAGCCAGAACTGGTTGTTCCAAACCTGTTATTTAAGAGTTGTGGAGGCCACTGTGCTCTTGGGAGCCTTGGATGCAGGAGTAGAGCATTTCTTCTGTATCTGTGCCTCAACCCAGTCCCGTCTCTGAATCCTGTATGCAGTTGAATGCTGAAGCCAATCAGCTGAATTCACCACAAGTGGGCTCTGATCAAGGTGTAGAAACATCTCAAAAATGATCATGATGAACTGGAAAAGAACTGAGCTACAATACTGTCATAGTAATTGTGATATTTCAGTTTCTCCTGTTTGATATCCTTGCAAAAAAAAAAAGTTAAAGGGATAGTAGCATTTTTTTAAAGTGGGGTTGTATGATCTACAAATAGCCCCTAAGTACTTTAATTGCAGTAGAAGACTCTCCGCACTCCTCCCGTTAGCAACGCCAGCCCATAGCCCTGCCCAGAGATTTACAACATACAGTGTTGTGAACAGACCCAAAGAAACGGCCTATTTTCGCGGCCTAAAAGAGGTTTTACCTGGAAAAAATACACAGTTCCATTGTTTGCTATAATATTTTTTTTTCCAGCCCTTCAAAGTGCAGGAAAAACGCAGTTTTTATTTGGACCTAACCAACTCATGTATCCCTCCGCCCAGGGTTAGCGCCCGCCAATCAGCAGTTGGTTAGGTCCAAATAAAAACTGCGTTTTTCCTGCTCTTTGAAGGGCTGGAAAAAATTATATTATAGTGAACAATGAAACTGTGTATTTTTTTTCAGGTAAAACCTCTTTTAGGCCGCGAAAATAGGCCGTTTCTTTGGGTCTGTTCACAACACTGTATGTTGTAAATCTCTGGGCAGGGCTATGGGCTGGCGTTGCTAACGGGGGGAGTGCAGAGAGTCTTCTACTGCAATTAAAGTACTTAGGGGCTATTCGTAGATCATACAACCCCACTTTAAAAAAAATGCTACTATCTCTTTAACATGTCAATATATTTTAAAAAAGATAATATTGGAGTGAGAGAATTTGGGGAATAAAATAATATTTCAATATTGTCTTTGTGTTTTTTACATATTATGCAGAGTGTGCTACAGATAGAGATTGACATGCAGGAACATCTTGAAGTGTTTAATGATGCATCACTGTGACACAGAACAGGTGTACTCACGTCAGGGAATGAAGACAGTGTTTTACTGATGGTCATGCTGAAGGTGTGAGTCTGGCTCTTCAGCAGAGGAGCCTTCCTGCCCAGCTTCATGTAGAAGTAGGTGGTGTACGGAGTGAAGCTGAAATCCTCTCTGAGGTCCACACACAGACAGGGGGGAGTCACACACTTGCGTCAGACTCAGAGCTGTTCAGAGTGTCTTACACTACATCAACCAGACCATATCTGAGCGCTTATCTTGTAATTTGGCTAATCCTCTGGTAATTAACAGTAATTATCTACTCCTGAGAAAATTAGCTTGTCGATTAATTCATCAGTGATTGCCAACTAACCATCCACCTCCTAGAAATTATTAAAGGGATACTACCACATTTTGGAAAATTTGCCTATTGCCATAATCCCTATAGTCATAGAAGTAGGTTCTTTACCTTTAATTATTGGTGCATGTTGTTTTGAGATCAGCAGGGCAGAGACGTGAGCTGCTCAGCTAATGCTATGGAGGTGAATGGTACAGGTCGCCTGTCCCTCAAAACACATGAAGCATATACTCTGAACTATTTGCGCTTTTGAAATCACTCCGCCCAGCAGCCATGTATGGAATGTAGTTATGCATTTGTTTCGAAAACAACTCGGTCTCATAATGTTACATTCTTATCTCACAGCGTGGTGAATGTGCAGGTCACAACTTGTCCACGAGAGCGTTTTGGAGTTGTTGGATTGTGTATTTGATGAGTTTGATTAGGGGCAAGGGACCTGTACCATTCACCTCCATTGTGTTCGCTGAGCAGCTCACGTCTCTGCCCCACTGATCTCAAAACAACATGCACCGATAATTAAAGGTAATGAACCTACTTATATGACTATAAAGATTATGGCAATATGCGAATTTGCCAAAATGTTAAACTATCCCTTTAAAAGCCAGAAAATAAGTAGGTTCTCAATAAAAATGTAGCTACTAATAATATTAAGTACCGTAATATACCAATAACACTGGCCTTAAAATCAATATATAGGTCAATCTGTTTGGAAAAAGGCACACAATGTCAAGCCAGAGTGTCCAAATAATATGATGACAATGTCTAAATCCTGACAAAATGAACAGAAACAACGGAGCATGACGTTACTTGAGGTATCCCTGCACCAGCATCTGCACGATCACGGCCTCGGCCTGCAGCCGGGACAGCGTGGTGACCTGCATCATCTTCCTGTGCTTGACGGGGCCTTTCCCCATCCACGCCTCCATCAGCTTCAGAGGGGTCAGCTTCTCATCCGAAGATGCTGCCAGCTCCAGGATCTCCACCACCTGCCTGGCATGCTGGGTAATGTTCACAGTAGTGCAGCCTGGAGGAGCGGAGATTAGATTTGTGGCTAAAGATTTGTCTTTTCAACAAGAAACAAAGATTTTTTTCAAGTCAGAAAACATATCCCGTACACACACCTTTTGCATCGCGGCAGTTATCACACATCTGGTTGCATCCTTCATCGTCCCACACCTCGTCAAAATGGGCAGCCATGAGAGAGCGCCTACACCTTCATGGGGCAAACATGAGATTCAACAGATATTCAAGTCATGCTGTGAAAGCACTCATCCATCATAGTATGAGTGTGTGTGAGTGTGTGTGTATTACTTGTCAGCATTCTGGCAGTAGTTAACCATCTGCAGCAGCTTCTGTTGACCCACGTTCTCCATGACCACCATGGTGCTGATCCTGAAGATATCAGAGTAGCCATAGTAGACGATGCAGTCTGCTGGACTGTCATTTCGCCCTGGAGAGACAAATTGTTAAAGGGATACGCCAACATTTTTTTTTTCGTGTCTCGCCTCCCCCCCGAGTCCATGACAAGCAGATAGACACCATCCTTTCGACTGTGCGTGCAGTAACGAGGGAGAGCCCGTATCGCCCGTAATTAGCTTAGCTCAAATGCTGCAAGTGTATAGGTAGTGTTAGCCTGCCTCCACCTAAAGTCATCAGAGAAACTCTTCAGCAACTTTAAACGGACCGATCTTCGTCTCAGTGCTGACAGAACTCTCCAGTAAGGCATCTTGAGCGGTCAAAACGGAGGGTTCAAGCAAAGACGGTTTATTTTGGTTCAAGCTAGCTACATCGAGGGTAGGTTAGCTTCCTATTTCAAAGTAAAAGCACAAATTCTATCGTCATGGTTTTCTGTATGTAAAGGGCAACGGGTGTTTTATTTTGTGAAAGTAACCAGAAGTGCGTTGGTCACAACGGCTAGCTTGAGTAGCGCCAAATTTGTCCAAACAAAATTGTAAACAGCTGATATTTAGACAAATTAACGACACACTGCTGATCTAAACGGATACTTTCTCACCTAAAAATGTTTGAAATGTCGATAAAGTGATATTACAGAGTTTAGAGCTAAAATGAAATCAGCTTCTGACTGCTGATTTCGGCTCGGGTAGGAGGCAGGCTAACGCTACCTATACACTTCCAGCGTTTGAGCTAAGCTAATTACAGGCGATACGGCTCTATCTCCCTTGTTACTGCACGCACAGTTGAAAGGATGGTGTCTATCTGCTGGTCATGGACTCTGGAGTGAGGCAAGACACGAAAAAAAAATTTGGCGTATCACTTTAAATGAGGGTATATTAGAAATAATACTCCTGTTGTGTCCTGATGGAAATAAAGAGCCGACTCTACCTGCACGTCCACTCTCTTGGTAGTAGTTCTCCATGGACTTGCTGATGGTGTGGTGGATGACAAACTTGACGTCAGGCTTGTCGATGCCCATGCCGAACGCCACAGTGGCGACGACCACCTGGAGGACACACGGTCACATAATGACATCTTCAAATATAACAACAATAGCAGTGTTTCCCCCTTTCCTCTTCCTTCCTTCTTTCAGTTTTTTTTATTTTGTAAGAATAAGAAGAATTTCATTGATCCCCAAAGGGAAATTAATCAGCTCATCTACCATTTGTTCCAAGTTACCTGATTCAGTTTTAGTTTTTACACTGAATGTTAATATAAATGGAAAGTGTAAAAATCACATCAGAAATCACATCATATCACACCCATTTACCAGAATTTTGTTGGAGTTCCACTGGCGGTGAACCTGGGTCTTGTCAGCAGGCTCCATGTTAGCGTGGTAAGCAGCAGCCAGGATGTTCCTCTTCTGGAGCTCAGAGGCCACAGACTCCGCATCCTTCTGAGAGAACACGTACACAATCCCTGCAACAAATAAAACACACACACACACACCAGGAAGTGAGCAGTGAATACATACAGTTCAAATGATCCATTTAGTCACACATCTAAAACTGCATTAGAGCTGCTTTTAATTTTATAGTTTGATACCGTACCTGACTGGTTCTTGTATTTTTTGTTGATCAGAGCAGCCATGTCACCCATTGATACATCGTTGTCCGAATCTTTCATACGAACCTGAGAGAAATCAGACTGTTAGTGCCACTGTTCTATTTTCTAGGGTTAGGGTGAAAGGAGTGAAAATAACTTGTTTCATGTGTTCACTTTGACAGTTGAGAGCAAAAATCCGATTTGCTTTTAATAGTGAACATTTTTTTACCCACTCACGAATACAACACGAGAGGGAAACAACTTATAAAGGGAAAAGAGACAGAAACTGAAATGTACAAGTCGTGGAATGAGGTTGAGAGTACAATAAAAGAGTCTGCATCACTGTGTATTTTTAAAAAGAGATTAAAACAAAAACTGCTGCTGAAATATGTTTAAATCAAGCTCGGTTTGCTGTTTTTCTGTTTCATGTACCTGTGCCTCATGAGTTGTTATTGTGTTATTATTGTGTTAAACCATGGAATTACTTTAGATGATTAGGTAGAAATAGGAATTGTTTTTCATAATATATTGTATTGTTGTTTTGATGTCTCTGGGCCCCCGTTCATAAGCAACAGATAGCTTCTGGGGTTACCCTTTTTACAAGATCATGTCTGCTGTATATTATGAAATAAAATTGTATTTTGGATTTTAAAATGATTTGTAAAATAAAAACGGACCTTGAACCTTGAACTGGAATACCCTGAAGCTGAAGGATATGATACAGCTTCAGAATCAATCTCAAGTTTGTGAAAACCCTAATAATGGCTCAACATGTGGCTCCAGCTGTCCTGTCATGTAAGCAGCTGCTAAACAGCACACATGGTTTTTAAAAGGTCAGACACGTGTTAGCAGGTGTGTGCAGAGCAGGTGGGAGGATGTTCAGAGAGGCATCTGTGTGTGTTTGTGAGTGTGTTTGTCCGTTACGCAGGTGGCTGAGGTGTGCGAGTGAGTGTATAGTTGCCATGGAGACCACCTCGTAGTAGAGATTGGTTCGGTTGAAGGACGAGGTGAGCGTGATTGGCTGAGACAGACACAGGATCTTCTCGCAGTCCTTGAGGACGCTGCTGGTTGCCGTGGCGGTGAGGCCGATGAGGGGCACTTTGGGGAACTGCCTCTTCAGGATGCCCAGCAGTTTGTAATCTACACAACAACAAACACACAAAATAATTAAAATCTCTTCTAGACCTTTCAATTTCATCTGAAGGAGAAAACCAAGACCATCTAAGGAGAGAGGACCCCCCCATTAAATTCAGATCCCGTCCCACCTGGTCTGAAGTCGTGTCCCCACTGGCTGCAGCAGTGCACCTCGTCCAGAGCGATGCGACTCAGCAGATTTGCATTGTGGGCTTTCTCCAGACGAGACATGAACATTTTGCTCTTGGCGATCTTCTCAGGAGTCACGTACACCAGCTTGAAAGGGCTGTTTGGATCGATCATTCCAGCCATCACTGTCTTGTTATGCTCCTAAAAAAAGTTTAAATAAGAAATAAAAATGTGAATAAAAATATAATGTATATACACATCTGGTTTAACATATTCAACTGGTTTTCCAGGCAGTAAGGTATCTGTATTCCTCCTGAATGCACCATGGCACTTGTTGGATGTTCTGAAAGGACAAAGACTTTTCCCATCTATCAGAGGCAAGCCCTCACGATAGGCATGGTGGCTGGCTGGTGGTTGGAAATCCCCAGCCATGTTTCAATAGGTGGCTCAATGAGATGTGTTCTGTTGCTAGAATGGAGCAGATTCGCTACAACACAAATAACTCTCAAATGCTCTTCCAGAGGATCTGGAGGATCTGGAAGCCATTTTTGGCAATGCTAGATGGGATCTCTTAATTAATTTCTCCATCTAGAAGTGTTGTTACTATGTTAAACCTATGTTTACACGTAGTTGGGACTATGTTGATGGACTGCCCCCCTATAATTTATTTTCCTTCTTTCTTTGTTTTTCTGTTTTATTTTGTTCCGTTTCGTTTTGTAACCATTAATTACTCTCTTAGCAGGTAAAGACACCCTTAGTTGTTGTCTTTTTTCTTTAAGGTTTTTGGAACTTTACATTTTGATTTTGATGTTATGGTCTCTAGTTGACTCATACCTGCTAAAATGGGCAATTTGTTTCTTGTTTGTTTGTTGGTTGGTTGGTTTGCTTGTTTGTTTTGTCTTTTTCTGTGTGTGATTTGTCTGTTTGTTAAAAAAGAGGAAAAAAATAGCTCACGAATAAAATATATAAAAAATGAAATAAAATAAAAAGTGAAAATTCATGTGAAAATATTTCACAGCTGGTCACAGTTTTGAAAAAGTAAATTTGATGAAAGATTGATTAAAAGAGACAACGTTAACAATGTGACTGTAGAGGACATGGAGATAGGCTACTGAAGGAGGAGGGCAGACACCAGTGGTTTTGGTTTCTGTTTAAATCTAATGGCTGATTGAATTAATTTTGAAATGATTCAATGATTTCTGGCAACATGTTTTTCCGTGGACCAGATGGTTTTGGGTTCTGGTATGGATCACTGTCGAGTCCTTCTGTTTTGATACATGTTTCACCCGGTTTCTCTGTGTCCACCGGTCCTTCACCACGTTGAGGGAGGTTTGTTTTGCCACTCAGTTTGAACTAAAGGGGCGTGTCCGGGGGCAACGTGATGTACCCTCTATACACACCCCTATAGCATATTCTAAATTAGAATATAGAATATTAGTCAAACAGCCACATACAGCATCTTTCCAGGAAATGTGTTCATTTTAAACTGCATTTTCCACAATCCTAGATCTTAACATATTTTTAAAGAAGTCATTTCTACCTACTGTTGTCACCGGCAATGTGTTTTTGTGGATTGTGAGGTTTGTGAGCAGTATGGTTAGTGTTAGAGTTAGGGAGGAGAACAAAAGTGAAAGTAAATGTTGAGCTGATGTCGTTACCTTGCTGCTGGAAGCGTTCAGCATGACTGCTGGCACATTCATCGACTTCAAGTACATGATCTGGTCCTCCATCAGGGACACCAGGGGAGTCACCACCAGAGTAAAGCCTGAGACACACACACGAGTCAGTGACACAGAACAAACTGAATTACCTCACAAACTGTGAAAGTGGTGTGTGTGAGTATGAGCAGCGTAAGGTCTGGGGGGGTTTAGCTCCGTCACTGCGTGTGTGTGTATATCAGTGTGTGTACCCTTGGAGCAGAGAGCTGGCAGCTGGTAGCAGAGACTTTTTCCTCCTCCTGTCGGCATAACCAGGAAGAGATCTTTGCCCGACAGGGTCAGATTGATGGCCCTCAGCTGCAGCCGTCTGAACTTGGAGAGGCGGAATGAGCTCTTCAGGCACTGATCCACTTCTTTAGACCACGGAAAGTCTGAAGAGACAAAGAATAATTAACACACAAAGCTATTCACTCTTTACAGTGTAATCATGTGTGCACTGTACCTGTTCCATCATAGCGTTTCAACTCCTTCTGGCTCATCGCAGGCTCAGGTTTAGACTTGGAGGAGGATGAGGATGATGAGGACTGTGCAGCGTCACAGGCCTCCCCCAGCGACTGCAGCAGCGCATTCTTACGGGAGGTGAGCTCAGCCTGCTTCTGCAGCAGCTCCGTGATCTCCAGCTCCACCAGCTCCAGCTCGGCCTCCACTGAGTCCAACTCAGCCTGCGCATCTGAGGACAAAAGACACACCAAAGATCAGCAGGTTCAACTTAAAGGGATAGTTCAACATTTTGGCCAATTGGCCCATTGCCGTAATCCCTATAGTTTTAGGAGTAGGTTCATTACCTTTAATTGTCGGTGCAAGCTATTTTTAGAACGGCAGAGCAGAGCCATGAGCTGCTCAGAGCTATGCTACGGAGGCTCATGGGATTTATTTTCCCTTTTCCCTCATCAAACTCATCAAATACACAATCCAACGACTCCAAAACACTCTCGTGGACAAGTTGTGACCTGAACATTCACCACGTTATGAGTTACAAGATGGAGTTGTTTTCAAATGCAGAGACTGCTTGCTGAAAAACTGTCCCAGGAACATGCATCAGTGGTTTTGCATGAATTCACCTCGAAAACAACTCTGTCTCTAACATTACATTATTATCTAGTGTGGTGAATGTGCAGGTCACAACTTGTCCACCAGAGCGTTTTGGAGTTGTTGGATTGTGTATTTGATGAGTTTGATGAGGGAAACCAAGAAATCCCATTAGCCTCCGTAGCGTAGCTCTGTGCAGCTCACGGCTCTGCTCCGCCGTTCTAAAAACAGCTTGCACAGACAATTAAAGGTAACAAACCTACTCCTAAAAGTATTGGGATTATGTCAATGGACCAATTTGCCAAAATGTTAAACTATCCCAGTTATCAGTTTGCTGTTGATATTATTCTTATTATTAAAAAAACAAACAAAACTGTTGTATTTGCCCAAATATCCATTATTTACATAAAGTTGTACATCAGGGAACAGTAGTGGATTTTGGCTGAGTACATTTGCAGCAGGTGGACTCATATGACTGATGTTGACAGTGTGAACATGGATGACACTAACAGGTCTCACACATGCACAGGTAAGTAATCCACTGAGACTCACAGCTCTGTGACTAATGATGACTTTCTCTCCACACCACCACCACACTATTTCCCTCTGGGGATACGGAAGAGCCATCCCAATTACGTCAAACCTCTCCAAGTATAAACAACGGCAGAATTACCACAGAGGGCCCTGTGACTGTTTATATCTAGCACTGCTGCAGCATTTGGTCTCATGTAAATAAAACCAGTGTAAAGCAGTTCAGTTGGGTTGAGGATCAGACTTACCATTATTATGAGCCATGCTTCTCCAGACTGGTTTCCTCTGAAAGGAGTTTGAATTCACACTCTCAGAGTTGTTGGTGTGATTCTCTATAAGAAGATAGAAAAAAACGTGTTCAACAAGTTCAGTTTTATCCACCACCCATGTACAAGTATTATGAAAATAAGGGCTGAACAGTTTATCAAAATAGTCAAGTGCAACAACCAAATCACAGGGGTTTTGATTGACTTTTGACAGAGGTAAAATGTGTCAACGTATCATTATGAAACACCGTGGTGTTAGGCATTCCTCTGTCTGCAAATTACAGGACATTCAGAAAATTCACCTTTCATTTTCAATTTCATAAAAATTAATCTTTATCATTTTTATGCATTTTTTTCAATAACATGTGGGTATTTTAACAATACCCACTAAATTCTTGACTCATATCACAATTAAAGTATCAGTCAAAATATAGACACTATATAAATTGTCTTTACTGCATCAGTCCACCCTTATGATAAGATAAGATTATGATCCTGACCTGTTATCACTATGATAAGACATCAAAGGCTTCTTACTTGACTCTACTTTTATCACTGGAGCTTTTGCTGTTACTTGTACCAATACCAAACTTCTACTTTTCAATCATATTTCCAAGATGTTAGAATGTTACAGAGGCCATGCATTGCAACAACCTAAAAGAAGTGAAATGATTGAAATTATTATTATTGAGAATGTTATTTTCAACCAGCACATCTTCACCTATAAACTAACAGTCTGTCAGATCAAATGTAGAAAAGAAAAGTCACCTAACCTCTATCAGGCAATGTAAAATGAGGTTCTGAACTGACATTAGATTCACTTTCTGTTTCAGTGAGCTACGCAGCCACATGGAGAGCATCAAATCCGAACACTATACATTTTATTAACTGCATCACTCTGCCCTTATGATAAAATATAGGATTATGATCTTGTTATCACTGTGATAAAACATCAAAGGCTTCTTACCTGACTCTACTTTTATCACTGAAGCTTTTGCTGTTACTTGTACTAATACCAAACTTTCACTTTTTAATCATATTTTACATACAATAAGTTGGAATGTTACAGAGGCCATGCATTGCAACAAGCTGAAAGAAGTGAAATGATTGAAATTATCATTATTATTGAGAGGGGTATTTTCAACCAGCACCTCTTCACCTACAAATGACCAGTCTGTCAGACCAAAAAGAAAAGGCAACTCACCTCTATCAGGCGATGTAAAATGAGGTTCTGAACTGACATTAGATTCACTTTCTGTTTCAGTGAGCTACGCAGCCACATGGAGAGCATCGTATCGAAACCTGACTGCAGGGCTGCACCCATCCCATGAAGCAGGGTCAATTACCGTTAGCTGTTAGCTAGTTTGTTTGACTTAGCCAGAGACTAACGTTAAGGACTTTTGACTTAACCAAACCGGATACAATAGCATTGTATTAAAACAGTCTCCCTCCCATGTCTCTTCCATTCTTCCTGGTCAACAAGGTTGTCTGTGGTCCACTGAAGAACCAGCCCTATTATCCTGTTGTCTGAATTAAAGTAAACTTCTGCGACAAAACTTTGAAAATAGCTCAATTTCAACTAACTCACCATTTAGCAGCTCAGTCAGTCCAGGCCGCTGTCTTGTTGTACGACTCCTTCACGGTTGCTATAACAGACCGCGCCGGCCAATATAAACACTCCTGATAAGAAGAGAAAAGTGTTCCTGCCCTGAGTGAGGCCTGGCAGGCTGCCTGTAAATCTAGCCTCTCACGCTAGCATTGACACACCTTTATCCCCCATGGTCCGCCAATGGACTGTGTAATTGGTTAAACTTCTACAATCATAATGTTTACTACAGGACCGCGGGACCTGGATCAGAGAAAAAAGATCCCGCTGTCTCGGCTCCTGGGCTGCGCAGCCTGACAGACTAAACTCAGGACTAATTATTGAAATAACATGATTTTGAGGCATTCAAGAAACATGTATGTTAGAAATTAGCAACACGTTTAGAAAGTAAAAGTTCCACTAATAGCTTTTTTTTTCTTTTTTTTTTTTAATTCACTCTTTTAGATATATAACACTACAGAACAGTAAATGTAGGAGGTCCATGCTCTTTTTTTTCCACAAATATGTACTAATTCATGACATGACTTCATGACTTTTTTAACAACTCACAAAAGGAGCAGGTGCATATTATGAGAACCCATGGGAAATAAAGAAAAAAAACACACACACACACACACACACACACACACACACAAACACACACACACACACACACACACACACACACACACACACACACACACACACACACACACACACACACACACATAGGCTATACGAACGAAATATACAAAGGCTAAAGCTTCTTTCGTAAATTGTATTTATTATCAATAATAATTAATTTCCATAAGATTGAAGGCTTTTATTATGTCCATGCTCAATTACAGATGGTACGAACATTAATTTTAACTGAACGTAACAGGAAGTTGGAGTTGTTGCAGTGAACGCAGCGCAGGTCTATCCCGGAAGACGACATCGCGAGAAGATGTGTTTCCGGAAGACGTGGCTGTTGCTGCAGTGGCAGCTGTCATCCAAATTATTTTAAGAGAGAAGCACTCGAATTAGCTTCTATAACATTTTGTCTACTTGTACTCCACCTTTCGCCGCCTATCCAGCGTCAAGATGATTTCGCTAACGGACTCCCAGAGTAAGAGCCGTGTTGTTCGGACACATCTGTCGGCTGCTGCTGCTGCTTCTCTGTCACACCGGCTCCACCTGAGCTGCAGCAGCTGGCTAACTAGCAAGTAGCAGTCAGTGCTAGGAAAAGTTAGCTTTCTTTTTTTTTCTGTCATGAAACAGCCAACAGCTAACTCTCACTAGATATTTGTGTTGTTTGGCCACTGGTGCCTGTACATTACTAAGTTGGCTGTAATGTTGTTATTCCAACACCTCAGAAGCTTTTACTAGCTTCAACTACAGTCTGACCAACGAAGTCCATGTGGACACTTATAAGAAAGGGTTATTTTCATTTCCTCTCAGGTTCTTTCTAGAAATGGTGATGTGTAACGTTATTTGTTAACTTTAATGGTTTCATGTTAATGAATGAAATATCTTGTAAACTTCTTGCCTTCTTAACACAGTGAGTGCCCTTTATCAAATATCTAATTACTGTAGATGGAACAGATTGCCTGAAATCAACCTGTGTGTGTCAACTTGTATTGGTTGACCTGGTTACATATTTATGAAGATCTGACTTTCTAGTTATTTTTCAGTGTGTTTCACAATTACACAGTCAGTCAAATCAGATACAGTGCACCATATGGTGGTCTCTCAGTCACATTTTAAGAAACCATACCCACTACTACCCAACAGTACTTTTGCAGTGAAGTGATTGAACCTTTCTGTGGTTTGTGTGTGTGTGTGTGTCCTGCAGAGATTGGAATGGGATTAACAGGCTTCGGCGTGTTTTTCCTCTTCTTTGGGATGATCCTGTTCTTTGACAAAGCACTCCTGGCTATTGGAAACGTGAGTGTTGCTGCTTTCGTTTGACTGATGTTATCTTGTGTGTGTGTGTGTGTGTGTGTGTGTAACTGGGTGCTGGCGCTGCAGCTCTGTCCAGGCTTTCAGGTCTTTTGTACAGTATCTGTAGAATGCAATGACATATTCAGCTGGTGAGCAGCCTGTCATATCTCACCTCTACAGCGCTGATAAAGTCACTCAAAATAAGAGCACAAGAAACATGTCTGACAACATTTTTTTTGAAAGTGTCTGCAATGAGACGGATCAGTAGCAGATTTAGTCAAATAGCATGTTCTCTCCTCGCCTCAACTAAGATAACCTTTATATCTCAGAACTTGTCAGGGAAGTTATTGAGCAGTCAGCACTAGGAGAGCACAACATTGGATGTTATATGAAAATCCTAAACTGCAGCAGGGTTATTCTTGCTTTGTGTAGTTCAGTGTAAACAAGTATGCAGTATAGCAGGATCTCTGTTTATTAAGGGTTCAAGTTTATTTTATTTATTTAACCTTTATTTTACCAGGCAAATTGCTTGAGATAAAAAAAATCTCTTTTACGAGCATGGCCTGGCCAAGAAAGCAGCAACAAGATAATATACACACAAAGAAGTGAGGACGAATATGAGAGAGAGAGAAAAGAGAGAGAGAGAGAGAGAGAGAGAAAAGATGAATGACGTCCAGAGTTCTACAGTCCGGGAGGGATAAAGTTAAATCTTATTTTCTGTGATTTTCTCTCCCTCATCCATTCTTAGCTCTTCTCCTTCCTGATTGTTTAAATGGCTGGCTTCACAACTGTAATTAATTATTAGCAGATGTTGAATGTTGATAATTAATTTAATTTAATTTATTGGTTTATTTGAGAGGGACACTGATCAACAGAAAAACTGCAAGTGAGCCAGAGTTAGCTAGCCAGGCTAGTTTTCATCTGTTGTCCCTGGCCAGATGTTACAGGCAACCTAAGAACCAAAAGAAACAATTAAGCAATGCATTAAAATACATATGAAATTACACATCAATTTACCTAAAAGCTCATACTAACAAATAGGACATGTACATAACAGAAGGCAGGCGACACATAGCAACGCTGGCATGCAGACATAACATGCAGACAGAAAAAGAAAAGTAGATTACATATAGTACAGATAATACATATATAGCTATGACATAAGCACAAACAGTAACAGACATTAAAAAGCAGAACATGCAATGGCGAACATAGGGAAACAGCACGAACAATAACAAGCATTGGAAAACAGGACATGTATACATAAGACAGTGACAGACATGACAAAGCATAATGTGGTTCATTAGTGGGTACATGATTGATTATTGATTAACCACTGCCTTAACTGCCTTTTATGCATATGCCAGGAGTGCAGCCAGCCAGCACACCTGACGTACTAGCACCAAGCAGTGCATATGGTGATGCGGGAAAAGGGATCTATCTAATACTGTACCACTCTTTGCTGTTGTTGTTGTTGTAGATCCTGTTTGTTGCTGGACTGGCCTTCGTCATCGGGCTGGAGAGGACCTTCCGTTTCTTCTTCCAGAAACACAAGATGAAGGCCACCAGCTTCTTCCTGGGAGGCGTGTTGGTGGTGTTGATTGGCTGGCCCATCATCGGAGTCGTACTGGAGATCTATGGCTTTTTTCTGTTGTTCAGGTGAGAGGAAACAAAAGACGCACAAGCTGAAGAACACAACAAACGGACTGTTAATCCACTTCCAGTAGTGAAATGTTGAGTTATATAGTTTTTTTTCATATTGCTTAACATATTTTCTCTTGAAAGAGGGATATGGGTGTGTTTTTGGCAAAATACTGTAGCTGTCAGGTGCTGATATGAACATTGGTGTCTTAAAATGTATTATTAAAAGGTTAGTTGCATACATGTACATATTGCAGCGTGTAACGCCTGGTTTATGTCACATCCAGGAACAAAAATTAGTGATTGTGAAGACTTGGCTGTCATTATTTGTCCATGTGAAAGGGATAGTTAAACATTTAGGCAAATTGGCCCATCGCCATAATCCCTATAGTTTTAGGAGTAGGTTTGTTACCTTTAGTTGTTGGTGCAAGCTATTTTTAGAACGGCGGAGCAGAGCCGCGAGCTGCTCAGAGCTACGCTATGGAGGCTAATGAAATTTCTTGGTTTCTCTCATCAAACTCATCAAATACACAATCCAACAACTCCAAAACGCTCTCGTGGACAAGTTGTGACCTGTACGCTATGAGATTATAACAGAACGTTACGAAACAGAGTTGTTTTCGAGGTAAATTCATGCAAAACCGCTGATGCACGCTCCCGTCGAATGTGCAGGTCACAACTTGTCCACCAGAGCGTTTTGGAGTTGTTGGATTGTGTATTTGATGAGTTTGATGAGGGAAACCAAGAAATTCCATTAGCCTCTCTAGCGTAGCTCTGAGCAGCTCGCGGCTCTGCTCCGCCGTTCTAAAAATAGCTTGCACCAACAATTAAAGGTAACAAACCTACTCCTAAAACTATAGGGATTACGGCAATGGGCCAATTTGCCAAAATGTTGAACTATCCCTTTAAATGACTGTTGTAGGGAGTTACAACAGCCCCTGACTCTATCTTTCACTATCCTTACATGCAGGGGTTTCTTCCCAGTCGTAGTAGGCTTCATCAGGAGAATACCTGTCCTGGGCTCCATCCTAAACCTGCCGTTCATCAGCGCAGTGAGTATGAGCTAACGCTGCAGCAACCGCTGCAGCTCTGCTATGTTTACACGCAGCATGGCTCATTTTCTTGTTCATTAATCACCGTGTTCAAACACCACAACACATTAACTCAAGTGCCCCCCCCACCCCCGATCAAACGGCAGCTCTGCCCCTGCACATCGCAGCTGCTCCATTGGGCTAATAAGAGACTGTCTGCACACATAGCTCCTGAGCAGGTGAACTGGGTCAGTAGAAAAGTGGTGGGATTCAACCATGAAGTCAGTTTTAGATTATGCAATAATGTCAAAGGTCATCTGCGCTTTATGAGATGTCCATTGGGGCCTGATATTGTTAAATCTAGACCCACTATTACATTAACAGACACACATTTAGGTTTGTGGCTAATGAACATGCTCCTACCATGCTGTTGTGTGGGAAGCTTTGTTTTGAGGTAAATGTTTCTCTGTCTGTGTGTTTTTTTTTCTTTTCTTTTTTTTTTCCTTTTTAAAGCCTTCGTAAGGCTCTGAGGACAATCAGCAGTCGTGGTCAGTCACTGCCGATTTTCCCTTGCATGCTAACATATCTAACACGCTGTTCAATATCCAGAAGACAACTGTGCCATGAATCATAGGGAAAGCAATCATTTTCGTTAAGGGAGCCATACCTTTAAATATTTTATCATAATCCATCTATTTGACTTCAAAGGCACACACCACAGATAATATGTTGATGTTTGAATTGATCAGTATTGAGACAGTTATACTTCTATTTCATAAAAAATCCAAAACATGTGATGCTTCTACTGCTAGTAGTTTCTGGAGTAGATTATGAACCTCTCTGACATAGATATAGTAACATATAGTAGTATTTCTTATCAACATAAAACAACATTTCTTTTCCTGGAAAGCAATTCTTTTTCACAAGTCTTAAAGGGATACGCCAAAAAATTTTTTACGTGTCTTGCCTAACTCTCGAGTCCATGACACCAGATAGACACCACTGTGCGTGCAGTAACAAAGGAGATAGAGCCGTATCGCCTGTAATTAGCTTAGCTCAAACACTGGAAGTGTATCGGTAGTGTTAGCCTGCCTCCACCTAAAGTCATCAGAGAAACTCTTCAGCAACTCTAAACGGAAACCGGCGGGCCGATCTTCATCTCAGAGCTGACAGAACTCTCCGGTAAGGCATCTTGAGCGGTCAAATGCCGGTAACGGGACGAGATCGGTCAAAACGGAGGGTTCAAGCAAAGACGCTTTATTTTGGTTCAAGCTAGCTACATCGAGGGTAGGTTAGCTTCCTATTTCAAAGTAAAAGCACAAATTCTATCGTCATGGTTTTCTGTATGTAAAGGGCAACGGGTGTTTTATTTTGTGAAAGTAACCGGAAGTGCGTTGGTCACAACGGCTAGCTTGAGTAGCGCCGAATTCATCCGAACAGCTGGTATTTAGACAAATGAACGACACACTGCTGATCTAAACGGCTACTTTCTCGCCTAAACATGTTTGAAATGTTGATAAAGTGATATATTTACAGAGTTTAGAGCTAAAATGAAATCAGCTTCTGACTGCGGATTTCGGCTCGGGTAGGAGGCAGGCTAACACTACCTATACACTTCCAGCGTTTGAGCTAAGCTAATTACGGGCGATACGGGCTCTATCTCCCTTGTTACTGCACGCACAGTCGAAAGGATGGTGTCTATCTGCTGGTCATGGACTCGGGAGTGAGGCAAGACACAAAAAAAAATGTTGGCGTATCCCTTTAAACAGGAAGTTGTAGTGTGCAGACACTCTGCCATCATAGAGTAGTGACAAAGATTTCATTTCAGGTAAATAGCAAAATCACTAATTGGAGGACCCTGGACCAGATAATGTTCTATCCAGACCCAGACAAAACCTCTATATTGATACTGAGAATCATTACATTTTGACAGAATGTTTCTGTTTTTAACTGGAGCAGCTTTTATGGCCTTCACAGCCATGGTCACTTGATGCTGCTCGGCCAATCGGCAGTTTTAAATTCATTTTCCATATGCTGTCGGTTATGAAAAGTGAAAACAGTAAGCAAACTGGCTGATAACTGTTTGAACATTTGTATTGGAATGATTCCATCGCAAGCTTTTTGGTCCATAAAAAACACGGTCCTCTGGGGAAGGAAAAAAAAATTAAGAAGAAAAAGAGTGCTTGTGGCTCAGGATTAATCTGAGCAATGCCATGCATCAATATCAGCATCATATCACAGATCTATACAGCTGTTCCAGTTGCCAAATATGCAAAATCAGGTATCAGTATCATTAACAAAAGAACTAGGATCATAACATCGTCAGTAGCAAACTAACTCACAGGAAGAAAACTAGCTACTGTAGCTTAGTTGCTAACCAGACAAAAATATGAAGCAGTTTACTCAAGAGGCTACAACCAATAACAACTGACACTGAATCACATCTCATTGTGAATTAGTTTATACTCTGCATCACACCACATGTAAAATGGGAAAAATTACCTCATCAAAAATTACTTTGACAAAATTCTTCTGTAATTGTGCACGATTACACCAGGAAACCTCTGGTTACTACGGTAATCTGTTTGTCTTGTTCACCTGTGGTGTGTCTCTTGAAGTCGTGCATGCTTTCCTTTAGAAGTGTTTGTGGATCCTGGCTATACACTGCAGCCCAGCCTGCAGTTTAAAGGGATAGTTCAACATTTTGGCAAATTGGCCCATTGCCATAACCGCTATAGTCATAGCAGTAGGTTCGATACCTTTATTTGTCGGTGCAAGCTATTTTTAGAATGGCGGAGCAGAGCGGCAGGCTGCTCAGAGCTACGCTACGGAGGCTAAAGGAATTTCTTGGATTCCCTCATCAAACTCATCAAATACACAATCCAACAACTCCAAAACGCTCTGGTGGACAAGTTGTGACCTGCACATTCACCACGCTGTGAGATAATAACAGAACATTACCAGACAGAGTTGTTTTCGAGGTAAATTCATGCAAAACCGCTGATGCGCGTTGGGTTCAGGGACAGTTTTTCAACAAGCAGTCTCTGTATTCACCTCAAAAACGGCTCTGTTTCGTAACGTTCCATTATTATCTGATTGCGTGGTGAATGTGCAGGTCACAACTTGTGTTTTTGGATTGTGTATTTGATGAGTTTGATGAGGGAAACCAAGAAATCCCATTAGCCTCCGTAGCGTAGCTCTGAGCAGCTCGTGGCTCTGCTCCACCGTTCTAAAAACAGCTTGCACCGACAATTACAAGGTAACGAACCTACTGCTATGACTATAGGGATTATGGCAATGGGCCAATTTGCCAACATGTTGAACTATCCCTTTTAATGACAAAAAAAAAACACACTCACACTTTACATCTCATTTAAAGTCCTCCAGGTCTGTGTCAGATCACGCTTCAGGCCTGAAAACCAACCGGACGACGGCTAACGCAGTCTCTCTCTTTTCTTTCAGTACGTGGACAAAGTGGGCGAGAGCAACACCATGGTATAACAGTGACTTTTTGTACAGCTCGCTGTTTGACTACAGCAGGTTTTATAAAGCAACACAATCTCTCATTGGGCTGATTCAAAGCAGCTAAGGTTATATGTTCAGATTCCTCCCTCCTCCTCCTCCTCCTCCTCCTCCGCCTGCAGCAGGCAAAGACTGCTCTCCGTCTTATCTGTAATTTAACTGGTCAGCGCGCTAATCAATCAAAGGTTCACGAGCGCTTCGCACCACCAGTCTGTTACCACAGGACGGAGTTACTAAGGTCACTACGATAAATATTTCAAATGCTATTGATCCCTTCGCCGTCGAGTGCATCTGGCATGATGGTGGAGGATGGAAGACTCCCTCGAAGCCTCATCGACTACGACCGTCTACGTGACTTTCTCGCTCTGCGGAGCAAACGGAGAAAACGACGCCCCTCCCCCCACCCCCCCACCCGGCCCTCCACGTGGATGAGAAGCGGACCGACGGCTCGCCATGTGGTCATGTTTCTGTGCCTGTGCTTTAAACTTTATTTGGACAAGAGCTCTTAGGTCCAGCGTTTTGTCTCCTTGCAGTTACTCTGTGATACTTTGTTTCTTGTCTGTTTCTTGCAGTTATTTGAATACCAAAATGTGGCTATTGTAAAAAAAAAAAAAAAAAAAAAAATCCCCACTGTTACATTTCTGTTAATGCTTGGCTACAGTAATGATGACTTCGGTATAAATTATTTTTTAAAAGATAAGTGCTTGACTTCCTGTACAGTGAGGTGCTATGGGATCATATGACTGTTTGTTAATGGTTTTCCCTCCACAAACAAGTTAATGTGTGTAATGTAGCCTGGTCACGCCGGAAAGCTAACGCCTAATTCATGTTGCAGTTTACCCTTTATATAGGCTACAGTCTATGGGTTTACCCAGTTGGCGCTACAAGCTAGGTCATGTCGCCTACTCTACTGACTACTCACAAAGCTGTAGCTGCTGACCTCACAGCTTTAACATGAAAACCAACCAAGAATTTGTTACTGCTAATCAGAAGAAAAAGCTCTCCAAGCTAGCTGGTTTGGTAGCTGCTACGAGTAACGGAGTTAGCTTAGCTGCTAACTAGAAAATACATTAGGATCTCATTAAAGGAGACTCCGCTATTTTTGAGAGGCCAAAGAAGTCAAAAGAGGTCAACTATAGAAAAGTAACTGGTTGAAGTAAAGAATTGGCATTTTAATTTAATATAACGTACATTTTTATTTTTTCCTTTTTTTCATAATTTCTAATCTGTCATTCTCTAAAATTAAAAAAAAACAATCAACGACAAGAATACGATATTGTGTTGGTCCAATGATAATTCTCTACCACTGTATTGTATATGGGTGAAACTAACTGGTGGTAAAGTGAGTCCAAAGTGTTTTTTTGAGATACAGGCCCCTTTTTCTAAAACATAGCTACAGGAAATCTTTGTTACCTATTGCAACAGTTAGCACTTTTACAGAGGATGTGATGTGATGTGTCTTTTGTCTGTAAAGTCATTGATCTGTGGCTCAGCTGAGCAGTGAGGATGGATTCAGACTGAGGGAACATGGCAGGAGACAAAGAGCTCAGTCCTTGCTCCCTGACCCTGCTGGACCACAGTGGTGTGTGGTGATCCAGTAAGAAAGTCGAGCTAATTAACAAAGTAGTTTAAAGTAATATATGTTGCCATGTGCTGATTTCCCTCCTGTCCTCTAAAGTTCTTTGACTCACTGGATCTCACAGTATTCAAGAAACATATTTGTCTTCTGCCTGTAAACACACCAGGTCCCTTTTGCAGAAGAGTTTACACTCCAGCAGAGCAGACTTATGTAAAAGTATATGACACAGTTAAAAGCTTCTAATAAGCACCTCTGATTTGGCCTGCCTAGGTTTCTGTACCTTCATAGGTCAGCAAACTGAAATATTTTCATTTCTTTCAGAGTTTAGTTGTAAATGCAGGTGTGACCTCTTTTTTCTGCCGTTCTTCAAAGCATATTATTGGCTTTTAGGCTCTTATCTTCCGAGCTGCCATTTGTTTTCGGCTCATTTTAGTACACTACTAGCAGAGATTTAAGATGTGCTCCATATTTCTCCTCTGTTGCAGGGAATATTTTGTCATTTTTACTGGCAAAGTAGCTTATTTATTGTTGTTAGGTCTGCTTAGTGAAGCACATTTTTTGATAGCAACCATTTTATGTTCATAGCAAGAAATGGAAATGGAAAAGTATTGAATGTCTGCCCACATTTGTAATTTTATTATCTCTGTAATTTTGTTTTTTTGATCAGATCATGTTGCCTTTAAAAACTAAATTTGCTTTGGTAAATGAAAGAGAAGGCCAAGAGAGGCATCCAATTGTTTTATATCTACTAAAACTTGGGTGTACTGTCTACACAAAAACAGTCCCAACTTTAAAAAAAAAAAAAAAAAAAACTCTTAACACACTAAATATTTAAGATCTAACAATTTGCCAAGTCACAACTTTTTGTGCCAGAAACCAAATCTTTTCTCTTCGAAGAGATAAAGGTTTTTAAAAAATAACAGGGAGACATGGATAAAGCATGGTTTCACTCTGCAAGCTGATTTTCATAGCATGCTAACCAAAACTTAATGTGATCAAAGTGAATGCTATTTGACTTCTGGGTTTTCTAAACTCAGGACCTTTTAAAGTAAAGTGAAATTCCACTTATAAATAAATGATGGTGGTGGTCTGAAACATGTAAAACACTGCTATCAGCCTTCAAAACTGATTTCAGTGAACTCTTAATCAGAATGTGCCACTTGAATAATCCCTGTGTGTTCATTTACTCATTCATCCAGTGCCCTTAAACTCTCCAATGAGCAGATTTACAGGTTTTAAATGTACAGATTCTCCTGTTTTCACTTGTTTTTTGTAGAGAAAACCCTACATTTGTTCAGCTGTCAGCCACCACAAACCTTAGAGCTGAATACATCCATTCCTCTCCTGTGGGTCGTTCTGTTCAGAGCGTCAGGAAAAGCTGAATTTACCTGTGAAATGATGTTTTGCTGTATAAGGCCATTTTGTAAATATACTATGAAAGTTAGCCTCGTGTCTGCCATCCATGTTGTTGCTCATTTTATTCTTGTCATCGACTCTTGACAACATCTGATATCTGAAACACCTTTCAATGGTCCAGATAGAGATACAGAATGGAAACATTCATAAAAGTGTCACATGGCATGGAGCTGGCTCATGCTTTTAACGACTTACCACAGTAACGACTAACCTGCTCCATAACAGGTTAGGATTAGACTGAACCCTGACAACTAACCAATCTATCAGGAATCCTGACATGGACAGAATAGTTTACAATAAAGAGGAAAATGACTACATCGCTACATATTTAGCAAATCCATTTCTTTTTTGTTGACGTAATTCTGGTTTTAGGACAAAGCTTCTAGCAAATGACCAAACTAAATAACCACATAATGATAAGTGAAGCTGCAGATTGATTATTTCACTCTCAGCAGGATACCTAGAGGATTTTATACCCTGACTCTGTCACAGTCAGAATAATATTTAATTATGAGACGTTGTGATGATCATTGTAAATAAAAACCTGAACCATCTGCTGTCATTTGTCAGAAAAATATATCCACAAACTGTTAAATGTTTCCCATGATTATAAATACAATGTTCCATTCAGACTGAGTTTAGCAGGTATGAGGTAGGCTGCATTTATCCTTATCAATTGAGGCACGGTAAAGCCAGATTACACACAGAAAGCTGAGAAGGAGTGATACAGTTAACCATACATCAGAAATGATGCTAAAATACACCGGACACATCCATGCTCCATGGAGAAGGGGCAAAAAAAACTTTACAAGTTGTTATTTATATTTGTGGTTGTATTAAAACTCACACAGAGCAATGAGGCATTCCCCATTGTGTTCTGGATCTACACTGTGGTCCAGATGTATCAGATGCATCCTCATCACATGTCCAGTTAACCACCACCTCAACAGACTCCTTATGAAGGAGCAGCAGCTCCAGCCCAGGTCCCTCTGGATGTCTGAACTTCTTTAGCTCTGCTGTTTCAGTCTCTGAAACCTTTGTATCTACACCATCAACTATACCATATCCATCTACATGGGGTAATACTGACAGTAAATATTAAGAATAATGACAGGAATAGGAATAGGAATAATTCCTGTAACTTGTTTCTAGTGCCTGTGGAGATGGGTGTGTGTGGGACTTTCCAGGTCTACTTAATGTCCTACAGTCTTACAGTCAGTAAATAATCTCCTTGTAGACTGTCTGACACTGACAGTAAAATCCAAGGAGCCCACAGTCTCATTATTTCTGCAGACTTTAGGGGTAATTCCGTTCATTGCCGGATCTGTTTCTCTAAATTCATAAATTCCAGCTCTCATCTATTGGTGTTCTGCTCCAGTGAGCACGGTGCAAACATATCAATATTCCCACACAGCGGGAAAATATCACTGCTCCTATCGACAGTGACATCACCCGGAGCCAGGCCACATTTTACATTAACGGCCCTGCAAGCACCAACGTGAGTAATTCAGGCGGCTGGAAGCTGCAGCTTATGGTTGGTTGTTTTAATTCAGAAATATTTACAGGCTACTACATCCCAACAATGAAAGGAGTGGAATTGATCGGTTTAGCTCCTTCATTCACTCTCCCAGCCGCCCCCGTTTCATCAAATTGGCGTGACCTATAGCTGCTGGCATCATGAAGGAGCGCAGAGCGCAGAGGGTTTCCCACCCCTGAGCCTATAAATACAGAGAGGAGAGCGTCCGCAGCCACTCTCCACCTGCTGCTGTCTCCTCTGCGCTGGACCCCGGGCTCCCAGGACCTCTGACAACATGAAAGTAAGTCCACTGACTTTTTGATTTGGCGAGTGTGTGGAGCGTTTTCCTCCATTCCCATCCACTTTCAGCATTTTCTAGAAGTTGTATACAGTCTGTTTTGCAGCCTTAAAAACGCTTTTAAAAGATTATTTCTCAAGGACAGCATAAAAAACTGGTTTTGATGGTTATTAATGTAGAATATAATTCATATATATTATAGAATATATATAAAAGTTTCAAACCAACTCCATGAATTTAAAGTTTGGTTCATTTCGTGTGCGTATTTCGTGCGTAATGCGTTAATTACGCACCAAAACGCACACATCAGATTGAGTCTTTCTCTGAGAGAGATGCTGCTGTGTTACTCTGCTGCTGTTGTGTAAATCAGCACATTAGTTCCCATCGACTTGTGTCTCCCACAGGGTTTGAGGACCATCACATTAACTTATCTACTCACCCTTTTACTCCTGGCCACATTTATCTCACAGTCGTGGGGTGCACCGAAGGTAAAAATGGTTCGTTTTGTTTATAAAACTACTGACTGTGATGTTTTGAGGCGACATGAGAAACGACGTGATGTGACTCATGGATCACATCACCAAAGTCCTTTCTTCTTTCTTCTTTGTTTGTTGAAGGGCTCGTTCCAACGGAGAAACTGGACCCCGCAGGCTATGCTGTACCTCAAGGGCACACGTATGTGTTCAGGCTTTACCTAGTGATTGCATGTATGCATGGGGACTTAAGGTACTCATAATTCAATAAACATAGAGAGAATAAATAATCACTTATTTAAAGTCATATTTTTTGTTCAAAAATTCAGAAATAAGAACAGATGGAACATAATTCAAATTGTGAAAAGAATAAAATGAGTTACTTTATAATGGTATATAGTATATTATCTATTTCTTCAAAAATTCCACACTGTTGCTGTACAGATAGAAATACTATGTTGTCTTTCCAGAGGGTCGCAGGTTCATCTCAGAGGACAGAAAAGAAGGAGACGTCTACGACACATTACACTTAGGTACAAAACAAAACAAGAACTAATAAGCCTATTATCTGATGGGGATAATTAAGAGGAACATTTCCACAACTTTTTTCCCAGAACAGTCTGAGAGCAATGGAATCAACTTTGGTCCATGAAGTGTACAGATGATGTGTGTTTGGTGTTTGTCTCCTGTCAGAGACCCGCAGTCAGAACACTGAGAAGCTGAGTGTGGACCAGGCAGCCACCGTCCTGCTCAACTTCCTGCAGCAGGCCAGAGAGGGAGGTGAGAGCAACATCTGGAACAGAAACTTATCCTATTTTTATACTCATTTCTGACAGACACTCCGTTTTTTTTGGTGTTGTTTGTTTTTGTGTGTGTGCGTGAATCAAATTGAAGCATTTCTTTCATCAAAAACAGGCAAAAGTGATATAAATGTTTGTTTCAGTGTAAGGGCTCAAGGTTTTAAATCTAGCACGAGGAGCAAAAACAAACTTCAAGTGACCTAAATGATCGTATCAAGATTGTTATTAACTCACAGCTTTTTTATATTGTGATTCTGGTGGACACCGATTAATTAAGCTGTGAAGCTTGCGGATAAAATCTCACCGCCCCCACAAGAAATCACACCTTTCTTGGAATTGGATAACTATTATTATGACTGATGGATAACTGCTGGATAGCTTTTACGGCAAAACCAGTGTCTGAAGAAAATGTTTCTGCCATTTTAAATCCTGCTCTCTGCTTGAGGGAACTTTTAGATCTGTTAGACTTTTAACAGATACAAGTAGCACAGGGAGATATTAAATTTGATGATCTCAATAAAACTCTGAAGGTCACATTGAAGAAGTGAAAGGAAAATGTTTGAATGTGACTTGTTGATGCTCCAGGACAAAGAGCTTGAGAAAGATCTCAGGGTCTTTAAACCACAAACTGATTCTTGATGTCATGTCCTTTGTCTCAAGATTCATTTTCTCTCTTTCTCTCTTTCTCCACCAGCGGATGAAAACCCAGATGAGGTGTATTTCCAGGAGTTGCCAGTGTGGAAGAGAGAATTCTTCTGATAGGCTGCCAGAAAACACCGTCTTTGATTTTGATTGTAAGGTGCTCAGTCCTCTGTGCGGGGTCAGAGCAGCTGTTTTGTAAATAAAGATTATGCATATGTAATGTTTGAAATGTTATGTTTTAATAAAAACAGGTTGAATTCATACTTGATCTGGGATTCTCTGATGTCATAGATTTCCTTAAATGTTGGATCAAAATCTTTCTACACACTAGTGTCAGACAAACAGACAAATCACTCAAATTACGCAAGGGTTTACACTGTGGACACTTCTGCCCAATCACACCAACATCTTTATATTGGCTGGAATGTCACATGACCATAAGGTTTTGGACATGTAGAATATCTTAACGAAGATTATGAATAGGCATTTTTGTAATTAATTTAACCTCAATAATTACCATAGAAAACTGCAAACAGGTACAACTTTCAGTATGCAAGAGAGCAGATTCTTGGGCTAAAAACAAGACTAGAAAATATTGTTCTCTTTGTCATCAACACAGAAGTATGAATCAAAATGTGATTTGTTATTGAATATGTGTGGGGTATATAAGAGGGATGTAAATCAGTACAAAAGCAATTAGTTTGCTCAAAGCATGGAGGATGATCTATCTATCCTCTTTGTTGTTAGACCAGGAGTAGACAAAGAGGATGAGTCAATAAATAAGACTCCAACTTTTTTGGAATTATAAAGTTTCTGGCAGATGAAATCCAACCACATATAAAATGGCTTTGAGGCTTTGCGGGATATTATAACCCACAAGCTGTTGATGGAGATCATTGTCTGTCTAGTTGATGACATGATACCTCATTATGGCTCATGCACATTTATGTGTACAGCCTCAAGTTCAGAATGAGATTTGAAGAAGACTTTGACATGTGAACTCAAAGAGAGTAAATATGCCATTTTATACATTTTGTAGAAACCCAGCAATGACACAGGGGCACAGGGTGAGAACTTGTAAATGCATTTTTTTTATTTAGCTGTATTACTAAAACCATTATTTAGGCAATTATAATCATTATATTGGATTACATTAGAACATAAGACTGTGTCATCTGCATAGATGTCAATGACAACATCTCTATTGTGTGTGACCTGACTGGAAAGGAACATGTAGACTGAAAACAAAAGTGGGCCAAGGATAAAGCCTTGGGGGACGCCACAATTAAACTGTGCCACAGAGGAACATGAACAGGCCTGTAGAATATTCCATCCAAGAAATGTTATTAATAATCCGGTGCATATTCTCATTTGCCCAGGTCATAGTATTTCAAAGGAGGTTAAATCGAAAGCAACTGGACTTAGTTATTTGTCTAGGAAGACGTTTCACCTCTCATCCAAGAGGCTTCATCAGTTCATGTACGCAACTGACCAGGCTGGGACTGGTCCAACTATCTGGTGTGGAGACTCACTATTTAACCTCTTGTGTGGGCGTTCACAAGGGTGATGATGTCACTGGTTCCCTTTTGTGCTCCAAGTGTCAACGACAGTCGTTGGAGTGACAGTCGTTGGTGGGAAGTTGGTTTCGACTTTGTTAGTGCCCTATTGTGTTCTAACGACAGTCGTTGGAGTCACTTGCCACTTGTGAACAGTGGTTGTTCTTTGAGGTTAGATTGTTGAATCTCCTGGGAAGGGATGAAAGGGCAGCATTGTAAATTGGAGATAGGTGGTGTCTGAGGCCACCTCCCCTGTTGAGGGATGGTTTCTCTAGTTTTACAAAAATAGCTTCTTTAACTCCTCTTTCAAACCATCTGTCCTCTCTGTCTAGGATTTGGACATTGCTGTCCTCAAAGGAGTGGGCTTTCTCCTTGAGATGTAAATGGACAGCAGAGTCCAGTCCACTCTGCTGTCCATTTACATCTCAAGGAGAAAGCCCACTCCTGTCTAGGATTTGGACATTGCTGTCCATTTACATCTCAAGGAGAAAGCCCACTCCTTTGAGGACAGCAATGTCCAAATCCTAGACAGAGAGGACAGATGGTTTGAAAGAGGAGTTAAAGAAGCTATTTTTGTAAAACTAGAGAAACCATCCCTCAACAGGGGAGGTGGCCTCAGACACCACCTATCTCCAATTTACAATGCTGCCCTTTCATCCCTTCCCAGGAGATTCAACAATCTAACCTCAAAGAACAACAACTGTTCACAAGTGGCAAGTGACTCCAACGACTGTCGTTAGAACACAATAGGGCACTAACGAAGTCGAAACCAACTTCCCACCAACGACTGTCACTCCAACGACTGTCGTTGACACTTGGAGCACAAAAGGGAACCAGTGACATCATCACCCTTGTGAACGCCCACACAAGAGGTTAAATAGTGAGTCTCCACACCAGATAGTTGGACCAGTCCCAGCCTGGTCAGCTGCGTACATGAACTGATGAAGCCTCTTGGATGAGAGGTGAAACGTCTTCCTAGACAAATAACTAAGTCCAGTTGCTTTCGATTTAACCTCCTTTGAAAAAGTTATTAATAATATTCATTTCCAAAATACTGTACATTGGAGAGTGTTCTCCTTCAGTAGTGTGAGATATTGATTTATTTTGTGATTTATGTTGCACACACCAATCAACTTGTGTACGATCTGTTGCTATTCAGTTTAGTTGCTATTCACTTTCCCTCGGGCGTGGTTCCCAGCACAAAGGGGGCCTTGATGTTCAGCCGGTCCCTCTCAGCCTCCTCATCTTCATCATATGGCTCATCGTCGTCGTCGTCCTCCGCATCACTGTGGTGGGGAGTGGAGTGGACGGAGGCTGAAGGAGATGGGGGCACTGAGTAGGGGCGTGGGTAACGGAAGCCTTCACTCTGTGGAGACAAAGTTATTGAAAATACATACAATACTCTTCTAAAGTAGTGTGTGGTGCGTTTATGTGCTGTTGAGAAGCTGTCTTCCTTCTTTCCTTCTTCATTCCACCCCTCCTTCCTTGCTTCCTTCATTTTTAATTAATTAAACGAATGGTTACGTATAGAGCCATGCAAGAATGGAACAAACTACCAGACAGTATTACACAAGAAAATAGTAAAATAATTTCTAAGAAGTTAGTCAAAGAACACCTGTTTGCTATAGAGAGTTAATATTTAACATCAGGGACGTGCACATGACTATAGAGGGGCAGGGGCTCAACATCAGAAAAGGGCAGTGTACAATTTTTTCAGGCCTTAATATCAAAATAAATAAATTAAAATAAATTACAGTTACTATTTAGTCGGTAAAGAAAGCCTGCACGCCTTCAGGACTGCAGTCAACATGCTGGACCAATTTCCCAACTTCCCGAAACAGAGTCATGACCTCTGAGGGGTCATGCCTATGTTCCCACAGCCCTATGTTCCCTCAGCCCTATGTTCCCTCATTTCTAACTTTTGTTGTCACTGAAAATTAGGCCCTATGTTCCCTCAGCCTTTGGTCCCACCATTGGTTGTGTTTAGGCAATGAAGAAAGGAGTTGGTTAAGTTTAGTAAAAAGACCAGGTAGAGGCTAGACAGGCCAGATAGGTAGAGTCCAGATAGGTAGAGAGAGTTCAGAGGGAACATAGGGCTGTGGGAACATAGGCACGCTGAACTGGTGGCTAAGGCTAATATGGTATTGGGTGCACATTAACATGGCTTGCAGAAAAGAAAAAAAAAGTAGGCTAAGCCTACAGGCTACACACACAAAACCAAGAAATGACTACTGTGACTGCTACTGTGCATATTTACCAACAGCAGCAATATTTACCACAGCAAAGTCACAAATACCAGTTACTCAATATCTGGAAACAAATTCAAATAGTCAGTGAAATCAAGCTGAGTGAGTGATTCCTCCTGTTGCTCCTGTTACTACATTCAGGTGATGTTAGACAGAGGAGGGGGCGGGGCTTAACTCTTAACAAGCAGTGAGCTAAACAAACACAAATGGGCGCTTTTCTTAAATATGACTCTTATTAGGCTCATTGAATAAGTGGACTGCGACTTGTCAGAACCGACAAGGAAGTTATGTTGGTGGATTTATAACTCACAAGATTCGACACAAGTCGCTCCACTGTCACGTCTCATATGTGCGGGTTATCGATGAGGCAGCAGCTTCTCTCTCTCTCTCTCTCTCTCTGGACGTGCATGTGAGGGAGCGCGCACCGCGGGGCAGCCCCCCCCCCCCGCCCCTCAGTGAGGGACAGAGCGGAGCAGCAGCGGACAACGCACACACACCAACGTAGTAGGCTACATACACAATACCGTGTGTGTTACAAGGAAAAGCGTACGGTAGATAACCGTGGCATTTTTACAGCGCGGTTGTTTACATCCTCATGCACAACAGGAATGCATTTATTGAAAAAAAAAAAAACCTAAAAAAGGGCACTTTTTAATACGAGGCAAAAAGGGCAGGGGCTCAAGCACCCTTTGGGCCCTATGTGTGCACGTGCCTGTTTAACATAGGACAGTAAGTACAAGCATGACACCTAAACAGAAACAGTTCTTGGAGATGTATATCAAAATGGGATACTGTCAAATCTGCTTTAATTTAGTCAAATCTGATGTTAGTTTCGATGGCACTGAATGTACTATCAATGGGCTATTGAAACTTATTGTGTGAACATGAAATATAATATATGTAGACATGTATTGACATTATGATATGACATTATGATATGTAAGTAAATTCTGCGTACCACTACTGACCTAGGAAGCTGTCTTGTATTGTCTGTGTACTGTTGTGTTGTGTGTCTGTTTGTTTGTTTTTTTGTTTTGTTTTTTACTTTATTTTTTGTGTTTTATGTTTTATTTGAACATGGATTATATTGTATGAGACATAAATTGCATTGATACATTGTAAAGATGTTGTATGGACCCCAGGAAGAATAGCTTTGGCATTACCATAGCTAATGGGGATCCGAATCAATCAATCAATCAATCAATCAATCAATCAATCAATCAATCAATCAATCAATCAATCAATCAATCAATCAATCAAAATCAAAAAAAAAATTAAATAGTGTTTGAGGTACAGTATGAGATACAGAAGAGGAAGATCTAAAGGAGGAAGGAGGTGTTCAGCCTCAGCACATTCAAAATGATGTCTTGTCATTCATCCAAATGTTACACTGTCAATTAAAGCCTGACAGCCAGTGTGGATATAATCCAACAATATGCACCGTGTGTCAGTCAGTACATGAGAGGGATTATCATCTACATGTATGTGGAATTACAGAGGAAGGTTGTGTTAGAGTTTGTCAAAGGGCATTTCACCAGGAACCAACAAAAGGTTGTTGTTTTTTTTGTTTGCAGCACCATTGTGTTTAACAATCCCAAAGAGTGTAGAGCCTTTTTTTCCCCAGTGAGGACTCTGTGCTACATAAAATGAATGATCAGTTGTTACAGCTTGTTCTATTTTACGGAGCTTCATAATTTACTGTGAAATTAGATTGAACAAGATAGGCAAATCACTCTCATGTCCATTTACAGTCACTGTTTTTGTGCAGCGTTGCTCACCTTCAGAGGGGCCATGGGGTCCGTCTTGAACTTCTCTGGGAAAGCTCTGCTAAGCGCAAGCAGGCGGGCGTGGATGTAGAACTGTCAGTCACAAGTAAGCAGAGATGTAGATCAACATTTAGACAAAGTTAAATATTGAAGGTTTTTCTCCTTTTTATTTCAGAATTTACAGCTGCTTCAGCTCTATTAAAGGGATAGAAGAATTTTTTTAAAGTGGGGTTGTATGATCTACAAATAGCCCCTAAGTACCTTAATTGCAGTAGAAGAATCTCTGCAGGAAAGGAAAGTGCAGGAAAAACACAGTTTTTATTTGGACCACCAACTGCTGATCGGTGGGCGCTAACCCTGGGCGGAGGGATACGTGAGTTGGTTAGATCCAAATAAAAACTGCATTTTTCCTGCACTTTGAAGGGCTGTCAAAAATTATATTATAGCGAACAATGGAACTGTGTATTTTTTTTCAGGTAAAACGTCTTTTAGGCCATTTTAGGCCGTTTCTTTGGGTCTGTTCACAACACTATATGTTGTAAATATCTGGGCAGGGCTATGGGCTGGTGTTGCTAACGGGAGGAGTGCAGAGAGTCTTCTACTGCAATTAATGTACTTAGGGGCTATTTGTAGATCATGCAACCCCACTTTTTTTTTTTTTTAAATGCTACTATCCCTTTAAATAATGCAGCATGGCAAATTTGTGTGATACTATCAAAATTGAAAACCAATTTTTATATTTAAGGAGTTAAAAGTAGATCTCATCAGCGTCATGCTGCATGGTTGACCCAAGATAAACGCTGCTGGTGATTGGCTGTATATATACACATATTTTTCATGTGTGAATTGTATGTGCAGATATTAACACAGACAAGTCTTTTGTTTCTGGGAGTGGTTCCCAACCTTTTTTGGCTTGTGTGCACTCACATGAATGCGGCCGTCAATCAAAATGCGCCAGCTCAGATATTTTTATATGCTGCATTTGTATTCGAGAAAGTAAAAGTGTAGAATACAGTTGTTTAATATTGTCTGTGGTGTTCTTAATGATAATTTTAAAAAGAATAATAATTAGTTAAAAATATATTTTTATCAGTAATTTTTTTAATCAATTCCTAGACATTTCAGGTGACCCCATTTGAATTTCAGGCGGCCCCACGTGGGGACCCGACCCCAAGGTTGAAAAACACTGTGTTACAGGGTCGCTCTTATCAAAACAGCCATTTATGAACAGACCCGTCCAAGGTATCTCCAGTCCAGCAGGTCAGACAGCCTCTCAGTGCGGTTGCGCTGGATGATTCGCTGGCGCCGTGACTGCTGGCAGAAACTGAACATGAACTGGGTCAGCTGGTTACAGGACTCCTCAGGGGACCGGAACCGCCGGTCCACAATGTAGATACCTGAGAGAGACAGAGAAAGACAGAGTGTGTGTGTCTGTCTGTGTGTCTGTGTGTCTGTGCATGTGTGTGTATGTGTGTGTCCATACCATAGGCAGCAGGGTCTGTGACATGCTCTTCCATGAAGCAGCCGAAGCCGGACAGGTTGGTGGTCACGCTGGGAATGCCCATAACAGAACATTCACCTGGAACAGACGTTAGAAAACTGAGCTGCAACACCGGTCAATCAAACTATTTTAATATTTAAAGGTCCAGTGTGTAAAATGAGGGGAAAACAGTGACATCTAGCAATTCTGATTCTATTATTGATCTATTAAATAATTATATTGTTTATTTATGAACGTGAAACTCTGGAAATGTGCTTTCTAGTTGGCTGGATTTCCATTCCGTACAAACATGGCGGCGCAAGATGGCGACAATATATATAAAAGAAAAATTACAAGCTATGAAAACCCAACGGATTTTATTTCATAGTGATTATACACTTATACAAATATATTCATTGGTAGTATATTCAGATTTTGCCAATAAACCTTGACAAATATTACACACTGGACCTTTAATCCGACATTAAATTCTAATTTTTAAAGGGATAGTTCACCCATAATTGAAATAGTACTCATTATCTACTCACCCTCATGTGGACTAAGGGCTGGGAGAAGTTTCAGAGTCCTCCGTGGCTTCTCTGAGTTACAGGGGGTCTCGGCGTAGCAGTGCATGTCCATATAACGGTTGCTAATGGATACCAACTGTCTTCGTAACAAAAAGACACACCAAAAAACATCCAAATACCTCCATGCTGCTCGTATGTCATGTCTGTCTTGTATTGAAGCCCCGAAATGCGAAATTGTCCCCAAAAAAATTAAATACGTCTATATTTCAAGCTTGTTTTGTAGCGGAAGCTTCTTAAAGCTCCTCTTCCCAGTTCGTCAAATTTGGACGAACCGGGAAGAGGATAGACCCTGGTTTGTCCAATTAAGAGAAGCTTCCGCTACAAACAAGCTTGAAAAATAGACTTATTTAATTTTTTTTGGGACAATTTCGCATTTTGGGGCTTCAATACAAGACAGACATTACATACGAGCAGCATGGAGGTATTTGGATGTTTTTTGGTGTGTCTTTTTGTTACGAAGACAGTTGGTATCCATTTGCTACCGTTATATGGACATGCACTGCTACGCCGAGACCCCCTGTAACTCAGAGAAGCCACGGAGGACTCTGAAACTTCTCCCAGCCCTTAGTCCACATGAGGGTGAGTAGATAATGAATTTCAATTTTGGGTGAACTATCCCTTTAAATCAGTTTTCAAGTCTGCACAGGGTGAAAGGCTACCTGGTGTGTATCCCCATGGTTCATAGTAGGAGGGGAACACTCCGAGGTTACAGCCGCGAACAAAGTCCTCATAGTCCATCGGCAGCAGGGGACTGGTGGAGGACAGGAACTCAGGGTGGAAGATAATCTGACAGCAGGACAGATGGAACAGAAAGATGAGATGGAGTACAAATGTTCATTAGTTCATTGACAATTATTTGCCATTCATCAAATCAGGTTGGGCGCAGCATGTAAAACCATATTCAAGGTTCACTAAGGATCATTCTTAAAGGGACAACGAGGAGTTTCTCCAGTGGCAGAACGAAAAATTCTGCGACAATAAAAAAGTATCATATTAATGTGGATGAATCTACGTTACCCACACTTGTTAATGGACCGATTTTCGATAAATATAATATGGTTTTGTCTCTATGGTTATTTTGTTATTATTAGTGGTGGTGGAAATGCTGTGCGAGCCGACCAGCGTTTCTTTACTTTCGGTTTCGCGGCGAGTCATGAGAATAACGCTGCCGAATCGCCGTTAATGGTCAGGACTACGACGGTATGTGATCGTCTTCGAACCTCTGACTTTAATTCTTGATGAATGAAAACATGAGTCTGTCTTGCACCGGTCAAAGAATTTCACGGTGCGCGCGGAGGCTCATAAATGTAGTGTGAAAACGCTTCGCTTTTCCAAAACTCCTCGTTGTCCCTTTAATGTTTTGGTGACCTCTTGACCTCCAGCTAAGGCCATCCCTCAAATAAATAAATGATTAAGTAACTTACTTTATAGCAACCCCAAAAAACAAAAACAAAAGTAAAGTAAAGTAAATTAACTATATTAAATCTTCATCCCAAGTTTTTGTTATTGAACAAACTGTCCAGGCTGTCTTACCTTGACTCTGTCGTTCCTGGAGTTGAAGAGGCCGATGCGTCTGACGTTGGACAGGATGGGATCTGTTGAGTCGTCCTCCATGTTGTGAGTGGTCACTGGAGGGAGGCTGTGTCTCTGCGGCGAGGACAGCAACGTATGGACAAACAGGGAAACATGCCAGAGGGAAGACAGAAACATGGAAAGGTCAAAGGTCACATTGCAAACTGATCATAGTGTCATTTTAAAGGGAGTCAGTTTATGTTTTTTTTTTCTTTTCTTCTTTCACCTTTACTTTAAAGGGATAGTTCACCCAAAATTGAGCTTCTCGAAGCTCCTCTTCCCGGTTCGTCAAATTTGGATGAACCAGGGTCTGTCCTCTTCCCAGTTCGTCCAAATTTGACGAACCGGGAAGAGGAGCTTCGAGAAGCTTCCGCTACAAACAAGCTTGAAAAATAGACTTATTTAATTTTTTTCGGGACAATTTTGCATTTCGGGGCTTCAAAACAAGACGGACATTAAATACGAGCAGCATGGAGATATTTGGATATTTTTTGTGTGTCTTTTTGTTACGAAGACAGTTGGTATCCATTTACAACCGTTATATGGACATGCACTGCTACGCCGAGACCCCCTGTAACTCAGAGAAGCCACGGAGGACTCTGAAACTTCTCCCAGCCCTTAGTCGACATGAGGGTGAGTAGATAATGAGTGAAATTTCAATTTTGGGTGAACTATCCCTTTAATCTTTGTATCTTATGGTCTAATACCCACACTGACATCAGTTTTACCTCAGGGACAGTAATGTAAATCAATTGATCAGTCAATAGAGTGTATTCCTATTGCATCAGGATAGAAGACTGATGATGTTGCAGTTTGTCTCTGCAGCACCGAGCACTAGAAGTCTGGCTGCGTTTCCACTGATCTAAATATCAAACTACACTACAATTTATGTCCAGCACATAAACACAAACACAAATGCCTAAAGCAGAGAAATGAAACGATAAGTGTTAGGGTAACACAATACGCGTTCAGGGTGTGATTCAGAGTAGTGCTCACAGTGCAGGTTAATGACATCTGATCACAACACTAAACAAAATACACCAGTTCTCTAAAGGATGCATAACATATCACACACAAACATATAACATAACAAACTGAGTCAGACATGCAGACCTCCTTCCTGAAATCTGACCACAATGACTGTTTGTAGTATAGACTCATCACCAAGTGGAAATTACACACTGAAAACAATATTGTCTATATCTGCCTTCTTGGCCTTGGAAAAGAGATTTTTTTTTCTCAAGCAATCTGCCTGGTAAAATAAAGGTAAAATAAATAAATATTATTCCATGTTTTGAAGATGGCACACATTTAAAGGGATAGTTCAACATTTTGGCAAATTGGCCCTATTTGGTCCCTATAGTCTTAGGAGTAGGTTTGTTACCTTTAATTGTCGGTGCAAGCTATTTTTAGAACAGCGGAGCAGGTCACAACTTGTCCACCAGAGCGTTTTGGAGTTGTTGGATTGTGTATCTGATGAGTTTGATGAGGGAAACCAAGAAATCCCATGAGCCTCCGTAGCGTAGCTCTGAGCAGCTCGCGGCTCTGCTCCGCTGTTCAAAAAATAGCTTGCACCGAAAATTAAAGGTAACGAACCTACTGCTAAAACTATAGGGATTATGGCAATAGGCCAATTTGCCAAAATGTTGAACTATCCCTTTAAGCGTAATTTTGAAAATTTGTAATTTGAAAAAAATGATCACAGACACTAAGTAAATAGGAATGAGAATAACATCTAAACATATCATTTTATGATCTGTAATCTGTCACAGTTGTCGTTTTTTTTAAATCAGACTTCACAGATCATTAACATGTTCATATGAGCTGTATAGGTAATCAAAAACAATTATTTTAACCATCGACAACAACAGCATGTGTGTGGAATGTAAAACTTTCACAGTGACGTCCCTGGACTTGTTTTTTTTCTCTCTTTTTTTTTTACATATACAACATAAAGCTGCAACACTGCAGATTAAACCTGGACATCATGACTATGGCCTGATGTGAAGACAAGATTCAGACTAGAAGTAGGAAAGAATCATGTGCTAATATCTTCATCTTCTAAAGTGTCAGTTCAGATGTGAAGATTCTTCATGTTGAGGTGAAACTCGGTGCAACATCCTTCTCAACTGGACATTAAAGTTTGCGCCATGAAACACGGCCGGGGTTGAAAAGCGGAATGGGTGAAAGGATGGTCACAACATGCAGCACTTCCTCCTATCACCAATCAGAAGGAGTGTCTCCAGTCCATCACTCCCCTTCACACGTGTAGTCAATACCACTTGCGCTCCATTTCAGACCAGTGAAATATTGACACTGGTGCAAATTCATTTAATTGAGAAAGACCTTTGTACAGGCGCTCTGCTTGTAGCATACATCACATAGCCGGTCTATTGACCCCGCGGTCTGGGGCAGGGGGAGGTAATTACACCACGCTTGGCTTGGCCACAGCTCTGATGTTCATTCATGCTTTTTGCTCCGTGGGATCCCCCTCACGTCCTCCTATAATTCACCCACAGCAGGGGCCATGACTCCCATTGATCCCTCCTGGGGGGAAATGCCTTGTCCATTCATGAAAACAGAGCTCAGGACATAAGAGCGCGCTGCTGGAGATTGATCATCCACCATGTTTTGCTGACTGGGTGACTGAGAGATTGAGGGATTGACTGAGTGGTGGAGTTCCCCCATTGGCTGCTGCTCTCTCAAAATGATTTAAACGGTTTCTATTACATCATCAATGGGGCTTTTACAGAGGTGTGGTTAAGTTAGCGCCTTGATCGTATGATTTACTGACTATCTATACCCCATTGAGACCTTTTTTTTATTTCATTTCAAATAATTGGCTTTCCCTCCACAGGTACACCTCTAATTATGGCAGCTGTTCTCACTTTATATCTGAATTATTATTTTATATGTAAATAAAATAAAAATAAAATACAAGAAATCACAGCACAGCCTTTGTCTTTAATTTCAGTGTTATGGGATGTTGAAAAAAAAAATCAATCAATTATAAAATCAGGATTTTAGTTGTACAGATCTTAGAACAAACCACCCAATGGCAGGTTGTGCTGTGTTTGAGTTAGTATTCCATATTTAATCTACAGAAAAGCATGAAGATGAGGCTGTATTATAATACTGCGTGAGAGCACAGAGTGGGGAAGAAGCAAACAGATAAATGGTTGGAGATTCTCTGTCATTTAGGCCTAATTATCCAAGAAAGTTGAAAGTTTGGGTAACACTTTATTTGATACCTATCTCTATAATGCATTATAACTATATTTATGAGTTATAATGCAGTTATAGCACTGTATAACTATAGTTATAAACACTCATAAATGATCAGAATGCTTTATAATAATAATCATAACACACTATAAAGCATTTTTATCTTGACTTATAAGGTCAGGTATTATAATACGTTATAATTGTTAGTAACTGGCTGACAATGCCCACATCGATAATGCATTATAAATATAGTTATACACATTTATAAGCCAATTATACCACATTATAACTATCATTATAAACACTCATAAATTACCATAAGACTTTATAACAATAAGCATAACACATTATAGAGCATTATAACTCTATTATAATATTTGACCTTATAAGGCATTATAAAGTGCTCTATGATGTGTTGTGCTATATTGTTATAAAGTCTTATGGTAATTTATGAGTGTTTATAATGATAGTTGTACACGTTTATGGTATTAGTATTAGTATGGTTATAATATATTATAGAGATAGGTTTCAAATAAAGTGTTACCCAGGTTTTTGTCAACTGGACTTGGTCATAGATACTTGAAGATGTTCAACCTCTGATCAAAGAGTCTTCTTCACTTCGGACTGATGGGTAGACCCTTTCTCAACTAGTTTTGAATATATTCCGATAATAACTGTAATGTTTCAAAATGTATTCTTATTATCAGATTATTGTAATCCTTTCATTTCTCAATGGTCATGTGTAACCCTCCTGGGTTTCTGGGCTTGCTGTTTGGGGTGGTGCGGCTCCCTGGCCGACCAGAGGGTGGCGCCTCCGCTGTGAGAAAAGCTCAGGTAAAGCCTGTGTTCGCCCTCTTTCCGGCGGAGGACATTGCCTGGGAGCGCCCGGCTTACCGACGGAGAGCTCCCGATTGGTTTTTGCCCAGATTGAGTCGATCGGGACATGGACAAACATGTCGTCTCCCAGATCGAGCATGGCGAGAAACCACCGCCCACTGTGAGAACTGAGCTCCCAGACCTACCTCTGCTGTTGAGAGAATTGAACAGGCTTGAACTGCGGAACGGCATCCTCTACAGAACACGCCAAGAAGAAGGCAACACACAGTACCAGCTAGTCTTACCTGAAGAACTTCGTGAGACGGTCTGAGAAGAAAGTCAAGACATGTCACAGGTGTGTGCGCAGGAAAACCTTACCTGAGAGGGCCGCACCTTTAGTGAATATCATGACAACACGACCGCTTGAACTGGTCTGCATGGACTTCTTGTCCATTGAGCCGGACAGAAGTAACACAAAGGACATTCTCGTGATCACAGATCACTTCACAAAATACGCAGTGGCTATCCCAACATCAAACCAAAAGGCTCGAACGGTTGCAAAGTGCTTATGGGACAATTTCATCGTCCACTATGGTATTCCAGAGAAACTGCACAGCGACCAAGGTCCTGATTTTGAGTCGCGGTTAATCAAAGAACTGTGTGAAGTTGCAGGCATAAAGAAAATTCGAACAACCCCGTACCACCCAAGGGGCAACCCGGTGGAACGCTTTAACCGCACTCTGTTAGACATGCTTGGCACTCTGGAAAACCAGGATAAGTCACACTGGAAGGACTTTGTGAAGCCTTTGGTCCACGCGTACAATTGTACCAGAAGTGAAGTGACTGGGTTCACACCATATGAGCTAATGTTCGGACGCCAGCCACGCCTGCCGGTCGACCTTGCATTCGGCTTACCTGTCAAGGAAGTGCAACAGACGTCACACTCCTAGTACGTAAAGCACCTCAAATCCCACCTCGAGGAGAGCTACAAAATCGCTACAAGGAGTGCTGCCAAGGTAGCTGAAAAGAACAAGACAAGGTTCGACAAGCGTGTGACTCCTTCTGCTCTGGACATTGGAGACAGAGTACTTGTCAGGAACGTACGCATTCGTGGAAAGCACAAGCTCGCTGATAAATGGGAGTCCACTGTCCATGTGGTAGTGAGGAAAGCTGGAGACCTCCCCGTCTATACAGTCAAACAAGAGACCGGAGAAGGCCCCTGGCGCACACTGCATCGAGACCTCTTGCCCCCATGTGGGTTCCTTCCTGTAATAACAGAAGAGTGTGCACAACCCAAACCACTCGAGCGCCGCCAGACACGCCAGAACACTCGCAGTGACACAAGAGAAGTTGATCAGTCCTCAGATGAGGATGATACCTTTCCTGTTACCTGGTCCCAAAAAGAATCAGTTCCAGAGGTAACCAGATGTATTGTCTCGCGAGATGTTCCAAGACACCTTGGCCCAAGCCATTCTAAAGAGAATCTGACTACAAACCTCGACAAGGTGACTGATGATGTTCCAGCTAGCGCAAATAGCCTACCTGATGTTACTCCAGTCAACCAAGTGACACTGAACCTGAACCTACCTGAGAATGAACCTGTGGAAAAGAACGACCTACCTGAGAATGAACCTGTGGGAATAAAAGACCTACCTGAAGGTGAACCTGTGGAAGAGAAAGACCTACCTGAAAAGGAACCTGTGGGAATGAAAGACCTACCTGAAAACGAACCTGTGGAAAAAACAAACTTACCTGGAACTGAACCTGTGGGAAGAGAGACAAACTTACCTGACAACGACGACTTTGTGAAAGACTTGTCGGATGAGGACTACCCTGAACAACTTCCAGTTCTCTCCGACATGCCAGAATGTGACGAGACAAATGTCCTTGAAAATGAAGGAGAAGAGGAGATTAAGGAGACGGAGGAACAAGCAGACACTGACAACGTGATGAGGAGGCCGGAGAGGAATCGTCAGCCACCTAGGCGGCTTGACTATGCCGAACTGGGAAACCCCTTAGTCACCGTGGTGAAGTCCCTCTTCCAAGGGCTGACTACTGTCTGGAACGACATCATAAGTGAGAGTGAAGCACCAGCTCATCCCCCCGTTCTGTCCCCTCAAGTGATAACCATCTGAACATGCCATGCACAGGGACGTGCATGAGTTTGGAGGGGAGAGTGTAACCCTCCTGGGTTTCTGGGCTTGCTGTTTGGGGTGGTGCGGTTCCCTGGCCGACCAGAGGGTGGCGCCTCCGCTGTGAGAAAAACTCAGGTAAAGCCTGTGTTCGCCCTCTTTCCGGCGGAGGACATTGCCTGGGAGCGCCCGGCTTACCGACGGAGAGCTCCCGATTGGTTTTTGCCCAGATTGAGTCGATCGGGACCTGAACATGGTGTTCAGTGGCGAGCCAGTCAAAGTGAAGGTTGGACTGTGGAGGAACCAGCAACGCGGTGTGGCCAGCCGCAGGATCCCTCTGCAGAACACAGCATCATCGATTCCCTCTTCATTCACAGACAGAATCATCGATTCCCTCTTCATTCACAGACAGATAAGATTGACACTCAAGAAAAATCTACCCGGGTAGTTTGAACACAGACATTACAAGAACACACACACTCATACACAAGAGACCTTTGCTTCTTTCCGTAAAGGAGCAGTGCGCATTGGACATTGAACTCTTTATTCTTTGAGGAACCTCCAAAGAGGACATTTTATTTCAAGTTTATTTATTTTGTTTTATTTATTTTGGGCCCATTTATTGTGCAGTTGTGCACACTAGGAAGCCGGCTTAGGTAGGCAGGGTCTGTAATCTCATGTTTATTATTTTGTGTACAATACATTTGAATTCAAACCCTCCAGTTGTGTGTGTGTGTGGTATCTCTGCTGACACAGGCTTTCAGGCTCTGCAGTCGTTCCTAGATCTTACTGATACTGGTTTAATTGTAAATTATCATCAATATACTTACCTGTGGTAACCGTTACACATGTCCATCTGGACACTGTTTACTTTATATTTAGATGTGTTGTGCAGTACAGGAGTTGATGGGAGGTGAGTTTGGAGAACAGCTAACCCATCAATGGAACTTCCTGCTGACTATGTTTGAGACTTAAACCAAATGAAATGTGGACAATACATTTTGTAGATGTTAAATGATAAAAAAATAATACTGTGCCATCACTTATGAGGAGAAAACACAACCAGGCTCCAGTACCTGAGTGGCGTAGATGGCTCGCTTCATTATGGTGAAGTCGTCTCGGTCCAGGATGGAGTTCATGTCAGGGATGTTCCCTCTGAGGACAGAGAGGACAATAAAACACTGAACAGAAACCTAGCACTGTCACAGGGGATGGTGGAGGAGGTGTATGTGATGTACACAGCAATCTCACGTCTCTCAACAAAAATCAATACAGTACCCATATACTTACTTTAGCAGAGCATCATAGAGCTTTTTTCCAAACTTCTCCTTCACAGTGTGAGCCGTGTCCCTGTGGGAGAAAAAGACAAACCCGCTTCAGAAATCCATAAACTTCAAACCAAAATAATGAAATCCCAGATGATTCACAAAAATAATATTAAAATGGGAAACTGAGGCAGCCATTCTGTGGAGATCCAACATCAGAATAAGCAGTAGTTGTTAATGCCATCCAAATTACACAATAGCCTAATGTTTTCTGACTTGATAGTCCAAAGATAAAATTTGACAGTGGCTTCAAAAACCATGCAAATGTGATCCAAAAGTGAAGTTAAGGCTTTGATTACTCATCAACATCACACCATTAGAAGACCCAAGTTGACAGGACAACAGAACATTTCTGAAGGTTTGTCAGCTGTACATTCACACTGCCAACCTCTTGTTGCACCACATCCAATCAAACAGCTAATTGATTGGTTGCAGCCAAAAACATTCACCATCACCACAGCAGCCTGGAGTCTAGACACGAGGCCGGTTGGATCCATGATTTCACGCTGTTGACTCTACCATCACCATCTCAATAGAAATCCAGATTTATCAGACCAGGTCATGTTTATCCCTTAAAGGGATAGTTCAACATTTTGGCAAATTAATGGGATTAGCCTCCGTAGTATAGCTCTGAGCAGCTCACGGCTCTGCTCCGCTGTTTTAAAAGTAGCTTGCACCGACAATTAAAGGTAATGAACCTACTCCTCAAACTATAGGGATTATGACAATGGGGCAATTTGCCAAAATGTTTGTGTCTATCCCTTTAAACTGTCCAGTGTTAATGGCAGGAAGAAGAACCTGACATGGTTTCTGCTGCTCATCCACCTCAAAGGTGGACGCATTGTTCATTCTGAGGTTTTCCTGCTCCTCACCATTTGCAAAGAGTGGTTATCTGAGTAACTGTGTCTTTTAGTCGGCTCCAACCAGTTCTCCTCTGACCTCTTACAATATACTCTATGTATACACTATTTATGTAGGTATTTGACTGAGTGTGACATACCAGAGCTGTTTGCGTATGGCCTGCCCCTTCAGTGATTCCACATTGAAGTTCTTGGTTTTGGCAGGCATAATGATGAAAACTACCACAGTCATGTCATTTTTGTGGACCTGAAAGGAGAGTGAGGAAGAGGATGGGGAAAACACAAATCACTGATTTAGACAGGAATGCATGCTTCAAGGGATAGTTCACCCAAAATTCAAATTTCACTCATTATCTACTCACCCTCATGTCGACTAAAGGCTGGGAGAAGTTTCAGAGTCCTCCATGCCTTCTCTGAGTTACAGCGGGGCTCTGTGCAGCACTGCATGTCCATATGATGGTAGCGAATGGAGCTCACTTTCCTTCGTCCAAAAAGACACACCAAAAAACATCCAAATACCTCCATAGTGCTCGTCTGTAATGTCCGTCTTGTATTGAAGCCCCGACATGAGAAATTGTTCCGAAAAAAATTAAATAAGTCTATGTTTTAAGCTTGTTTGTAGCGGAAGCTCCCAGTGTTGTTCTGCCGGAATCTCTCGCGATTTGTGGAGCCGTGAACTGGGTGTCAATGCAAATCGCGTGAGATTTGGACGGACCAGGAAGAGCAGTGCTGGGAGCTTCCCAGGGGGGCAGATCCGATGTCAGGATCGGGGGGGACACAAAAGTGATTTTTTTTTTTTTTGCCCATATGCAACTCATACCATGCCGCCATAAATCATAACTTTGTAGAGGCTCGCCAGCCATATCATTCAAAAAGTACTGCACAGGGAATCATTTATTGTGCTTACCTGTCTTGTAAATTTGTCCTAAACAGCCAACAGCGTGAATCACTGCTTACTTAACTCTTATATTACTAAATCATAATTTTAAGGGTCTCGGGCATGTAATATTTACTCACATTCTTATCTCCCTCCGACCCTCCCAGATCCCAAATTCTTCTCACCATCTTCCTTTTCTCCAAGTGTAAGGAACTTTATGCACGATTAATTGATATGGATGAATATCAAAATATGAATTCCTAAGATTGAGGGGGTCGTTTTTTTTTAAAGCCTGTTGATGTCATCAGCGTCTGAGTAAGAAACTACCCATTAATTTGCATCATAGTGGAGGAGACCAGAGATGGGATGTGGAGTCAGAAATATATTTGTCAAACGTTATTTGTTCCACCATTTCAATCATTTCTTTTCAGATGTGAATCTAAAATGTGAAGAATGTGAAGTCTGAAAATACATGTGTTCAATTTTGAATAATTTGGGCTATTTTTATTGGGGGGGGACAATTCGTGTTTTTCAGAAATTGGGGGGGACATGTCCTTTTTTTTTGGAACAATTTCTCATGTTGGGGCTTCAATACCAGAAGGACATAACAGACGAGCTGTGTGGAGGTATTTGGATGTTTTTTGGTGTGTCTTTTTGGACGAAGAAAAGTGAGCTCCGTTTGCTACCATCATATACATGCAGTGCTGCACGGAGCCCCGCTGTAACTCAGAGAAGCCACGGAGGACTCTGAAACTTCTCCCAGCCCTTAGTCGACATGAGGGTGAGTAGATAATGAGTGAAATTTGAATTTTGGGTGAACTATCCCTTTAAGTGTATATATGCAAGCAACAGTAGACTTGTATGTAAAACCTCACCCGCAGCAGGTAGTTGAGTCTGGAGAGTGATTCGAGGAAAATATCAGCTCCCTTGTTGGTGAACTCGTAGCGTCCAGCGATGAAGAAGAAAAGGGTTTTCTCCAGGTTGAAGTCCAGATGACTACAAGGAGATGGGGAATCACACTTTAATGAGGAGGAAATATTTCAGTCATCTAGCTATAGCTGCTTTGTTAATTGAAAAAAAAAAAATCTCACCCATAAAAGTGTCCTCTGACAAACTCCTGGATGCGGGCCTTGTTGGTGGAGTGCAGGTTCTGAAACTCGTGCATGGCTGAGAACTTCTTCACGTTCAGCCCATTGGGCGTCACCACATCTGTAATCATCAACACAGCAACAGCAGGGCTTTTTGATTGGATTGGATGATTTTATGTTTTATTATTTAGATGAATGGACCAGCAAGATGGCCGACCGAACTCTGCACAACAGTGAGAAGCTTCCCCACCTGCCTTCCTGTGCAGCACGTGATTGGCCTCCACTGCAGTGATCTGAGAGACGGTGGTGAACACATGAGCGCAGTTGACGGCAGCTCGCTCCAGACAGTAACGATGGTAGATCTGTCGCTCACCGGCCTCTTTGTCAATGTCAAACTGCAACACACACACACACACACAGTAGATTTTGCAGACTATATCTCACTGGAAGAGTCAGTATAGGGCAAGATTCATCAACCAGTATTGATTTCATGATTGATAAGGGGAGACACTACAGGTGAATAGGGTAAAAATTTTAAATAACAGATATCACCATGAAACTTCCCAAGTTTATCACTGACATTAAGACAAATATTTTTTGTATTACAAGTTTTGTCAAATTTTTTGTTTAAATATGTAAATGAGGCAATATCTGATGAAATATGCGCTAATTTGCATACATTTCCAGAACTGAAATCTGAAAAATGGATAAAGCCACTTTCAAAATTCTTGTTTTATTTTGTTGACATATGAGAGTCAGAAGATTTTACAGAGGGGATTTTGGATATCTCTTTTTATCACTCTGTAAATGAGAAAATACTGTCACCAGCCCTAAAAAATCCAATTTTGCCATGTTTTTAGGAATAAAATGTTGTATAAATCCAGCTTTGAATGATATATATATATATATATATATATATATATATATATATATATATATATATATATATATATATATATATATATATATATATATATGATATATATGATACATCATTGTTCAGGAGTGAGAGAGCTTTACAATGATACCTGACATGACATGAGTCAGACAACAAGCACATCACATGTCACAGCTGTTAACTTTTGGTGAATTTGGGAGAAATTTACAGACAAAAGGGACAAAATGAAGTAAAATAACCACCTTAATGTGGATTTTCTACCATTTTGTTTGACTTTTCTGAAAGAATACATGCTAAGGAAGGAAAATAGCCAAAAATCTCAAAATTGATCAGTGCATGAAAACTGTGTTTTTGCCTGTAGTGTCTCAGTGTTACGTCTCATCGCTGTGTTTAAAACATTATAGTTAAAGAACTATGTAGATTAATGTAAAATCCAGTCAATGTACCAAGCACCATCTACCATGCATATTAAGAGTTTCTTGGAAACCTAATTGCAGCTCACATTAGCTGTATTACAAACAGTGCAGCAGGTGGTAAATGGACTGCATTTATAGAGCACAGTCCATTATTAGAGCCTGTGGTTGTCGAGGCCACTCTGTGGGATCATCATTATGTACGTATATAGGTATAATTTCGGTTGAATTGAATAAGCTATAATAAGATATTGAATGAGCTATATCAAAAGGTGTAGAATACAACAACACAAAAAATCTGTTGTGTTGTTGTATGTGCTGGCAATACAGTGTGTCACAGTCAACAAAGCTGAAAATGCATATTGATATGATTCCATTGACGGAGCAGCTGAAGTTCATCTGGACTTCCTGCTCAGACTGAATGGATAATTGACAGACAAGGTGTTTGTCAATCGGTGAGTGGCCTTTAGGTCCACGCTGACCTTTAGGAGCTGAGCAGAGCCGAGCCAATCACAAACATCGCACTGACCCCTCCACACACCTCTAAATCACTAATGATGCCCTAAGTGGTTATAAAAGACCTGGACCTTAGAATGTGAAATTGCTGTATATGTGTGTGTGTGAGTGTGTGTGTAAATATCACGGCTGCATGTGTAACTAGAACGGCTGCTCAGGCCGAACAGCGTCTGTCAGCTCTGGATTATTATCTGGATCCGCATCAAACTGATCAAACTCAGGGATATGAACATCATAAATATATCTAATATTCTACATCAAGATTCAAATGGTAAATACTGAGAAATTAAAGTAAAGCAAAGTAATGGTAAAAAAAAAAAAAAAAGTGATCCTGGATCTCCTTTAACCAATTGTCCAAATTGGTGCAAATTGGTTTAACATGTTTTCTCTTATCCTTCTGATAAACAGTCTAACAAACAAATGAGGATACATGGGTGAGACCATTACCTTTTTGTCAGAGGTGATAATTAATTACAACAAACACACAACAGCAGGAAAAGCAAATCATATAACTAATTTCCCATCTAATTGTTTCACTCAAAAAAAAAATGGTTTAGTCTGCTCTCCAAAAAAACAAACAAATATTTGAATCAATTTCAATAAATAAAGTTAAAAAGCAAAACCAATCTGACCTGGTGGAGGAAGATTTTAAAAATAACAGAAGTTGAAATGTGTCCAGAGGTGTAAAACTGGCTGCCCTCCCTGACATCCTGGGCCACAGGTGTGGGAGGTCTATAATCCATCCATTACCTCAACTTCAAAATCATTTTATTTGTCGGTGAGATGTTTAGATCTTAGCTCCTAATCGCTCTCCATCTAAAGTTTGTCTTCATTCATAATAATCTTTAGAGATAGTAGCATTTTTTTTAAAGTGGGGTTGTATGATCTACAAATAGCCCCTAAGTACTTTAATTGCAGTAGAAGACTCTCTGCACTCCTCCCGTTAGCAACGCCAGCCCATTATAGCCCAACAGTCCAATTAAAAACTGCGTTTTTCCTGCACTTTGAAGAGCTGTACAAAATTATATTATAGCGAACAATGGAACTGTGTATTTTTTTCAGGTAAAACCTCTTTTAGGGCACGAAAACAGGCCGTTTCTTTGGGTCTGTTCACAACACTGTATGTTGTAAATCTCTGAGCAGGGCTATGGGCTGGCGTTGCTAACGGGAGGAGTGCAGAGAGTCTTCTACTGCAATTAAAGTACTTAGGGGCTATTTGTAGATCATACAACCCCACTTTAAAAAAAAATGCTACTATCCCTTTAAAACTAACATCATGGATGATTGTCAAAGTCACAAAGAACAAGTCAGTAGAGGAGACATGAGTTGATCTCTAATTCCAGACTCATGACAGGATCTGAATAATGTGCTGTGATAAAGTTGTGACGATGTATGACCACCTTCATCAACATCATCACTGAGTGACAGTCAGTCATCTGCTTTATATCTATATATATACACTGTTGCCCATACAGTTAATTATAATTTTGTGTCAGACACCAGTTATAGCAGATACACAATTTATCTATCAAGAATAAATCACATTGTCACAATCATTTCATTAGAAGAGGTAAAAATAAAATAAAATAAATATTCCAACTTTATGGGCAACAGTGTATTTTCTGCAGGTGTTTGACCTCTGCCTCTGACCTCTGCCTCGCTGCTCACCTTGTCCAGGTTGTTATAGAAGTCAGCATTCCCAGCACAGAGGTATCTACCCAGCAGGGTGGCGTGTGTTGTAAATACTGTCGCCAAGGGAATGTTGCGGGAGCGAGAGAGAATGAGCCCGGGCCCTGCTTGCCACTCGTGGAAATGAGCGACGACATTGGGCTTGTCCCCGAGGTTGTCTGTGAGCTGCAGAACAACAGATAACACAGAGCTGTTGTATTAGTTCCCATAGTAACAAAAGGCAACGAGGCTGACAGGGATGTAAAAGGGAGCATTGCGGCCGACCTCTTTGAAGAACCAGGCGATCAGGGAGCCCAGGATGAGCGAGTCGTTGGCCTCTCGGTCGTGGAAGGGCAGGCCGATGTTGCAGGTCTGCCACAGGTCCCCCTTCCACCGGTCCAGGTTCCAGGCGGCAGAGCCGATGTCGAACAGGATGACGTAGGGGCTGCCCTCGATCAGCCAGCGGCCGAAATGAACCTGCAGCATCAACATGAACAGAGTTTGCTCAAGTTCCACTGTGGAAACATGCTGTGATGTAAAGTGTCTGTGCAACATTTCTCTGGGCAGTAACAGTGAAGGAACTTTTCAGTACAGGATAAAAATCAATTCTATGACTTAAAAAGTCAAAGTTAAAAGGTAAAAGACCAAATACTACATTTTAAACACAAATTCATTCATTAAATAGTCCAAGCTTTTTTATACCTGCAGTTATGCATCAGATAAAACATTTTAAACACTATGCATCATTTGACACACAATGAGTCTGATATTATCTTATAATATATTGAATCTTCAAGAGGTCCTTCCTTATTGACATTAAGGTGATCATAGCTATTATGACCAATGGGCTCTATGCACAGCTCCACTACTTCCTGAACTTAAGCCAGCTCCTTTATTTCCTGTATTACATTGTTGGACAAACTGATTAATCCAGGTGTGTTTTACCATTGTGACTACTCGTCTCAGACACACCTGGATTAATCAGTTTGTCCAATAATGTAAGACAGGAAATAAAGGAGCAGCCTTAAATTCAGGAAGTAGTGGAGCTGTGCAAAGAGCCCATTGGCTTATGAAAAAATAGGATCATGAATGTAGTTATTTAGATTAGCGTTACATTTTAAGATATTAAATATACATATATTGATATACATAGAGACTATAATATAGAACCATACATCTCCCAGCCTTGTTTCATTAGGGTATATTGATATACATAGAGACTATAATATAGAACCATACATCTCCCAGCCTTGTTTCATTAGGGTATCTGGTGTATGACCACCATCTAGTGGTCAGATTGCACTGGTCTTTCACTGTAGTAAACGCATTGAGAGACTGCACAGTCTGAGATCAAGGCATCGGGTTGGTAGAATATAAATCTATGTAACAAGGCCAACAATGTACTGTATATATAAAAGTAATGGTGGTGGTATTGATGCTGTCAGCATACTGAGCATTCATCGTCATTCATGTGGCAGAGCCTTTTGTGAACAACAACCATTCCTATGATGAATGGAGCACATAATCATACACATACGGAGACACACACACACACACTCTCTCCCACCTGGCAGCCGTTGTGGATGAGAGCGTCCATGGCCTTCCTGATGCTGGGGTTGGGCGGTTCGCAGCCTTCAACCTGGGTCTTGAAGTTTTGTTCAAAGTACGGTCCCATCATGTAATAGTTCTCCCCCCATTCATCTGCTGTGATCTTAGCCTTGGTCTGGATCACTGTGTAGATTCCTCCCACTGTACGTACACACATGGTGAAAGGAAAAAACACTTGTATACTTCACACTTTTAACTTTCAATATGAAATGAAGGACATGGACCTTTATCTAAAACAATGGCCCACTTCAGCTTAGCAGCAAAGGTCAAGTCGCGTATTATTTATTGTGATTTTATGATTATGATTCTTTAATAAACTTGACTCTTGACCTCCTAAAGTCAAACAGGTCTGTGAGACATAGTTAACCTTTTTTTTTTTTAATCTTACTTTTAAATTCTTCATATACGACTCCTTTAAATGATGTGTACAAGACTCAACAAACACATTCAAATTCAAATGCAAACTTGATCTGTATTCAGTGTTAAAACACTAAATGTTTAATGGATCTCTATTATAATGTTGATGCTGCAGCTTCAGTATTTTTTGTGTGTTTTTTACAGCACGTGGAGATGTTTTCTCACTCTCTAACACTTGGCACTGTAGAGACAAATATTGATATGACAGACCGTCAACAATCGCTGAGCCCATAATGACGTCTGAACTGCATCAGAGAGCAGCGATTATGTAAGAGGTGAAGGCAAAGACAACAGCAGACTGACTAGTCGCCTCTGAACTGTTTGACAGCATCTGCACATGCTGTGTCGCCTCTGAACTGTTTGACAGCATCTGCACATGCTGTATTGGACACATAAGGTACTCGAACCATGTGGCATCTGTAACAATAACAACACTGCAAAGTAATGACGCAACTCTGTCTCATAAAGTCACTGACGGTGACGGGTCAACGATACAGCAGCAAACAGGATCTAGAGTTTTCCAAATACACAGTGTTTTCTGCTTAAAGAATAACAAAGCCTATGGTAAATAATTGGTAAATGCAGCTGGCTGGAAAAAAGAATTAACTATGAGAGATGAGATGTGTTTACCTCCAAATATCAATAATCCAATAGACTCCTATGACTTTGATGATTTTAAGAATTTAAAGAAAAGTGTCTCTTTTGCATATTTGCTTAGTAAAATTAAGTCTAGTTCCACATGCTTATAGATATACAGTATATGTATATATTATTTTTATTTCTCATATATTTTCATACTCATCATAATTCATATAATATTTTTCATGTAACCAAAATTTTGCGTGTTTGTACATGCATTCATAAATGTCGGCACCAAAAGAAACAAAGTAACTAAGCAGGTACCATATAATAAAATGTTGATGGGGGGGTCGTATAGGGTTGCACCAAACATTCATGAACAAACCAAGAGATATACTTAAAGGGATAGTAGCATTTTTTCAAAGTGGGGTTGTATGATCTACAAATAGCCCCTAAGTACTTTAATTGCAGTAGAAGACTCTCTGCACTCCTCCCGTTAGCAACGCCAGCCCATAGCCCTGCCCAGAGATTTACAACATACAATGTTGTGAACAGACCCAAAGAAACGGCCTATTTTCGTGGCCTAAAAGAGGTTTTACCTGAAAAAAAATACACAGTTCCATTGTTCGCTATAATATAATTTTTTCCAGCCCTTCAAAGTGCAGTTTCTTTCATTGGGTCTGTTCACAACAATGTATGTTGTAAATCTCTGGGCAGGGCTATGGGCTGGCGTTGCTAACGGGAGGAGTGCAGAGAGTCTTCTACTGCAGTTAAAGTACTTAGGGGCTATTTGTAGATCATACAACCCAACAAAAATGCTACTATCTCTTTAAAAAAATGTTTTGAATGCAGTGGTGTGCACAGGGGGAGGAGGGGGCCGTGGTCCAATTGTTGAAAAACATGTGCTAAAGTGCCCTCTTCAGGGGCGAGGACGTGCTGTATGTGCCCTTTTTTTTTCTTTTCGCCCCTGCCCTTCTAAAAGTCTGTGCACGCCCCTGTTTGAATGAAACTAGAGACGATCCTCTGACCCACAGCCGCTCTGACGTATTATCTAAATACGTGAGAACTCAGTACTCATGGGTTCAAATTCTTCAACCTTCACTTTAATCTCAGCTACACACGTGACTGTATTTTTGCACAGATGTGATACAATCTGTCCACACACACAGACAAGTCCTCAAAACTGTCTCTGTGGCAGTGGATCACGGATCAGTGTGTAACACACACACACACACACACACACACACACACACACACACACACACACACACACACACACACACACACACACACACACACACACACACACACACACACACACACACACACACGGTGAAAACAATACTAAAAGTCAATTGTTATATGAGGCCATCATGCACAACAAATATGTGACTCCATCACATGGCATTTGGCTCAACAGCAGTGGTTTAACATGATCGCACAACTCTATCACTCAGTTGGTTTTCAGACATTTATGTATAAAGGCCTGGCACTGCACTCACAGTCAAGCCAAAAATGCAATGATGGTTATAGTTTGAATTATACTATTAATTAAATGGTGACATGTAGTGCAAAACTGAAACATAGCACACACCATACTTTATAAAAACCAATAAAACTGAGCCATGTTGGACCACAGACTTTGTTTCAAGAGCAGCTGTCCTGTAGGAGAAAACAATGTCATTACTGAGTGACATGAAGAGATGAATGACATGTTTTATAAAGGGCATCTAGAGACTGAATATATGTACACAAACTACAAATAACAAAGAACTGCATCACTCATACTATTATATTAATAAAATCAACACGTATTTATGTTCAAAATAATCACAGTAGAAATCTTCAAATCTCCTTCTGTCTCAGACCTCTGTTGTCCAAACACAGGACAGAGTGTGATCACTGTCACTACAAGCATCAATGTGTCATCGTCAAATTCAGTTTCCCCATGTCTGCACCTTTGATCATATAGATGACATATATTAGCCTGGGATGAATGAAGCTGTCAGTAATATCTGCTCCACTTTCATCACTTATCTGCAGTTTAATGTTTAACTCTTCAGAGGGAGCAGACTGTGTCACAACTCTCTGCAGATTTCAATATTTGCTCTGCTCCGAGGGGCAAAGAGTCCCAGTTTTACACAAAATATCACCAAAATTAAAAAATGTAAAGTGTTTTACTCCAGTGCTTGCATCATGTATTACCTTTGCTTTTATTCTGCAGTACTTCCTGACAGAATCTGGTCATGATTTCACTTTATTGCAGCTCATTTTGTTTCAGATTGACGGCTACACTCAAACATTAGACTTCATGCGAAATAAATACTAGAAACGTAAAAACCCACAGTATTCAGTATTCGGACTGAGTCATTTTGCATCGGTTTGGAGCGCCTTCTGCAAACAAGTGAATTTGTGCATCAGTTGAAAGCTGCAATTAAAGCCTGGCTTCACTTGGTGAGACTCACCTTTGTTGGTGACCTCCCAGGCCACCTCGAAGAGCAGCAGGTCCTCCACAGGAAGCTCGTCCTCCTCCCAGGCCGGCAGCACCCCGCTCAGGGACGTCATGGACAAGGAACGGGAGAGCGGCATCGCGAAAAGCTGCGAGGATCTGAGAGGCGACGGCTGAAATCTGAGGCAGATGTGGAGAGGAGCAGAGTCCGTCAAACAGGCCTGCAGGTGATGGGCCTGGGCTCAGCAGGGACAGTCCTCCAGGACGAGATAAAAGGGACTGATGAGGGCAGAGTGTTTCGACACAGACTACTGAGCCTCACCCTCCACACACACACACACACACACACACACACACACACACACACACACACACACACACACACACACACACACACACACACAAGTTTGCACAGCTCTCCCTATTAGGGCATTGCACTTGACTTCCAATCACAGTGCAGCACCTAACCCAAACACAAACTCTAACCTCAGCATTGATATTTCGGTAACATTTTACTTGAATAGGTATTCATAAGATTGTCATAAAACTGTCATAACCATGACATAACAGCTGTCATAAACACCAATGAATACTTATGACAGCTGTCGTTAAGTGTCATTCGGTAAGTTATGTCACTTTTGATGCAAAGTTGACATTATTTGAGATGTTCTTGTTATGAGAACTTGACATCATTTTTTAAAGTTTGGCAATTAGGTCTGCTATGACAGTTTAAATTGTCTTTATGTCAAGTTGTCAGAACAAAAACATCTCAAACAATGTCAACTTTGCATTAAAAGTGACATAACTTACCGAATGACACTTAACGACAGCTGTCATTAGTATTCATTGATGTTTATGACAGCTGTTATGTCATGGCCATAACTGTGATATGTTAATCTTATGAATACCTATTCAAGTAAAGTGTTACCGCTATTTCTCCTCATTAGGACCAGGTCCATGAAGACTAACTGTCCTAAATCAGGTCTCTGCTTAGCAAAAAGGTAACAAAAATGCATACACACATACACCTAGGCTACACACATGTCAGGGTTAAAGGTCATGCGTGGTGAAATGAGCTCTTGCACAATCAGAAAGGGTCCGTGTACGTTTCGTTAGTTTGATTTTTCCTTTAAACCGAACTGTCAGAAAACGAAAGTCAGCTGGTAATTTGGTTTTCCGTTTCAAACCAAAAACCAAAAAACCAAAATTCAGGCTGGTTTTTTGTTTTTTTGTTTTTAAAACGAGGAAACCAAAATCAAATTACGGTAAAATTTTGATTGTCTTTTTGTTTTTGATCTTAAACAACACATTAACGCCGATGACAGACCGGAAGTGTCGGAACTTCAAAATAAAAGCCCAGTGAATTGCGTTATAGCCACAGACTGTAGATGAATGGCCTATAAAATCTTTTTTTCCTAAATGTTGTGTTTTGAGCACATGGATACATTTTCACAGCTGTGCTTATTTTTACACATGAGTTAAATAGCCTAGTTCATCTTCCTCATGTAGCTACTGCTCTCCTCGCTGCACTGGGTCTCTGTCTCCGCTGCTGTAGCGCTTCGCTTTGCTTCCATTCAGTCAGATCATTTTCACAACGTGTTCTGCGGCCCGTCTCCGGTCCCAACCGGGCTCCGGACAGGCTGTCCCTCTCTGAAGCAGAGGGTGAGGTGGTCAGCTTCACTCCCGCATTAACGCCGATGACAGCCTGGAAGTGTCTGAACTTCAAAATAAAAGCCCAGTGAATTGAGTTATAGCCACTGTACTGTAGCCTAAAATAGCGTATGAAATCTTTTTTTTTCTTTGTAAATGTTGTGTTTTGAGCATATGGATACATTTTCACAACTGTGTTTATTTTTTACACATTAGCGGCCAAGCTCATCATTAGTTCATCTTCCTCACGTGCCTAGGTCTGTCCTTGCGCACGCTGCAATTCGCTCCCAGGTCAGTCAGAGCATTTTCACATGAGGTCAGCTTCACTCCAGTCAGTCTTCACAGACAGTCCACTAACAGTTTCTGAACATTTCCTCCTCAGTTTGTCCCAGGCGGCGGCAGATAGTTTTTAATTTTTTTATTTTTTTTTTATGGCTTGAACGCCATTATATGAGATCCGTGAATACCGGCTGATTGTTTTGTTATTTGAGGAATATAGCTATATTACGATCTGCTGCAGTAACGTTCGCCACCTTATGGAATAATGCTGCATGGGGCTGGGTGATAGACCAGCTCTTCTCAGAGACTCAACCCGACCCTGAGATCTCCAACCCCGGGCATATTTGGCAGGTGGCAGCGGCCCCTTTATGGTTCTTTTCTACTCTTTTCAGTCACATGAGATCCAGTCCCAGACCTCGGCTACAGTCCGGGATTTCATCAGGCTCCCTTCCGGCACGGGGCACTATTGGCAGCTTAGATGAGGGGAATCGCCGTGCGTAATGGTCGCGCGTAATGACAGCTCCTCGCCGGTGAAACACAATAAACTGCGCTACTTCTTGCATGTTTGTCTCGTGACATGGTGGAGCCGTCACAGAAGTCCGCTGTGAAAATGATCTGAGTGGAAGCGAAGCGCTACAGCGTGCGCAACGGAGACAGAGACCCAGCGCAGCGAGGAGAACAGTAGCCTACATGAGGAAGATGAGTTAACGATCAGCTTCGCTATGTGTAAAAATAAGCACAGCTGTGAAAATGTATCCATGTGCTCAAAACACAACATTTACAAAGAAAAAAAAAGATTTTATAGGCCATTCATCTACAGTCTGTGGCTATAACGCAATTCACTGGGCTTTTATTTTGAAGTTCCGACACTTCCGGTCTGTCATCGGCGTTAATGTGTTGTTTAAGATCAAAAACAAAAAGACAATCAAAATTTTACCGTAATTTGATTTTGGTTTCCTCGTTTTTTCGTTTTAAAACCAAAAACCAAAAAACCAAAAAACCAGCCTGAATTGTGGTTTTTTGGATTTTGGTTTGAAACGGAAAACCAAATTACCAGCTGACTTTCGTTTTCTGACAGTTCGGTTTAAAGGAAAAATCAAACTAACGAAACGTACACGGACCAGAAAGACTCTCGATTCCACTTCCATTCACAGTTTTCCTGTTTTCTCACTTCGCTCCTCGTAACCAGCTGATTTCATACCATGACACCACAGCAGTGGTCTAAATCTCCCAACATTCTCACTCTTCTCACTTTTTGCAAAAGGCAATAAAGGTTCATTCACAACACAAAGGCTCTCCTCAATGAATGCGATTGTGAAATGTTGATGAATGAAAGAAAAGAGAAACACTGGAAATGAGGGTAAAGGAGAGGAGAGTAGATTAGAATGGCACACAGTATTCCATTCACAACCTGCAGAATAATAAATATCTGACACTCTGTGGTAGAGCTAGAAAAGATATACGGAGAGAGAAAGAGAGTAAGATGAGGGTGAAGCTGCAGTGACACGGTGCATTAACCTACACCTCAGAAAATACCATTATTTCTAGATATATATACTATATACAGTATGATGTATTTTTTTGGCTCTTATGCCTTTAATGGACAGGACAGTTGGAGAGAGACAGGAAATGGGGAGACAGAGAGAGGGTGAAAGACATGCAGCAAAGGGCCGCCAGGTGGAATCGAGGCGGGGCCGCTGTAGTGAGGACTAACAGCCTCTGTGGGGCGCCTGCTCACCCCACTGAGCTATACAACACCCTGATATGTCTAAGGTCTAATGGATCCCACACTGTTGTTCAACAGTGTCACTCCCAACATCAGCATCAGAGCTTCCTGTCAATCACACAAACACCACAACAGACAATTAAAGGCATAGTTCAAGTTCGCTACGGTTCGGAGGCTAATGGGATTTCTTGGTTTCCTTCATCAAATGGGTAGGTTCGTTACCTTTAATTGTCGGTGCAAGCTATTTTTAGTACGGCGGAGCAGAGCCGCAAGCTGCTCAGAGCTACGCTACGGAGGCTCATGGGATTTCATGGTTTCCCTCATCAAACTCACCAAATACACAATCCAACAACTCCAAAACGCTCTGGTGGACAAGTTGTGACCTGCACATTCACCACGCTATGAGATAATAACGGAACCTTACGAGACAGAGTTGTTTTCTAGGAAAAAATAATACAAAACCGCTAATGCGCGTTCTTGTTGGGGCAGCTTTTCGGCAAGCAGTCTCTGCATTTGCCTCAAAAACAACTCTGTCTGGTAACGTTGTGTTATAAGGGCCACGGGCCATCGCACCGGGCACTGGTCCCAACAGCTATGAAATAGCTGCAGGGACCAGTGCCCGGGTCAAACTAGGCATTCTAGGCATTTTTTCCTAGTTAGTGTGAATGCTGGAAGCATTCACACTATTGTTATTCTGTTCGGCCATTTTCTGCCTTTTTTCGGCATTTAACTAGTCCTTCATACTTTGTGCTATTTCAACAATTCAAATATCAAAACGTGCGGCCTTTTCGGGACAGGTGTGCTATGACTTTTCTCTTTCATACTATTTATACTTTTTAAAATATTTAACTTTTTCTGCAATTTTTTTCCCCATAGGAATGCATTGAAAACGTCTTCAAACTTTTAAAATCTTCTTACTTCTTTGAACCCCTAAAACTTCAGCCTACTTCCTCCCACAGACTCCATTTGTCTTTTTAATTGTAGACAAACTTTTAATCTATTCCCGTATGACTCATCTTATTGATATCTTCAACAGTTTGTTGTGATTGTTGGCTGTTTTAAAATCATTAAAATTTTTGACAAAATCCAACTTTATAATGGGTGTGTGTTGCGTCTAACGAGCAGGGCTTAGAGTGAGTGACATCATCGTTAGAGTGAGAGGGATCGAAAAAACATTCAGGATTTTTTCTGGATAAATTGCCACCACGGCCACAAATTAAACTCTAGACACATGATTTCCTCACTGTTTGTAGCCACACTTGTCGTGTTCAAAACAGCAGACAGACTTACAGAATTGTCTCAGTGAGCCTAATTGTGCAGCTAGACCCGCTCCAGTGGCTCATCGACTTCAATATAAAAGTAGGAGCTGATTTTTTTAGAAAAACAGAAATGCCCCCCTTTTCTACCTTGCGACCCTGAGAAAAGTTTTTGCCCTACAAACATGTAATGCACATCAATGTGCTCAGGAAGGTCTCCTTGCCCCAGTAGTCATGGCCACATTCTGATAAGAGGTACGGTTCTCTTTTTATGGGCTGTTTTCGGAAGCTGCACAGAGCTCTCTGCTCTGCTCTGTGTGCAGTTGGTCCAGCTGTACTGGCCAGCTCGTTATCATGTCTATAAATGGAACAGTGCAGGTGCAGCCTGGCTGCTCGTTAAGATGTTTTTAAACACAGCCCCACACAGACACATGATAAACCAGACTGACAGAGGATGTCCACGCACAAACACAGGCATCACACTCACACAGACAGACACACACAGACACTCACGCACAGTCACACATGCACGCATACACAAACAGACACTCACACACAGTCACACATACACAAACAGACAAACACACAACACTGTTCCACACAGTAAAATGTAAGCAGTTAGTTGAGTCGCCATGGTAACTTTTGAGGGCAGGCTGCCACGCAGGTGTAATCAATCAGATCATTAGGGAGAGAGGAGTTCTGTGGTGCTTAACAGTTTGACTTTCTGCACATGTACATGCAGACAGAGAGACCGTCAGACTCACACACCCAGACACACACACAGGTTTTCAGCTCACATTCATCAGCCTCTCAATGATTTTATACTTTTGATGTAAACATCTCCAACAATTTATATTTTTCTCATGAATTTAAGTTCAGACGTTTAGTCTTTCCAACTCTATTAATAGTAGTACAATTACAGGTGGAGCCAGGACATAGGATGCAGCTTTTAACATGTGTCCTATCTATCTATCTATCTATCTATCTATCTATCTATCTATCTATCTATCTATCTATCTATCTATCTATCTATCTATCTATCTATCCATCCATCCGTCCATCCATCTTCAAACCCTTTGTCTCTTTTTCTGACCTCAGGTTTGGCGCTGTGACACTGCTGTGTGACTGGCCGGCGATGAGTGCTCTGGGGCGGGGGCGGCCGGTCACAGCACCCGCTGCTCAGCACCCGCTCCGCTGCATGGTGAAAACAGCTGTGATAACGGGCTTTCAGATCCGCGTCTCCAAACCAGAAACGTTTGTAACAGCACCGGGAAAAGTCGCCACATTTGTCGTCGGTCGCTTTTGTCAAAAGAGGGTTTGGAAAGCCGCCAGATTCAGCGAGAAAGTTGCAACACTGTAGCCGACAGCGCTGCACGCTGTCCCCAGATAAGAACGATTACTCAAACAAAACCAAGGTCACACAGTTTATAAAAAACATTATGTTTTGATTTTAGTTTAAAACAGTTTTACATATCAGAGGACTACCATATTCACACACAGGGTACCTCAGAGTGTTTATTATCTTAATCTGTAAAAAAACGGTTTTGACGAGTTTACTCGTCAGTGGTCGTGAACGTTCGGCGGGCTGTGACGAGTTTACTCGTCAATGGTCGCGAAAGAGTTAAAGCAGAAGTAAGTGATATATTTGTGTTAATATAAGTCTTAAATTGTTATATCCTCCGACAGCAATCACTTACATAGAGTGTTTGGACCGAAACACGGGTCTGTCAGTCCCTCTGCTCTGCTCTGAGCCGAGGAGAAAACATTTATCGTATCCTACAGTTTTTATCCAATGAGGAGAGAGAACGGCATGCAGGGCTGTGTGTGCAGCCAAGGGACGCCGTGAATGTGGTGACGTAGGGACGAGGACTGTTATGGTGCGTTCAAGGAAACTCGTATTTTTCCGACCGTGAAGTCGTACCAGTTCGATCTGGTACGAGTTCACCGGTCGGAAGTTACGAGTGGCCGTTATAGTGACTTTCACCGGTAAAACAGGTCGGAAAAACACGAGTGGGTTGCCTGGAACGCTACAAAGTCGTAAGTTGTGACTTGAAGCTGTAATTTACAATTTCAAAAGCCTGCCTGGAACGCAGCATTAGCGAAAACGACCGGACCACTTACTTCTGCTTTAATTACAAGCCAATAATTAAAATGGAAATACATAGGACGCAACTCAACTGTGTCAATACAAAATATCTGATGGTGAGATTTATCATGTTTTTATTCTCTCTGGGTGTTTTTTTTCTTCAAGAAATATATTTAACAAATCCATACTGAACTTCCTGCTGCTCTGTGAGCACTTGGCACTGCCGTGAAGCGTTGATGTACATGCTGCAGCCATAATGTGAGGGGGAGGCAGGAGGCTTCAACTGCGATTTAGTAAATCGGATTTACTATATAATAATAATATTCGCTAGTCGCTAACTAGTGACTCGTATTCTGATTGATTACTCTGCAAAGTCTGTGCTCACTGGGCCACTGAGTGCTGGCTGTGAGTCGAGCTGAGACTGTGTCACATAGCCTACATGTAATGCAGTGAAATGTTAACAGCCGGCTCTGTATCCTAAGTTCTAGACAGTCTAGTGAGTTCTAGAGAGAGTAAGGCAATTGGCAAGGCAATTTTATTTTTATAGCCCGTTTATTACAAACAGTTTATCTCAAAGGGCTTTACATGGCATCCTAACAACATCCTCTGCCCTTAGACCCTCACATCGACTGAGGAAAAACTCCATAGAAAACCCCTTTAACGGGGAAAAAGCGGAGAAACCTCAGGGTGAGCAACAGAGGAGGGATCCCTCACCCAGGACGGGCAGTCGTGCAATAGATGTTGTTACAGACAAGACAAAAAAGTTTACAGTTTATGACACAGAATGTGGGAAACATGGAAATGTAGCAAGAGTCACACTGGTCCATGGGAAGGGGGGCCAGGAAGGGGGGGGGGGGGGGGGGGGGGCGATGTAAGCAGCGGCTGGTGCAGAGAGAGAAACTACAACGTACAACAGAAACTGACAGTTCAAAAATGTACCGAGAAGAGAGAGCTATGAGCTCACAGGGCCGCTGAGTGCTGGCGATGGGTTGAGATGAGACTGGACGGGATCGGCACAGGGGAACGGGGTGCCTGATGGGCCCGAACCTGCTGGAGGAAGACCAGTCCAACTGTAAGTGCAGTCGCCTCTGTTGTAGCCCCGGGTCCGAACAGAGAGTGACATGCACCACATCACTGCACGTGATCAACCCCCCACGGGATCGGTACAGGGGAACGGGGTGGAAGAGAGAGCTATGAGCTCACAGGGCCGCTGAGTGCTGGCGATGGGTTGAGATGAGACTGGACGGGATCGGCACAGGGGAACGGGGTGCCTGATGGGCCCGAACCTGCTGGAGGAAGACCAGTCCAGCTGTAAGTGCAGTCGCCTCTGTTGTAGCCCCGGGTCCGAACAGAGAGTGACATGCACCACATCACTGCACGTGATCAACCCCCCACGGGATCGGTACAGGGGAACGGGGTGGAAGAGAGAGCTATGAGCTCACAGGGCCGCTGAGTGCTGGCGATGGGTTGAGATGAGACTGGACGGGATCGGCACAGGGGAACGGGGTGCCTGATGGGCCCGAACCTGCTGGAGGAAGACCAGTCCAGCTGTAAGTGCAGTCGCCTCTGTTGTAGCCCCGGGTCCGAACAGAGAGTGACATGCACCACATCACTGCACGTGATCAACCCCCCACGGGATCGGTACAGGGGAACGGGGTGGAAGAGAGAGCTATGAGCTAAAAGGGCCGCTGAGTGCTGGCGATGGGTTGAGATGAGACTGGACGGGATCGGCACAGGGGAACGGGGTGCCTGATGGGCCCGAACCTGCTGGAGGAAGACCAGTCCAGCTGTAAGTGCAGTCGCCTCTGTTGTAGCCCCGGGTCCAAACAGAGAGTGACATGCACCACATCACTGCACGTGATCAACCCCCCACGGGATCGGTACAGGGGAACGGGGTGGAAGAGAGAGCTATGAGCTCACAGGGCCGCTGAGTGCTGGCGATGGGTTGAGATGAGACTGGACGGGATCGGCACAGGGGAACGGGGTGCCTGATGGGCCCGAACCTGCTGGAGGAAGACCAGTCCAGCTGTAAGTGCAGTCGCCTCTGTTGTAGCCCCGGGTCCAAACAGAGAGTGACATGCACCACATCACTGCACGTGATCAACCCCCCACGGGATCGGTACAGGGGAACGGGGTGGAAGAGAGAGCTATGAGCTCACAGGGCCGCTGAGTGCTGGCGATGGGTTGAGATGAGACTGGACGGGATCGGCACAGGGGAACGGGGTGCCTGATGGGCCCGAACCTGCTGGAGGAAGACCAGTCCAGCTGTAAGTGCAGTCGCCTCTGTTGTAGCCCCGGGTCCAAACAGAGAGTGACATGCACCACATCACTGCACGTGATCAACCCCCCACGGGATCGGTACAGGGGAACGGGGGTGCCTGACGGGCAACATCTCCATGTGGAAACTTCCACAACCAAACGCAACTTTTAAACCCTTTCGCCACTTTGACAGAGATCTCGTACTGCCCGAACCTGCTGGAGGAAGACCAGTCCAGCTGTAAGTGCAGTCGCCTCTGTTGTAGCCCCGGGTCCGAACAGAGAGTGACATGCACCACATCACTGCACGTGATCAACCCCCCACGGGATCAGTACAGGGGAACGGGGTGCCTGACGGGCAACATCTCCATGTGGAAACTTCCACAACCAAACGCAACTTTTAAACCCTTTCGCCACTTTGACAGAGATCTCGTACTGCCCGAACCTGCTGGAGGAAGACCAGTCCAGCTGTAAGTGCAGTCGCCTCTGTTGTAGCCCCGGGTCCGAACAGAGAGTGACATGCACCACATCACTGCACGTGATCAACCCCCCACGGGATTGGCACAGGGGAACGGGGTGCCTGACGGGCAACATCTCCATGTGGAAACTTCCACAACCAAACGCAACTTTTAAACCCTTTCGCCACTTTGACAGAGATCTCGTACTGCCCGAACCTGCTGGAGGAAGACCAGTCCAGCTGTAAGTGCAGTCGCCTCTGTTGTAGCCCCGGGTCCGAACAGAGAGTGACATGCACCACATCACTGCACGTGATCAACCCCCCACGGGATTGGCACAGGGGAACGGGGTGCCTGACGGGCAACATCTCCATGTGGAAACTTCCACAACCAAACGCAACTTTTAAACCCTTTCGCCACTTTGACAGAGATCTCGTACTGCCCGAACCTGCTGTAGGAAGACCAGTCCAGCTGTAAGTGCAGTCGCCTCTGTTGTAGCCCCGGGTCCGAACAGAGAGTGACATGCACCACATCACTGCACGTGATCACAACGGGGTGCCTGACGGGCAACATCTCCATGTGGAAACTTCCACAACCAAACGCAACTTTTAAACCCTTTCGCCACTTTGACAGAGATCTCGTACTGCCCGAACCTGCTGGAGGAAGACCAGTCCAGCTGTAAGTGCAGTCGCCTCTGTTGTAGCCCCGGGTCCGAACAGAGAGTGACATGCACCACATCACTGCACGTGATCAACCCCCCACGGGATTGGCACAGGGGAACGGGGTGCCTGACGGGCAACATCTCCACGTGGAAACTTCCACAACCAAACGCAACTTTTAAACCCTTTCGCCACTTTGACAGAGATCTCGTACTGCCCGAACCTGCTGGAGGAAGACCAGTCCAGCTGTAAGTGCAGTCGCCTCTGTTGTAGCCCCGGGTCCGAACAGAGAGTGACATGCACCACATCACTGCACATGATCACAACGGGGTGCCTGACGGGCAACATCTCCATGTGGAAACTTCCACAACCAAACGCAACTTTTAAACCCTTTCACCACTTTGACAGAGATCTCGTACTGCCCAAACCTGCTGGAGGAAGACCAGTCCAGCTGTAAGTGCAGTCGCCTCTGTTGTAGCCCCGGGTCCGAACAGAGAGTGACATGCACCACATCACTGCACGTGATCAACCCCCCACGGGATTGGCGGGAGGACTGGGTGGCACACTGGTCCATGGGAAGGGTGGCCAGGTTGTCTAACAGCAGAGGGGGGCGGCTGGTGCAGAGAGATGAAGCTCCAGTGGATCTGTGGAAACACAGAGTGCGAGACACCAAGGTGACCAAAATGAAAATATATTTAAACCAGAGCGAGAGAGAGAATAAATAAATAAATATTTGATTCACAAAATACAACCAATGTTCAATCTTATTTGTGAAAAGTAATTCAATAGGGAATGGGCGCTGTGACGTCACCCCAGGAACTCGCCGCTACTCATCACACACTAACTGTGAAACCTTTGCAGAAAGACACGCAGTTGCCCTCAAAATTAACAAATAAATGTTTCTCTGCATGCATGTGTGACATGAAGGAGTTAATATCAACATTTACAGGCAGGGGTAAGTGTACCTCTTAAGCCCACCAAGTCTGCTTTTCAGCCAATTTTAATATACCACCCCAATTTAAGTGAAAACATTTTAGTTTAAATGATAGTATAATGTCTCATTTGAAGTGTCAAGTTAATGTCATACCTAAAATGTCTAAACATTTTTTACATCAAGAAGTGTCACAAAAAACAGACAGTGTATAAACAGTCGCACTGCAGGATACGTTAATTTCCTCGAATCGGAAGCTCGAACTTCAGTGTCGTAGTTTTAAACGTAGTTTTGGTCAGTGATGTTGCCTGTTTTACTATCTCGGACAGAGCCAGCTGTTTTCGATGGTCTGCTGATTAGAACACAAATAATATGCTGCACAGTGCTCTGGCACCCTGTTACTTCTGCTGCTCAACTGAATCAAAGGCTGTTTTCGAAACCGCATAGCCTACTACCGTACTGCCTACTACATACTGCGTTATATGTACTGTATACTGCATACTGAATGTGGGATTCAGTATACTACTTCAGCAGACCGACGCCGTTATCATCGCAGTATGCAGTATACAAGTTTCCCAGAATGCATTTCACGGCAACCGGTAGCAGTAGCTGTAAAACAGGCTAAAAGCTGTTTTATTTCTCGCTCTAGCGCTGTAATTATGTAACTTTACAGGGTTCCTACACATTTTAAATTTCCAAATTCCATACTTTTTCCAGACCCTAATTTCCGGATTTCCACTACAAAAAACTCAAACTCTTACCAAGAATATTTGTCCTATTTCTAGTCAAAATGTCATTTCTAGTCAAAACAAATCTCATTATACTTTTTTTTTTTTTACTTTTTATATTTATACTCAATTTTCGCTTGAAATAAGTAGAAAATCTGATAGTGGAGCAAGTTTTTTCTTTCTATTACGAGCACAAAAATCTTGCTTTCACTGGCAGATTTTTCTACTTATTTCAAGTGAAAATTTGTTTGAAACAAGTGAAAATTATCTAAAAACAAGTTGATTTTTAGGTGACGAGTCTTATTTTAAGTGGAAAGAGATTAGTTTTGACTAGAAATGAGACATTTTGACAAGACAAATCAAATATTCTTGGAAAGATTTTGAGTTTTTGCAGTGTCTCAGTAATTTAAAAAAAAAAAATAATTTGTGACATTTGAGTAAATACCGTAGATGTGTTTCACATTAATAAAGCATGCAATTAATCATTTGTTTTCATTATTCTGAATTTGTATGCCATTATGAAACCAAATCATTTCCAGGATATTGTAGCTAGGTACAATAGCGCATAGGCTACAAAGTAATAATGTGAATAAGACCAAACCCAGATAAGTATTACGATAAATATATTTCCATACATTAGTTTCCGTTTTCCATACTTTTTAAAACCTGGAAATGTATGAAATCAAATTCCATATTATTCCATACTTTCCATACTTGCGTAGGAACCCTGACTTTATTAAGTTTTAATATTTTTTCATGCGAGAAAGTAACTGTTAAGACCCCAAATATACGGCCAGTTTATGGAGGTTATTTTCTATCATAAATCAAGAGCATATTATGTTGATTTGAGAGCATTACTTTTTGATTTGACGTTCAGAAAACTCTGCTCTCATATTCAAATTTACTCTGCTCGCGCTCAAACTATGTGCTCGATGTTTAAACCTGTGCTCTCGGATTCAAAGTTGCCCTGCTCGTGCTCAAACTTTGCTTTCGCATTCAAGTTTGCCCTGCTCGTGCTCAAACTGTGTGCTCGCACTTGGTCACAGTTGCCTGCGCAGAGTGTTTCCTCTTGCGCGGAGGAAAGTCCTGCTCTCGGATCTCTGCTCTGCTCACGGATTTTCTGTCAACTGTCAACCAATAGAAGACCGGCTACTGTTGACCAATCAGATCATCCCTACTTCTATGCTTCTTTGTGGGTGCGTTCACTGTAATTCAAGGAGCGTCACATACGGGCGGGCACTCTTTCTACCGGGTTTATCTATTTCCGCCCCACAGGCTGTTAAATGTGGCGGCTCCCTTTATGTTTTGACAACTTTTGGAATAAAATATCAGTTAATTAATACACGAGCGCCCATGCTTTTCATTACAATAGGTAGCTATATAAACATAAACTAGCAGTAGTAGCGGATGGGTGCCTTATGTATGTTTTTTTTTTTTTATCCACGTTCATCGGTATATATGTTGTATGTATGTATAAATGCCAAGAGTCACTTGTAAGTGCTGTGATGGTACAGTGGTTAAGGCAGATGACAGTAGCTCTTTTTGTTGATCATGGGACTGCTGGTTCGAATCCCGGCCCTGCCGGCACCCTCATGTTATGCTATTTGATTTTTATGATTTTTTTTTTTCATTGAAACGCTTAACAAGAGATGGTGGGTTACCATGCGTGATTAAAAACATGATGAAATGAAAATTAAAAAAATATGCCATGATGATAATAATTTTGGTGCGTGACACCCGGGGGTCAAAGCCAGGGGGCGCACTACTTTGGATCAGTGCTTTCCCAAGAAGAAAGAGACTGAGTGAGCGGGGAGACAGTCACCATGGCCGGGATTCGAACCAGCGGTCCCATGATCAACAAAAAGAGCTACTGTCATCTGCCTTAACCACTGTACCATCACAGCACTTACAAGTGACTCTTGGCATTTAGACTATAAAACATATATACCGATGAACGTGGATAAAAAAAAAAAAACATACATAAGGCACCCATCCGCTACTACTGCTAGTTTATATAGCTACCTATTGTAATGAAAAGCACGGGCGCTCGTGTATTAATTAACTGATATTTTATTCCAAAAGTTGTCAAAACATAAAGGGAGCCGCCACATTTAACAGCCTGTGGGGCGGAAATAGATAAACCCGGTAGAAAGAGTGCCCGCCCGTATGTGACGCTCCTTGAATTACAGTGAACGCACCCACAAAGAAGCATAGAAGTAGGGATGATCTGATTGGTCAACAGTAGCCGGTCTTCTATTGGTTGACAGTTGACAGAAAATCCGTGAGCAGAGCAGAGATCCGAGAGCAGGACTTTCCTCCGCGCAAGAGGAAACACTCTGCGCAGGCAGCTGTGACCAAGTGCGAGCACACAGTTTGAGCACGAGCAGGGCAAACTTGAATGCGAAAGCAAAGTTTGAGAACGAGCAGGGCAACTTTGAATCCGAGAGCACAGGTTTAAACATCGAGCACATAGTTTGAGCGCGAGCAGAGTAAATTTGAATATGAGAGCAGAGTTTTCTGAACGTCAAATCAAAAAGTAATGCTCTCAAATCAACATAATATGCTCTTGATTTATGATAGAAAATAACCCCCATACCAGTTTATCCAAATGACGGCTGTTTAAAAGTTTGCTCCGATGTTTTTCGGAGAAGTGAAGCTCCGCAGCGACCGGGACATCACAGAGGCAGCAGCCCGGCTCCTGACGTGCTCGGCCGGCCAGCACTACGACGTCATTCCGGAGGAGAAAACCATTGCTAATTAACTTACCCGCAGGTTTTTAAAGGTTTACCACCGGCTGGTTAAATTATTTTTAGGAGAAAAATGTTGATCTCATTGATGAAATCTCAATTGTGGCAGTAGCATTAGTTTGTTTGAATGTTAAAGTGAAGCTTCTTGTGTGTGAGCAGCGCTGCCTCGGGGCTCTGGAGCCTAACGTTACGTACAGAAATCACCACATTTACAAAAAATAAATAAATATTTTACAATGAACCGATCAGTCTGCATTAAGTTTTATTTTATTAAAAATAAACATACATAATAAACAATAAGTTACTTTAACTGATCATGGACCCTTTGTATTTTTGGACGTGTCACAATTGAGATTTAAATTAGTAAGTCTATTTCTTTTTTAAAGACAGATGCAACACATATTTTACTGTAGCCTTTAGATAATGTACACAGTTATAAAAACACAACACACGTAGGCTAACTAGTGATCAAATAATATTGCTCTGGAACAACCAGCTTGCACACATTTTACTTTAGCCTACTGTCCACAGTTACCTATAAAAACAGAGCACGCTGTGTAACTTCAACTTCAGTGATCAAATCATTGCTCTGGAACAACCAGATTCTTATGGAGGAAGACCAGCTGGTCCTCATGTTGTGACGTGTTAGCAGCGCTAAAGCCAGAATTAAAACAGCTTTTAGCAGCTTTACTGCTATGGTTGTAGCGATGCTAATTTCTGTTCGCCCGTCTATGGTGTTTTACATTATACGACGTTAGCATTAAGCTAGCGGACTTTATGCTTCAAAAGCAAGCTCACTGCTGTCTGTCCCATAGAAAAACATGACAGCGGCAGCCTGGAACATGAACCACGTGACCACGCTGGCGGCGACATCAAAGGCTGTCTCCAATCAATTGTATCAATATTTGTCTCGCTCCGGCACCGTTAGCACCTCGTTAGCACCTTGTCAGCACCTACACACTTGCTCGCTGGCTCAGTTACACAGCCTCTTGTTATGACAGACAGACCGCTCCACCTTGTGGTTAAATCCTGTATGACATCCAGTAACAGGAGGACTCGCCTTTGTATTACAATTTGAAAAATATAAATAATCGATTTTTGGAAAATTAATAATCGATTCATAATCAGTCATTTAATAATCGCGATTAATTGATTATCGATTTTTTTCACCACCCCTACGGTTCATTGTAAAACACTTATTGATGTGAATGTGGTGAATTCTGTATACGTAGCCCCGAAGTAGCGCTTTCGTTCAGCAGCACACACCTGAAGCTTCACTTTTCAACCAACCAACCAATGTGGCTGCCAAATTAACAAGCCGGCAGTAAACCTCTAAAACTCCGCGGGTAAATGTAACAGCTTTGCTCCAGGATGAGGAGCCGCTCCCGGTCGCCGGTGGCTCTGCACTTTTCCGAAAACCTTAGAGTAAATGTTCAACCTGACCACATACAGTACACACGGTGCTAAAGCATAGACTGTAAAAAGAATGGACGTAGCGTCCGTGACGTCACCCATTGGTTTTGGGGAGTCGTTTTTGTGACTCAAATAGAGTTGTCACGATACCAAAATGAGTAACCACGGTACTATACCAGACAAAGTATCACGGTTCTGGGTAATATCACGATACTGCAACCGTTTTTTTTTATTATTATTTTTATGAACTGCAATGTATTTGTACAAGTTATAAATACTTATTAATTACTTATAATGTTGTTTGATGCATGATAAACATAATACTGGTGAAGTAGGAATTAGACTGAAACAAATAGGAATAAGCAATAAAAAACAAATAAATGAAGTTAGAATTTATATGGTTGAAAATAAATAACCATTCAGTCTCTTGCACATTAATCAACTTAGGATAAAAACAAATCCACCGTCTTTTAAAAAAAATCTATTTGACAATAATGCTTCTTCTCCAACATAATAAACCATAGAGGACAAGATACAATGAACAGGAACTGATTCCCTGTGAAAACTATATTTTTATGCATTTTCTAGGTGCTTTATACTTGGACATCCTTTAACTCTTTATTCCTCAGCCTGTACACGGAGCATATAGCCTGATATTAGCCAATGAGAAAATAAACAGAGCTAAATTAATTAAGTGCCACTGACGACGACGCCGCGGCAGACCCGCCGCTCGGGCCCGGTGCTTCTGCCGTGGTGAGTGTGTTGTCTCGTGTTTGTGACTGTAAAGCCGTGCGTGCGTCTGGGCGAGACAGAACTTTAGCTCGTTGTTTGTTTTGAAGCGAATTTCTATGGAAGCGGAGCTGTCTCAGCTGTCTTCATGGAGTCCGGTCTTGCCGGCACACGAACAGCCAATCAGATAACAGACGGGCGGACCCAGCGTGCGGAAACAGCCTATCATATCCCCGGACATCACCAGTAACAGGCAAACAGCCAATCATTCAGCAGCTGTGTAGTTAGGTTGCAGTGGGTGCATGTGGGTTTTGTTTACATGCAGGGAGAAGCCGGGAGGAGAGGAGGGGCGGCCGCTACGTAGCGGAAACTGGCACCGTAGTAGTAATCCACGGTAGTACCGTCGTGTAGAATTTCTAGTATAGTAGGAACCGTTACGTTTTGGCACCGCGGGGTACCGTGGCTACCGTGGGTATCGTGCAACTCTAGACTCAAATATGGCGGCCTGAACAGCGCCATGTTGGATTGGCCGGCCGAGAACCCGCCCACTGGCCTCGAAGCAGCTGTCCACGGAGCTGCTCGGACCTGTCACTCAATGTTTCCGCGCCCTAATTGGCCAGAGTTTTAACCTTATAACAGTAAAACGGTAGAGTTAAAAAAAAAAAATTCACCCCCCTCAGAGTGTGTGCGGAGATAGAAACTATCGATTGAGACGAAAAAACGTTCTGACACCAGGCTTTTAACATATTTACTGAGGATGTAAAGTCGGCGATTTTAACATGGGGGTCTATGGGGAATGCTCCCTTCTGACACCAGCCCCCATAGGAATCCGAGGGGATTGCAGTTTTTTGAACGCGGAAGTGAGCTTCACTTCTCAGACCGACAACTGCCCCCTTGTGCTAAAGCCGTGTTGTTGTTGCCACCAGGTCGGTTTGTCTGTCGTAAATCTACTTGTGCGCATGCGCTGGTGCAACAACATGATTGGCCTAGTTCAGCTCTGGCAACGCAGGTGATTGGCTCCTGGTGAAAAGTGGAGGGACATGCGCCATCTTTGGCGCCGCAGCTTTCCCCATTAAAAACGGGCAGAGTGGTCTGTCTCCTCATATAGAGAGCCTAAGCGGAAGCAGGAAGTAACGGTCACCATGGGACCTCAACTCTGAAAAACTCGCCATTCAAATGAACGGGACTGAAAATTTTATTTCGTGATCCGATTGAATTGCGCCATGAGAAAAAAATATGTCCTCTACCTGTTTAAAACATCACGTTTCATCCCGAGAAATCAGCAGTTTGTTGTAAAGCTATTGTAGAATAAAATTCAGAAGAATCTGTAACCAGAAAGACTACAAGTCGCGTAGGTGACGTCACACACCAAATGCTGCCCTTTCCCGTGTCAGTTGGTGACGTATTTTCTGTGGGACACAGATCTGTAGTCCGTAGAGCGGTCTTTACACAAAATACATTCTTCTGTTGCCGTTTTATGATAAACGGCTGATTTCTCGGCATGAAACGTAATGTTTTAAACAGGTAGAGGACATATTTTTTTCTCATGGCACAATTCAATCGGATCACGAAATAAAATTTTCAGTCTCATTCATTTGAGTGGTGAGTTTTTCAGAGTTGAGGTCCCATGGCGCCGTTACTTCCTGCTTCCGCTTAGGCTCTGACTGAGGGTGCGTTCCGATTGACCTGAAGTTCCCTGCGCAGTGGACTGCACAGGGTGTTCCGCCATAGACCAGAGCGGCATCTGAGAATGACTGATGCATTCTGGGTAATTTAGGGGCAGCGCCCGGCATCCCTCCATTGAAAAGTTCAGCCTAACTGGCTTGATAAACTAACTAACAAAAAAGTTGGCTATTAACAGGCTATTTACAGACAACACTTAGCCAAAACCTCCCGGTGATTCCACCAAATACGTGTAGATGTCTGGGTCAGACATTTCTGGCCACTTTGTGGGGTCATTGATCACTGTGGGAGGCTAAATGAGCATACCGGTAGATTCATTCATTGTAATTTTTCAAGATAGCGTGAACGGTGGGTTTCAAAGAGGGTGTCAAAATAATTATGAGACATAGTGCTACAAAAGAAACAAAAAATAAAACATTCAGATTGATTGTTAGTTAGTCTACGCTCCATCAAAACACAAAAAGCCACTGAGTGCAATGTAAAAATGCCGGTAGCTGCCCCTAAATTACCCAGAATGCATCGGTCATTCTCATTTGCATAAAAAAGCTGCTCTGGTCTATGTTCAGTGTGGTTCCAAACCGCAGGGAGCAGTTTGAAGGGTACTGTGAACTGTGCAGGGAAGGAGTGAACAACGGTTCCTCACTTCGCCCAGTTCACCGGATGTTGACAACCGATATTACCCATCAGCCATTGCGGTCCGTTTACGTGCGTTACGTAAATTGGCAGGGCTAATCGTTACCTGTCTAACTTTAATAGCTCAGTGGCTCAATAAACGGTCCATGAAAAAATATTTTTTCCGGCGAATATCTTAGTTACAACATGATTGAGCTAACGAGAGTAGTTTCATGTCGTGTCCGACAACGGGAGGGTTTTAACAGCTGACGTCCTGTTAGCTTAGCTACCGCCGTTAGCTTAGCGACAGCCGTTAGCTTTCCTGTCAGCTGAGCCACTGATGCTTTCTACACACCCTGATACCCCCAAACTGAATAAATACCACACATTGTAACACAAAACTGCTTTGCTTGTGCACACAGAAATAGTAATGTTTCTTCAATCATTTCAGATCTGTCTAAACGGTGATAGTGGCGTGAAACATTTTGAAACTTAAAAACTTTATTTTTAAACTCGACCGGAAACAGCTGTGACGTTGCAGGGTGTTCCCATTGGTGTTATATCGGTTAAATGAAGTTTCCTACGGCAGATTCCCTGTGCAGGGAGTAGGGAGTAGGGAGCTCTGTCCAAGTAAACTGTGGATCGGAACGCAGCTTGAATGACCGGTCCAAGATGGCGGCCGCATTTCCCGCGCCCTGTCCAAGTAAACTGTGGATCGGAACGCAGCTTGAATGACCGGTCCAAGATGGCGGCCGCATTTCCCGCGCCCCAGCGTTCGATGCGGCGTCTACTCTTTCTGTGTCTACTGTGTTAACAGCAATCTCCGTGTGTCAGTGCTCACTCAGAATATAAAACAAGCGCCCCTAGAAGACACAGGAGACGCACACAGTCAGACTTGCAGGCTCCAGGGTGAAACTGCCTTCAGCCGTCGACTTCACTATGCACTGACTATGGGCTGCACAAGCGCCAGCGTCCCAGGCTGCGCAGCCCGGAAGTCGACGGCTGAAGACAGTTTCACCCTGGAGCGACTTGCAGTGTGCCTGCGCCGTGCTCTACTAACTGTGAATAACGTAGTGTAGGGTGTAGGCTATTTGAAAGAGGAAAGTCTCCCGGTAGTTGAACCGCTTTTCTACAGCATAATATGACCGAAATAAACAAAAGCATGTCAAGACTGTTGCGTCGACAACCAGAAAAGCTCCTAACAAAAAAAGAGGTTGCACTCTCATTATCTCTCACTACAGACAGTTAAGTTACCGTAGCTAACATTACCTCTTCTGCAGCCTTGCTATGCTAGCACAACGTTTCCTTCCGGAGAGCGGCAGAGCACATAAAAAAAACACAGACATGCATACCCAAGTATGTTAAAGCAGATATCAGCTTCACGGCCGTTTCGGCTAATGCTGCGTTCAAGGCAGGCTTTTGAAACCGTAAGTTACAGCTTCAAGTCACAACTACGACTTGGTAGCGTTCCAGGTAACCCGTAGCTCGTGTTTTTACCATCCTGTTGTCTGTGAAAGTTCCCTATAACGGCCACTCGTAACTTCCGACCCGTGAACTCGTACCAGATCGAACTGGTATGACTTCACAGGAAGGAAAAACACAAAGTACGAGTTTCTTTGAACGCACCATGAGTTAGCAGCCCCCGCCCTTGTCAGGCATCAATTGGTCCTCGTGCTACGTCACCACATTCACGCGCATCCCTTGGCTGCACACACAGCCCTTCATGCCGTTCTCTCTCCTCATTGGATAACACTTGTATCCCACAAGGAAAATTTTCTCCTCGGGTTACAGCAGAGCAGAGTGACGGAGAGACTCGTGTTTAGGCTGAAATACTTCATGTAAGTGATTGCTGACGGAAAATAGGACTATTTAGGACTTATATTAACAAAAACATTCCACTGATATCTGCTTTAACAATATACTAATATTAACATTCAAAACTTACAGCAAGTTCGGTGATGCTAGTCCTCCGCTTCCTCCGTGCTGTGTTTGCTGTTGCTGCTGACTGCTCGCCTTGGTTCACCTCTGGTTCACCTTCTTCTTATGTTGTTTTCCAAAGAGCGGTAAGCAATCAGTGTATTATGCGCATTAGCGCCACCTTCAGCTTCGGAGGGTGAACTACCCTGGCTGGAATAATGATTCTGCAAATTGTTCGGGTTAGGATTGTTTTTATGTGAGTATGAATCTAAAAGCTGTGAGTGTAAAGTCTTGTGAATACAACTCTAATTTCTACGACTACGAAGTCTTCACTGTGAACACGAATTCAAGTTTGTGGGTACGAGTAGAAAAAGTGTTGAAATGACGTCACAGCAGGTCACAGGCAGGTCACAGGGGAAAGTAATCGAACCCCGAGTGATGCGCCGAAGTCGAGGATGGCTGACAACAGCAGTGCACCGATGGACACCGCGGGTAACTCAGGGGAAGCAGCATCACAGGTAAAGTCAATAACACATCCAACATTTATTTATTTTTATTTAGTTATTTATTTCATGAAATTGTACTGTTTTAAATCATATACAGTTTATGGACGTGAAGACTGCTACTGCTTTAGCTTACAAGCTAACGACATGCCGGTGGCGGTGATGCTCAGTTAGTGCTTGCATTAGCTACTAGCATTAGAAGTTGGCTTAAGTTAGCTAATTAGCGCTGATGAAAACAAAAACAAAACTAATTTGAGATATAATGTTGACCAACATTATAGGCGTTACGGTGCGTGTTTGTGTCGCGGTGCTGCAGAGACGTCTGAGGCTCCATTCTCCACGTAATTAGTCGTTTAAGTTATTTAACCAGCACTATTACTCTGAAGCTGTTTAATCAAGGTAAAAAAAAGAACCATAAGGAAAATATCCTGCATAGTTCCTCTGTAGCCTCTTTGATCAGAGCTGCGCCCCCAGTAGCGGGCGCACCGCTGCTGGGGGCCCTATAAAGCCCTATAAGAGTTATTATTATTTGCCTGCAGTCATTTGCTTGAGATTAGGCGCACAAGTGTGGTTTGCATGGGTCCAGAGTCAGACCAGGGATCTATTATAATACATCCATGGTCCAGACTGGCTTTTTGTTTGTTGTGGATGCTGACCCAAGCTCAGACTTTAAGAAGAAGTTAGTTTACTTTGAAGGCATTCTGTAAAATCGTGGAAAGTACCCATGTCTGTAACATTTACTATCTTTTTTCTCACTCAGGGCCAATTAAGGGACATCATCAACACAGCACAAAATCTGGTGTTGATGTTAAGTAACAATGTAACAGCGAATGTCAGGCCAGTCAGTCAGAGAACTTCAGGAGAAGCTGCTGTTGGACAGGGAGTGCAGTCAGTTCCAACAGCGAGGCAGCCTCAGCAGGCAGTGCAACAACTTACAAGATCTCAGAACAATGGACTGTCAGTGAAACAAGAAATGGCGCGGTAGGGTACATGCCATGGGTCATTTATTGCACTCCCAGTTTAGGCACATTTGGCCAAAATGGGTCCCTGATTCTGATTCAATCAGAGGGCAGTGAAACAGCTGGAGATTTTTTAATTGTATAATTTATTTTCTGGAGCTTCAGACCATCACCATATTAACTATTGCATAAAACAAATTAAACAAATCTACATACTGTAAGCTAACATAATCACTTAGTCTTCTAAGTTAGTTTGCTTTTTGTTGTTGATGGAATATAAAAGAGAGAATAATACTATGCCATCTTTTTAGGTCTTTTCCAGGATTCTTTCAAAAAGAGGCAAGAGGCAAAAGGCGTTTTGCACCATATAGGATGAAAGAATCTGGGAAGAGCTTTTTGGTGAACTTTTTTCTTCTTGAAAAACAATATGAAAAAACACCAAAAGGAGAAGAGGAACTGCCACTCATGCTGGCTTGCCTTGGAAAACGTTCACTATCCATATCTGAAAATGTGACACATTCAGAGGTACACTGCCATTGCCTTGTGTCAAGTCATGTCTCAAGAGAAAAACACCCATCTTAGAATTAATCTTGACACATGATTTAATTAATATTTGCATGATGAAATACACAGTAGTTCATAAATACGACTCATTGCATTAATGCTTTAACTATTGTTTTGTCTCTTCAGTTTTCAGATTTGCTTTTGAGTGCATACCCAAGACTGGCAAATATCTGCGGTGGCTGGATGCTGCACAAGTCCACAGGTATGTGGCGTATACACTGGATTAATGTTGTTTCAAAATAGTTACTCTATATTCAGGTTTGCTTAGTATCCAAAACTTTTCAAATTTAGGTGGGGGTGGGCGGCGGAGCTTGGTTGTCATCCCTCCAGATCTACATGGTTACACTGGCCAGCAGCTGAAAGCAGTGAGCGGGAATGGGAAATACACATTGTACATCTCTCCTCTACAAGAAGAACTTGATACAATTCCATTACCACCCGAAGCAAAGGAGTTTGAGAACATGCCCAAAGCCCAGTGTACAACCTGCAAGAAAATGGTTCCTCTTCAGATTCTTCCAGTACACATCAAGGAATGCAGGACAGAATTTGTAGATTTGTCCTCTTCTGCTGAAGAGGTATGTCAACGTTGAGTCTTTTAGGCTTTATTTCACAGCTGTTTATATTGGAAAATGAGATATTATTGCGTATTACTGTTTTTCTCCCCCAGGAAAGCTGCAACGAAGCACATGAAGATGAATCCCCAGATTCCATTTGTGACCAGACGGGCAAGGTGAAATTGTTTGTGCCTTCCTGGTAAATCAAGATATTAATCTCTGGGATAATGTAAGTCTTTATTCACATGCCTTGTGAATTCTTTTTTTAAGACAGCAGAGTGTCCTGTGTGCAACAATGCATTTCAAGTTGACATGATTGAGATCCATGCAGCCACATGCGGATTGCGGTAATATTAATGATTTTAGTGCATTTTTTCATGTATATCTTCATTTGACAAATGACATGTAAGAGGATTGCCTTGCAAAATGTTATAGATATGCAAGTGTTTCTGTCAAGATAATGTAGGACAAGCTGTTTTCTTTGTGTGTGCAGACCTTCAAAAAATGATGGCCATGAGTCAAGTGGATCAGTACCAGTCAGTCAAATCAGTACCTTTCAAAGGTAATATTGTACATTAGGTAATCATGGTGGCATATCATGTCATCTGGATAATACACAATTTAAAGAGATACTGCAGTATCAATCATCTTTTTCCATTTGAAAAGCTTTATATGTGTGGAGTGTGATCACAGAGAAATGTGGTAATCATACCTTGCTCTTGTCTTGACTTACATGAGGCCTGCTTTCACCCCTTAGAATTTCACCAGTACAGGAGGTGTGGCAATTGTTGTACCATGCCACACCCCAACAACCACCTGGAATAATTGTAACAAACAGCTATGAAATTATACAGACAGTATAACCATGTCTAATTTTGTTTGTTATTCAAATGCTCAGTGTTGAACAAGAAATATATAAGTAAATAAAGCATTCAGAAAAGACATGTTGGTGTCTATATTAATGTTTAATTTTTGTCTTTTGTTTTTAATTCCAGTGCTGAGGAAATCTTGGATTGGATCGCTTTACAAGTTGATGAATCAGACACATTTTCCATCTGTGTTTCGAGAACTGACCTCTTCAGCAGAGGCATGCAACAATGGCAGCGGCAGAAGAAGACATCGCCCAAATGTAGACTTAAGGTCAGATTCTTTGGCGAGGCAGGCATCGATACTGGGGCCCTGAGCAGAGAATTCCTCACAGGTATACATTTTTGTCTATTTTTCATTTCACAATAAGAGGACATTTGTGCACATCATATTCTTACAAGGCCAGATGCAGGATAAAAGATAATCAAGAACAAAAGGAAAGGAATTATCCGCACACTGGATATAGCTCTAAGAGTTATAATAAGAGGATAATTTCTTCTCCTTCAAACATCAAGTCTCTGGTGGTGTAGTGGGCTCAAATGCTAATTAAATGAAGAGACCTTTGAATTAACTGTATTTGCTGTTTTGCAGAGATGCTAGCAGAGATTGAAAACAGACTATTTGTTGGAGGGTCAGATAAGAAAGGGAAGAATCCTGTTTATTGTCTCAACAGTTTGGACTCTAACTACTTCAGGTGTGTAATGAAATTCATTGTGTTTTCTTTTAGCATATTAATTGCAATGCTAGTTAACCCTGTTTTATATAATTGTAAATAAATTCAGGCAGTTTATATGCGGTGTTGTTGTATTTTGTTTAGGAGTGCAGGAGAGGTCATGGCAGCTAGCCTGGCACAAGGAGGACCTTGTCCTAAGTTCATGCGCGAGTGGTGCTTCAGATACCTCTGCTCCGGTGACTCTGACAGCATTCTAGTGTCTCCCAGTGATGTAACAGATTTAGAACTATCACAGCTTATTGAGAGGGTAAATTCAATTTTATTAAAGTTAATAATTGCATTAACCTCATTATGAAATGGCTTGCATAATTACTTTTTTGGTTTGTTTCTTTTACAGAACAATAATACAATGCAAATTAATTTCACTTGACACCTACTCTGTTTTCAGATAAACAGCGCCAGTAAGGACAACATCAATGACCTGGTTGATGATATTGTGACCTGCGGATACACCGGACCCGTGTCCATGGAAAAACGAGACAGCATGATAAGGTATGTCGGTGACATTTTTGTTTTTCATTAAGGCAAGGGTGTATTGTACAAGAATTTGTGACTTGAATTAGGCTACTTGTTTGGTCATGTCTAAAACATGGATTACAAATAATATGGCATTGGTTTCATGCAAAGCTGTGTTCTTCACATGTCACCAAATAATATATATTTGTATATATTTTTTTCTTAAATAGTAGTTTTGTCCCCCCAACCCACCCTCTACGTCCAACAGGTATACTACAACAGTATATTGTCCTGATGAAACATTTTGTCCATTAGAACTGTCATACTTCACTCCACCATGAGAGTCCTCCCAATGCTTGACCAGCTGAGAAAAGGCCTGCAGGTGTATGACCTCCCAAAAGTCATGAAGAGTCATGAAGACCTCTGCCAAACGCTGTTTATTCCAGGGGAAGATGATGAGGTAATTTTTTACATTTTAGACTGCTTTTAATTTCACATGAATGTCTTTTGCAAGAATTACAATGTTTATGCAGACTGAAATGCTCTCTTCTTCTTAAAGGCGGATGCAGCCTTCGTTCTGGAGAGCAGCCGTCCTGTCTACAGTGAAACTGGTTCTGCCAAGCACAAAAAGGAAGTAAACATCATGAACTTTCTCCAGGACTACCTCCAGGAAATTGAGGATTCTGGTATGTTTTAGCCAAGATAGGGTAATAATGAGGTTAACTTTTTCTGTTGTCCTGCAGTACATTTTATTTATTACACGGCTCTATTGAATGCTGCTCTCTGATTGGTCCAGCGCTGCGTTCTGCGGTCTGTTATTTCTGTATAACAGACCGTCGTCAAGTATAACAGACCGTTGCTAGGGACGGCGCTCTGATCAGCGCAGCACAGAAAAGAGAAACTATGCAGGATATTTACCTTGTGTTTCATTTTTACCGTCATTAAACAGCGTCGGACTAAAAGTGATGTTAGATAAATGACTGGTAACCTGTTACAAGGAGACTGGAGGCTCCTTCCACATCGCTGCTGGAAACCAAACCTGCATCAGAGCCTCTGACCCGGTGTCAGCTCTCCTCTCGTCTCGGTGGCACCGCGACTCCGTGACACAAACGCACCCCGTAAACAGTAAAGTTAATCTCTTGTTTATGACAGATACGACTACACACAATACACACATCTTAACACGTGTATGGTAATCTATCGATCCACTGATTGATTATCAAAGGCTTCAAATGCACGAACGGGAGGAGGCTCGGCAAAACAGCGGAAGTGACCGGTCTTGCAGATTCGCTAAATGCAATTTTAAATCGATGAAAGTCGTATTTTGATCAACATTATGTTTCAAATTAATTATTTCACTCGTAAACCGTGTAATAAGCGGGATAATGTACAGTTGGTCGGTTGTTATGGAGAAATAAACCCCTTCATGTTGAATGAAACCCCTCCGCTTCGCGTCGGGGTTCCATACAACCTGTCGGGGTTTATTTCTCCATAACAACCTCCGAACTATACATTATCCCTTACATAGTGCAGTGTAAATGGTTAATCGATTGAAACTATACAAACCAATAAATCTAAGCGTTTGTGGAAACTTGATGTCACTATTTAAAATGAATGTAACTGATGAAATGTAATATTGTGACCTCTAGGATAGCAGTTTCATTAAACTAGACATGGAGGGCTTTCATATGGATGACTTGTATAGTTATATTGACTAACAGCTATACTGAATAACAGGGTGTCTGAACTTTTGCCACAACATTGCCCGTCATCCAGTCAGAACAAATGCAGCTTTTGTTAAAATCTCTATGTAGTTTCTACTTTGATTTATCAAATGTTCTTATACTGAAAAAAAAGTAAATGTGATTTGTATATGTAAGGGATTTTACCAACTTGAAAACTAAAATGTATTGTTTTCAATCCAGACTAACATTGTCTTAATCTCTTCATTAAGGACACGAGGGCCCCAGCAACAAAAGCATCTGTCCAGAAGGCTTGACTGTTGGACGAATAATGCAGTGGGTCACTGGACAACGACACAAGCCAGTTCTCCCAAGCGAGAAGAAGGACTTTGGGATAAACATAAAATTCAAACATGACTGTGACACAAAACACACACTTTGTTTTCCGACTGTAAGTGCGTGCAGTCGCACTGTCACATTCCCTTCAGCTCACTTGGGAACATACAGTGAATTCAAAAACATAATGACACAGGCCATTTGCCATGGGCAAGCCTTTGATAAGGTGTAGCCACTCAGAAGGAAAACAACCGTAACTGCAACAGGTCAGCTCATATGTTTTATTATTTTATTTTATCATTTGATGTGACAGCTTACTGTTTCAGTTATCTTTTTTGTTACTGTTACAGAACCATTGCTTTTGTATTGGTTGATGGTTGACTCCAAAGTTGGTTTTTACCTCCATGTACTCTTCAGAATACCCAGTCATTTTTTTTGTTTTTGGGTCAAGTTGGAAAAGTCACAAATTTAATTCTGATGACTCTTGTGGAGATTTCATGGGAAAGTTTTCAATAAAAATGTTTGGGACTCCTGTCTCATGTTAAATTGAACAGATGTCAGGCATGCCTTTTTTTAAACAAGTGCACTGACTGTTCACCTCTATACAATCACATCTTTGCAAGGTCGTGTCAGGCATTTCTTATGTTTCCATTAGACTTTCAATACACTGAACCATTGTTATGTAAATGTCTCTGCCAAATGATTCTGATGAGGCCAAGGGATTTATCATGGACCGTACAGTTTCCATAATATCTGGAGTCAGAGGGCACTCAATTTCCTGGACCTGAACTCCATATGGTTCCTCCTGTACAGCATCAAACATCTCCCAGTCTGTTCCAAATAGCTCTGTGTTCTGGGAAAAAAACAAAAAAACGTTTTAATGTTATTTTGTATGAAATAGCATTTGTTAACCTGATAGAATAACTGCCTGAGTCATAATGAATCTGCAGTGTTAGGGGAACTAGGTAGATATCATAATTTAGTCAAAATATGACATAGGCAATAAAGTTATAAGGCTAATGATTGAGAAATATTTTAACAATATACCAAAGCACACACTGACATACACAGGCACAGTGCAGTGACAACAGAAAACATTAAACCAGAGAATAAAATGTGTTTAATGTTCAATCAGAACATTGAGTACATCTATTATAAATCTTGCTTTGCTTACTTGCTCTATTTGTGTGATCACATCAATGAAGTATCACACACACACACACTTACTTGTAATTATTTTTTTTTTAATAACTTGCTCCTGAATTTTAACCTCATACTCCTTCCACACTGTTGAAGATATTGACCCCATTCAAATAACAATAAAAAAAAATCAATTGTATACCTAACCTCCACATATTCAGGTTCAAAACCTGTCAACTGCACTTCACCTTTGTAAACAGCACCTTGAGTTTGAGCTTCAACAAACCTGCAAATCTTCATTCGGGTCACAAGGGTTCTTCATGTGGCCCATAACCCAGAGCTGGTTTGGGGAAAGTCCACCTTACTGGCGTAAGGTGGTTATTTTAGTCCAGCCTGAATCAGGTGTGTCTGTCTACACAAATAAACTGATTAAAATGATCAGGGTGCCACACCATGTAGCTATTAATTCTTTAAACTGTTGTGAAAATAAGACACACCACAATGCAATTGAATCAACTTTTATTGCATTGTTATATGTAAAGGTCACTTAAAATTTATTTCTGTATTTTACATTCATATCAACACACAAAGATGTGAGGAAATGTGAAACAGGCTTATAAAATCTATAGTCAATCTAAGGAATGTATGTGACAGATGATGTTAAGTGTATATGACATATACATTAACACCCCCTACACAAAACCCTCACAGGTCAGAGGAGCAGCCGCAGTAAAAGGCTCATCTCCCTGACCTGCAGAACTGAAAGATTTAAGAGGTAATTTGTTCCTGCTGCAACACTTGTTAAAATGTTTTTTGTGTTCATCTTTTTTGTGTCATTGTTGTGTGAGCGACTGGACTAATTTGAATTTCCCTGCTAGGGATGAATGAAGTATTCTCTATTCTATGGTGATTATTGTTACAGTACATAGTGTAAGTTTGTGCAGGTATTAAAAGCTGTAGATTTTGATTTAAGTCAACTAACCAAATAATACTGATAATAATAGAAAGATAATGAAGAAATCAAGTCACAGAAATCACTTTCATACTTTTTTTAATATAGCAAGAAGCACAACAACAACAACACAAGATAAATAACAGTAGGCTAAGATTACCAACCTAAATAACAATAAGATGAAATATAAATAAATAAAATAGAAGTAATAATAATAGTAAGACAAGCAACCTAAATAACAATAAGATGAAATATAAATAAATTAAATATAATAGTAAGACAAGCAACCTAAATATTAAATTTCAAATGTAACGTAACAAAGATACAAACAAGTGAGACGCATGGCAGGTTTAGAGGAGACAGGCCGGAGGAGACCCAGTCCTCCGACCTATGGCAGTGTCAGTCCTGACGTATGGCAGTGTCAGATTCCTGCATCTGAGTTGATGGTGATGGTGCAGTTGAAGGAAGAGAAGTTGAAGGAAGAGAGAGGTTGAAGAACATTCCAGGTGCAGACTGCTGCCCTAGGAATGTGCAGGGTCCTGGCACTGGAGGAAGCTGCGCAGAAGGAAAAATGAAGGGGAGAGAGACAGGCGGTGCTGGTGCAACGGCTGAAGCTCGTGGACGTTCTTTAAGCTTCGCCTGCCCAGCAGTGTTTGGTGGCAGGATGAACAGGTAAGGCTCAGCTAAAGTGGCAGGATGCAGAGTTGGTACTTTTTGCATTGCTGCAGGAAGCTATTCAGGTGCTTGCATGGGTGCTTGTGGAGCTTGGATACCCTGCTGTAAAATGCTTTGCTCCTGTGACCTGCCACACCTGCTGAACCTGTGAAAACATAAAACCATCAATATTAACATGCTTTTAATAATACACAAGATACACAATAATATTCCAATTTGATAATACCCAAAACACAAGAGAATGAAAATCAATTGCTATTTGATGACTAAGATATAACAGCATGACAAAGCTGTGATCACAGAACAACTCATCAGATTTGTATTATTGCCTTTGTAAAAAATGGCTGCTTCATTTAGATTTACATGTCATTTACTGAGCCAGCCATCATGTCATGAAAACTGATTACTGCTGGAATGCAAACTGATATGAAATGGAAAGGATATCGAGTATTCTAATGTACTCACCATTGTGTCACTGTTGCAGCATTGACTTCTGGGAGCTGGAGAGTGGTGTCAGTCATCACCTTCGCATTGGTGACGATGCATTCCCGGATGTGCTTGTACACACGCGCCACCATCGTGAAACGAGACATCCTCACTCCCTCACACCGCACAGCATTGGGGTACAGTGCACAAAGACTTACAAAGATGGCCTCTACCACTCTGTTACAGTCAGGCCACTGTGCAGGACTGTGAGCCCCAATGAAACACCTGAAAATGACAGAATACATATACAGGGTATAAAATTAACTTTTTGACTTTTTTTACCGGCCAAAATGTTTTCACCGGCCACTGAACTGCTCACAACACAAAAGTCATTAAAATCAGCAGTGTTTTCCCCATTGCGTTAGGCAGCTGCCTTAACAACACACACCTGCCCCCTAAACTAAATTGTTGCAATAAATATACATAAAAAAAAAAAAAAAAAAAAGTTTAGATTAGCTGATGGAATGACAACAGAAATAGGCTTTCAGAGGAAGATGATGCGAGTTTTGAAACTTAGCCTACATTTAATTCAGACTGAATAGCCTAAGTGGTGTGAACACAGGTTTTTTTGTTTTTTTAATGTAGATTGCCTACTGTTCATCCTACAGTAGCCTATAGAAGGATGCAACTTTCTTTTGAAATATCAAAGAAAGAGAACTATGGACTGTGGAAGTTTGAATAGCCTAAATACAGAAGTTATCATGATGTGAATCATAGCCTATGTTGCGGTGTAAAAAAAAAAAGAGAAAAAAAAAAAAGACCGTTGATTTCGGTGGAAAGGCTTTACGGACGGGGGCTGCGGGGGAAGCCTATATTTATGGCCCAGAGTGTCACTAGCTGCGTTTCCATTACAGATTATCGCAAAATAAAAGCGATATTTCTGAAACTTCGAAAAAGTGCAATTGCTATTTGCGGGTGTTTCCATTGAAAGGTATTTTGCGAATGAGCCATAATGTGTCTTGCGTTTCTATGGTGACGGCACAGCGATCTCAGCTGCCTACAGCTGTTGCTGTTATTGTTTTTAACTTGGACGAAAACAGCGCTTGATTGCTGAAAGGCAAAGCCCGTGCGGCGCTGCAGCGGACACAAATAAGGACGCACTCACACGGGACAGTTGTTCTGTACTGTGCTGAAGCCCGAATGCCCCCTCCTCTGTCCCCGCTGGCCCGCACTCACACCACCTCGAACCCAAGCTGCTCAAGCACGGCTGCCTCCGTTGATATAGGGATTATTTGTTTACCAACACGGCGGATGTGCGCTTTAACCTGACTGCAGAAAGAACGGAGCTTTTTAAACACCAGCGGTGATGAGGCACTGACAACAATATAGGTGGTTGTGTGTGTCCACACACCCGTACTGGTTTATGTGACTTAAGGTGACATTTCGGCACAGGAGGGAGTGGGAGTGTGGATGCGAGCCAATCTCCTTCAACCATGCACGGAAGAGGGGAATGATAGAAAAAGGTTTTTCTCATTTATTGAGAAACATGCCCAGGTCAGCAATGCATGACAATAAACATGTGGTTCATTTGTCCTCTCAAGTCACATAAACCAACACAGCGTGGACACACACAACTCCGGTGGTGCCGGTGACGTGTAGAAAAGCGAAAAAAGTGTTTCCATTACACTTTTGCGATACACGTTTGTATCGATACGTCTCAAAAACCACCTCATGAGCATAAAAACTTTTTTGCGATATTTGAGAGTTTTTTCGAAATGTAGGTGTTTCCATTACCAGTTTTTAATTTCGATATTTAGGTTTTGCGCATTTCAAGGGGTAATGGAAACGCACCTACTGACACTGTTGAGCCCAGTGTTTGAATTTCTGCCACTCTCGTCTGTGATCAAAACACAGAGTTTCACCTGATCACGGGCAGAGTCGGCACCTCTTCACAGGATTGCGAGTGGGGTGATGCTGCATTCAAGTAAACTCGGAAATACGAGACAAACCCGGTCCCGTATTGATGCAAAACAGGACGGGGTTATTTAATCTGCAAATGTGGGATGATTCCATATTGTCGGGGACATGTGGTAACCCTGGTAACCCTACCCCTCACCATCGTGATGTGTCGCCACATAAACACGTTACCACAAACTAAAGTCACTCGCTTCTGACCGCCTCCTCTGAATGACCGACTGAACGCGAACGTTACAGCAGCAGAAAACTTGATACATTTTCTTAAATGTTGAATCACGGAGGATAACGAGGGACAACTCCGACATTCGAAACACAGCCAGTAGATCTCCTGTAGCTGTAAACTGTGTTTGTTTCACTGTCCAGCATTTATTATGACAATTATATAGTGAAGTTGGCATATTCCAGCTGCCGGCCAATGGCGAGTGACCTAATAATTTTACTCGCCAAATCATATTTTTACCCGCATTTGGCGAGTGGCGGGTGCTAATTTTAAACCCTGCATATATCATTATCAATAATAATACAAGTGTGTAATCAACGTGTGATCCTTAAGGCCCATTTATACCCTACGGTAAAAACGGATACGGACACTTTCGTCCGTATCCGGAGGTCATTTCATCCGTCAGTGGATCCGTTGCCTCTGAGCTTACGAGTCCGGAGTGCTCCGGATGAAACGGAGCAATACCACCAGTAACCGGGGTGGCGGTATTGAGTCAGAAGCAGAGCGTAGTTGCCGGAAATTCAAAGTAGAAGAAGAAGACGACAGTAAACATTGGACATTTAAATATGGCGCAAAATTTGGAGGAGAGGATTTGCGAGTTGGTACGTGGTTACATACATTTATACGATGCCACTGTGCCGGGTCACCGAGACAAGCAGCGCTGTAGAAACAGCTGGGAGGAGATCGCCAGTGAGGTGGGACTGCCGGTTAAACAAGTCCAAAACAAGTGGAATCTGGCCAGGGACAGATTTGTCCGAGCCCACAACAAGGCTCGGGCATCAAAGAGCGGAGATGCTGCTGGGGGACCCGAACATCCTGTCCTTCAACGTCTGGCGTGGTTGAGAGTCCACGTCAGACACCGAAGCACGTCGTCAAACTTTGATGTAAGTGTATTTTATTTATTTATTCATTATACTTTATTACTTTCAATTCAATTCAAAGACCGTTATTCGAACGTTAAACGCTACGACCCCCCCCCCCCCCCCCCCCCCCTCCCCCTCCCGTCGGACGTTACGATGTCCGCGAATAATCTATAATCTAAATATGGTAATTGACCTCCTGGATGAGAAAGTATAGGGCAGCCCTATTACTTTCTCTTACTTTCTCAACCATGCACTGTATATCCAGATTGTCCAGCAGCTTACAGATCAATATGATATAAATGATATAAAAAGAACATATCATATAGCCTAACAAATGGCATTGTGCATCTTAATGGTAGCAGGAATGAGGGGTTTCCTGAGTTTTTCTGTTCTGCAGGTCAGGGAGATGAGCCTGTTATTATATTATATAAACATTTTTACTTCAATTACAGACTCAAGACCAAGCTGAGGAGGAGGAGGAAGAGGAGATAATGGAGGAGGGGGGGAGGAGGAGGAGGAGGAGGAGGAGGAGGAGGAGGAGGAGGGTGTGTCACCGCCTGCAGGGCATGGGGTTTCATCACCACCACCACCACCACCAACTGAGGTGGGAAGCACCCCCCGTTCTCAGAGCCCCCGGCCTGGAGCCTCAAAGAGGAGGAGAAAAAATCCACAGGTGGATCAAGTGGATGAAGCATTGCTGAGAAGGCTGGATGAGTTGCGCTGTGAGGCGCAGCAAAGCAAAAATGTGTTCAGCACTTTCACCACGTACCTGAACACTTTCCTTCAAGAGCTTCCTGCAGCAGATGGCAAGAGGCTTGTGAAGGAGATTCAGCAGCTAATGCTGACATACCAATAAATTCACATGATATAGATGTTTTTTTTGTTCAATTGTTCCTCATCTATATTCAAGACCCCTGAATGTCTTTCATGAATTTAATGTTTTTTTTTATACTGTTATTTATCTGTTTAGTGCCTTTGTTACTGTTGCACTTTAGTGCTAAAAATAAATAAATTAGCACTCTAATAACATTTGTTGTTGTTATTTGCTGTATGTATGGTTATAAAAACACAGCATTTTATTTTAATATAAAAGACAGCAGATCTCATTGTGTAAAATATTGACAAGGTACACTGAGGATCCAGATCATTCTTATTTATTATTAAGCTGGTTGCTTTCTGATAGATCTCAAGGTGCAATTATCACATATATACGATTACAATTTAAAATAAAAAAATGGATCTCAAGGTGCAATTATCACATATATACGATTCAAATTTAAAATAAAAAAAATGTATCTCAAGGTGCAATTATCACATATATACGATTCAAATTTAAAATTAAAAAAATGGATCTCAAGGTGCAATTATCACATATATACGATTCAAATTTAAAATAAAAAAAATGGATCTCAAGGTGCAATTATCACATATATACGATTACAATTTAAAATAAAAAAAATGGATCTCAAGGTGCAATTATCACATACGTATATACGATTAAAAACTAAAAGAAAAATGGATGTTACATGTAGGCTACATGTTTACATTAGAGTACCACGTCTGACATGTCTATCCTGCCAGTCAATCCTGCCTTGATCTGTTTGGAAGTACTCCTTAAAGATCTCCCTGACAACCATGCCATCCTGGGTGGCTCTTGCAGCTGTGATGCGACGAGTGCTGGTGAGGTTGGTGTCTCCCTGAATCACCTGCCTCCACTCACCCGGTGCACCATCCCTGTCGACCATTCCTGGTGGTATGTAGCGGTTTTGCTCAGGCAGGGATTGGTCTCCTTTGGATAAGAAATTGTGGAGAGCCACACAGGCCTTGGTGACATCTTCAGCTGTGTCGATGGAGCACTCCATAGCCCTTCCTAGTATCCGCCACCTGGCAGCAAGAATGCCAAAGGCATTTTCGATGACTCTCCTTGCTCTTGAGTGCCGGTAGTTGTACACTTTTTCATCCAGAGACAGTTGGTGAGATCCTGTTAACAGAATATTATTATTGTTAGAAATTATATTTCCAGAGGATAAACAGTGAGAATAGTAGCTGTTGCAACAATGTATTAGGCAAGGCAATTTTATTTGTATAGCCTGTTTTTACAAACAGTTTGTCACAAAGGGCTTCACATGGCATCATAACAACATCCTCTGCCTTTAGACCCCTCACATCCACTGAGGAAAAACTCCCACAAACACTCTTTTAACAGGGAAAAACAGAGGAGGGATCCCTCACCCAGGACTACACTCAGAGCCTTGGGGCTGTAGTTTAATAAAAATAAGTGTGATTCACAAGTTTTGGTAATAGAGACTAGGCTACACTACTTAACAACATTTTAATGTTGTAGTAAGAAAGATATTAGAAAGGCTACTTCACTCACTTACCTGGGTATGGGCGCATCAGATTGACTTTCTGTGGGAACGCCTCATCAGCGACAAAAACAGGCGGTGTCAGGATTTCTGTCCCAGGCAGAGGAGCGTGTGGCGGCAGAGGGAGCCGTCCCTGGATCAGCTGTTCCCCGAACTGGGTCCGGCTGAAGACGCCAGCGTCGCTCTCTCTGCCGAAGGCTCCAATGTCCACAAAGGTGAAGCAGTAATTTGCGTCACAGGCAGCCATCAAAACAAAACTAAAAAAACCCTTATAATTGAAGAAGCTGCTGCCACTGTTGGCTGGCGCTTTTACGCGGACGTGTTTCCCATCAATGGCCCCGATACAGTTTGGAAAGTCCCACTGCCTCCAAAACTCCTGGCGAATATGTTCCCACTGATCGCCCTGTGGGAACTTCACCTCCTCTTTCAGGGCAGTCCACAGAGCCTGGCACACCTCCCTGATGATCTTTGAGACTGTCGCAGTCCCCAACTTATAGCTGGCTGCCAGGGCTTGTTGGCTGATACCTGCTGCCAGATATCGGAGGGTCACAGCCAGTCTTTCTGCGTCACTCACGGGCGCTCTGTGTGATGCTGCGTGTGTTATTATAGGAGCCACCCGGCGTAACAAAGTATCAAACGTTGTAGCGGACATACGAAAGTACTGGAAGTGGCGCTCGTCGTCCATCATCCTCATCGGCAAAACCAGAGAAAAAAATTCGCCACTGATGTGCCGACTTTCATTTAGTGGCCGAACATGCCACCGCCGCGTACGTTTGTTGTTATTTTTCCTTCTATTTCTAAGCAAATACAGTAGGATAACCTCCTCTACTGAAGCCATAATTACCGATGTAGCCGGTGCCGGTAATGACAGCGTCGTTGACATGGCAACGGTTGCCGTGTCAACGACGCTGTAATTTATGACACGACACTGCCCCCTAGAGGTTAAATTGCGTTACGTCCATAAAAACGGTGAAACCGGACGGAGGTATGAAGGCCAGTTACGGAGATAACGTTTGATACGGACGGACGAAATTCATCCGTATCCGGAGGTATAAACCAGCCTTTACTCTGTGGTGTTATTGTTCAATTATCCCTTTTTGTTTGTTCTGTTTTTTGTTTTTCTTATTTAGTCTTCAATGTTGTGTTGAATGATGAATGTTTCTATTTGTTTAAGTTGTTATTGTGCATCATATGTAATGGACCCAAGGAAGATAAGCTGATAAGATAAGCTTTGAAATATCATCTCTATCTTTAGTATAGTTAATCAGTGTCATTTTCTTTAAAGATGTTTAGACAATCAAGTCGCTGTGTTAACTTAGCATACCTTTTGGTGCTCTCTCCACCTGGTGCCACAATCTTTTTAGTGGCCCTGAATCGGCCCTGCTTTAGGGTGGCCTGGTGACGTGGACGGTAAACAGTCTTTTTTTTGTCATACTCCCCCAACGCCTGCCACAGGGTGATGACCTGGTCACATTCTTGTCCTGTCAAGGTGGTCTCTGAGGCCAACCAGAAACTCAGCCAAGTCCTGCACTGCTCCATAGCCCTCAACATTGTCTGGTCCAACCGAATCCTAAAATGAAAGATAGTTTTAGAACTTTTGATAGTAGCAATAATACTATTAATCCCATGAAAGCACAGACTACAAAAATATAAATTTAAAAAAAGGAACCTGGCCCTTACATCATGTGAAATGGACACTTCTTCCATTAACTGGTCCACTGGGGAAAGAAGAAGGTAAATATTAAGTTGAAAGTTGTGTTATTATCTTTATGACGATTACATTTCTATGACAAATACCAAAACTATATTAATACTGTAGTAAAACTCACAGCTATGTGCTCCAGGAGGAAGTACGGGAGGGACCGCAGATGGTGATGTCACAGGCCATGGAGGGACAACTACAGACGGTGATGGAGGCACGACCACAGGCGATGGAGGAGGGACAACCACAGACCGTGATGTCACAGGTGATGGAGGAACCACAGATGCTGCAGATTGTGTGGACACAGGAGGTGCTCTTTCTGTGGCAAAGGTCGGGACAGTGATGTCTTGAACGTCCTCAACCTCCCCACATCCTTCATCCACCTCCACAGCAACATCTGATAACTCAGACTCCTCTATCGCGGACTTGTAGTCCTGCAGCACTTTCCCTGTTTGGTGGTACAGGTACTCGATGCCCAACAGCTCACCTTTAAAATATAAAAAACATTGATAAACAATTAAACATATCAGGACAATATATAGTAAGTGAGTGTTAGAATGTGTTATGTTCTGTCCTGTTGTTTTAAAGCTCAAAAACATTTTTTTTGAGTGTTTTTTCTGTGGACTCTAACTTAAATAATTACAAAATCCTACTGTTATGTTCTAAGTTTTGTAGTTGTATTGCCTTCTCCCCCTAGTGGCGTTTAAGAGTAGCTAAAGTAGCAGTGAGCCACAACTGCAGCTATTTAGCTTGCATTGTGTTCTTTGTGAATATATTATGATAATTTGGTAACAATTTAATAATTAGCAAGTATCTCTTGTCATTTCAGTTTTACAATAAATGTTCATGAGAATGAAGACGTCATTAAAGCTCATTCAACTCTGGACAATGTTTGCTATCTGTCAATTTGTGGATGCACACACTGAGGACAGAATAGAATGGATTTTTATAAACTTGAATGAAAATGTCAAAAAAATAATATAATAATCACCTACCAGTGTATTTTCTCGGCCCCACGTAACAGATCATCTTCTCGCCCATAACCTCCTCTGCCAGGGTGTTGACAGCATGGCGGAGAAGATGACTGTACGATTGTGGCTGTTGGACATCGCTGGTTGCTGCAGCAGCCCAGTCATCGTTCCAGCTTGCAAGCCCATCCAGAAGTTATGCCTGGAAGAAGGTGTCACTTGCCAGGGTACCTGTAAGGAAAATTAAAATGGGGAGGGGGGGACAATTATCAATTGTTGTTACAATTAAAAATAATCATATTTGAATGAAGTTAGTAGAAAAGGGATTTGTATATTTACCTGGGATGAACCGGTTCATGTGTAGATGGAAGGACTCCAGCGACGTCAACCCTCTTGCACAGCGGTACGCCGGCAGACGGTGCCCTCCTTTCACAAGAGAGCCCGTCTGCGTGTACAGCTGTACACCTGGAGGATCCTGGATGCAGGCAATGTGCTTCCGCTGTGACTTGAGGATCTCTCTCATCCGGGCCGAGTTGATCAGAGGGACCCCCAGCGTATCACGGCCTGCATCACCATCAAAGGCCTGGATGAGCTCCTCGATCAGAGCCAGTGTCTCCTGGGCCCCACGGGTGGTTCTGCGGCAGTGCAGAGCGAGCTCGCTGCGGCTGATGGAGCGCATGACATCAGCCTCAGACGGATGTTTGCGCTCAGCTTCCAGCTCTGTGCGCTTGGCCTCCTTCAGCGCCGTCAGGTCGTCCTGGTCCCACATGAAGATCGAGTGGCTGAGGCGACTCATAAAGGTGGCGTAGAGTTGGTGGGAGTCGGTGGTGCAGCCCACGGCAAACCTTCGCATGAAGTGCCATATGTCCAACCGGATAGTCATCTCCCCCCACTCTTCAAACATTCTCCTCAGGAGAGTGTTCCCGCAGCAGTCGCGGTCGACATACAGCACCTCAGGAGGAGCCACCCCAGCCACTCTGTATCTTCCAATGAGGCCTTCGATCATCGGCCCAAGACCGAAACCCTCACTGGCAGTGAGCATGGACACGATGACCTGTCCGTACTCGTTCCCCACATTTGTTGCCCAGGTAGCCGTCCCGTAGCTGTGTCCTGCGAGCTTTCGGGCGATCTTCTTGGTCGAATCCATTTTCAGGATCCGACCGTACAGCGATGTTATGCTGGCCTTGATCTGCTCCAGCCTCTGCAGGACATCCTGGGCGTACACCTGCATCAGCCACCGGTGTTTTGGGACGACTGGCATTGCAGGTACTGGCTCAAATGTGAGGGGCAGGATCAGGCCTGACCTGACAGCACTGGCAATCCCCTTGCAGTCAGTGAGGTACTGGACAGTCTTACGCAACCAGACCTCAGTGTAACGCTCCAGCAGCTTCTTCTGGATCTGGCTGCTGCTGTTTCCCAGGCCTCGCTGACGCATCAAACTTGCCACCTCGGTGTCACAGGCAAGTTTGGACGTCAGGATACAAGGGAACTGCACCCTGTGGCCGACGATGGCATGGCTCCAGCTGATGACCTTCCTCTTGCAGTTGCGGCAGGCGAGGTACTCTGAAGCGACTAAGTACACCTTCCCCACACCCACCACCTGCCTGACCTTCTGGTGAAGGCCAGCTGAGGACAGCTGTACTTTGTCGCAGCCCTCGTGCGGACAGGTGAGTTTCACCTGCCACAACTTCCTTGGCATCCACAGCAGCAGAGGGTGGCCGAAGTAGTTCTCCAGGGTAGGGGTCCGACAGATCTTCAGCGGCACTGGTGGTGGATGCCACCAAAGTCTGTCCACTCTGCTGAAGTCAAGCTCAGGGTGGCCCTGGGCTGACCACCTGAACAGAGCCTTGGCAATCCACCTCTGGTCCACCTCTGGCAAGATTTTTATCCAGCCGGCTGGAAGACAGACTCGTTGAGCTGGAGAAAAAAAAAAAAAAAAAGGAAATAAACAGATTAATAAACAAATGCAAATTCACTTTACTTGACTCATCTTTTCTTCATCATTCATTTAACTGACTGGCAGCACAGGGAAACACAGGATCATGGGAGCAAATATCACAGACAAAGGGAGACACTGAGCTAAATACACATGGGAGACACAGGTGGTGCAGTCAGCACAGGTGAGACACATTAGGCGATCAAGGGCAGGGGGCACACAGGAAGACAGGACAAGGACTTCAAAATAAAACAGGAACTAAACTAGGTCAAAGACACACACAAGAAAACAAGACAGGAATTCCAAAGTAAAACAGGAAACAACTTAACTCAAGGGGGGGGGGGGGGGGGGGGGGCACACAAAGAACATGACAAAATTAAACTTACGTATCAGATGTTCATCCTCTAAACGAGTGGCCACTGCCAGCAGTGTGCTGTCATCCACCTCAGAGGACAGGGGGGCGTGACCGAGGGCGGCTGGAGGTCCAGAGGCTGCTGTGGACAACAGGGGGGCGTGACCGAGGGCGGCTGGTGCTGCAGACGTGGTGCTGTGGCCGAGGCCGAGGCCGGGAGCGCGGCCCAGTGAAGCTGAAGGCCTAGCAGACAGGGAGGCGTGACCGAGGGTGGGAGCCAGGGGTCGCGTTAACCGGATATTTTCCGTCATTGACCGTTTTTTTAAAACGGTGACGGAAAAATTTTGAGGCCATCCGTCATTTTGACAGATTGCAATTCACAGCCATGGCCGTCTGGCCATGTGCATTTGTTTACAATGAAGCCGGCGGATAATCAATACATGGAGCGTGGATAACGATATAAAACATATACAATGTCTCAAAGTCACTATGGTGAGAATTAGATTAAAAAAAAAAAAACTCACAGCTGGCTGGTGCGCTCAGTAGAACGCTGTAGTACATCCTCTAGGCCTGTGTGGAGCGTGTGTGGCTGTAGCGCTGCCACACATAAACACCAACAACAGATAAGAAGACAGAAAGCTTCCCGCAGTATTCAAACTCCAAACATTACAAGTGGATTAAATGTTGATGGGAGTCATGTCAGTGCAAATATGACGGTCGATAATGATTTAACGGGCGAGATTCAGCTGCAGTGTCCGAGGGGCCGACAGTAGTCAGCTGTTAAGTTACGTAGCTGTAGCTACACAGCGGTGTGTCTCGGTACAGGTAGAGCGGTGGGGGCAGGACATCACCGTTTCACACACTCGCCGCGCACAACTCTTCTAAAGGTAACGTTAAGCCTTATTTTAATGTATTCTGCCCGCCGTGGCATTGTTTATAACACGTAAAGCTGAGTGGGTTTTGTCCTGTCTGAATTTGTGCTGCATCTGGCTGTGTGGTCTATAGCTTCAGTTGTTTCAGTGATGCGCAGTGGCTGCGTGCGTGCGTAAAAGAGAGATGAGAGGCACAGAGAGAGAGAGAGAGCTAACGCCGGTGCACTATGCGGTGCCTATGTGAAAACGTGCTCCTTTGGATGTTTTGGTATAACACATGGGTTAGCATGTTGATTGTTGACAGAAAACTGATGTCATCATCAGGTATTTACGTTGTATTTAGATGTTGAGTGGCAGAAAGTGACCCCCGCATTCACTGACTGACCCCACAGTTAGATGTGCTCTGACGCCGACTCTGCTCCGGAGCATTCTCTGTTCAATTTGTTTGGACTTGATATGAATTAAACATGAATTAAAATTGAATGCTATTGAATATGGCATTATTATCATTTAAAAAAATAAATAAAGTGACCGGTAAAAATAGATTATGACGGAATTTTTATGACCCCGTCAGTCAAAATGGCCGGCGACGAAAAAGTCTAGCGCAACCTCTGGTGGGAGCACGGCCCAGTGAAGCCGAAGGCCCAGCAGACAGAGAGGCGTGGCCGAGGGTGGGAGCTCTTAGCCGTCCTTTTTTCAAAGCTAAAAACAAAACAGAAAGTAGGACAAACATAAGACACTATGAGTTTTGAACAGCAATAAATACAAAAAAAATACTAGACATAAAAAATGTGTTATACAAGTAAATGTTTGCTTACAAGGTTTGGCTTTGAGGGGGGAAGTCAGCCTTTGCACAGCCTTGGCCAGGTTCTGCTCCGGTATCCTCCTGGCCAAGAGTGAGCTGAGGGAAGAGGAGGAAGTGTGGTGGGAGGTGGGGGTTGTGTGCTGGGCAGCGGCGGCAGCAGGGTCCTGGGTGGGGGCCGCATGCTGGGCAGCGGGAGCGGCAGTGACGGCAGCAGGGTCCTGGGTGGGTTGGGATGTTTTTTTTGTAACATATTGCTCTTCCTTCATGGCAAACTGCAATTCTGCCAGAAGGAAAGAGCTCCATGTACTCTTTAACAGATTGTTTACTGTGGGCATGATCAAAGGAGTCTTTGCTCCCTCCAGTGGGGTCCCTGTTCATGGCTGCCACTAGATAGGCAGCATATCCCAGGGCATTTTCCAGAACCCACTTGAATGATTGCCCCCGAAACACACCAAACTGAATCTCAAAGAGACCCAGCAGGTGTGCTCGGTTTGTTGTATCTCCATTGAGCTTCATCAAGGCATTTTTGGCCTTGACGAGTACGCTCTCTGGAGACAGAGGGTTGACCCAGGGCTTCCCTTTATTAGCCTCCTTCACAGCACAGGCCTCTACCGTGTCTGTGAGGTTGAGGCTGCCGTCTGCCCGCCTCCTGAAGCGAGGTTCCATCTAAATAAAAAAATTAAAATATAAAGAAAACAGAAACAGGTGTTTATAACAGATTCAGATTCAGATTCAGCTGTATTTGTCCTTTACAAGGAAACTTGTTTTCACCCCCGTACGTCACACGCAACCTCAAGATACATAAATACATACATTACATCACCCACCCATACACATTAAACAGGAACACACATTTAGCGACGCAATCTATTTAGTTCTGTTATAGCAGAGGGGACGAAGCTTCGGCTGAACTTGACCCTCTTCCAGGTCAGGGACCTGTACCGGCGGCCAGATGGAAGCAGCACAAAGTACGGGTTTAGGGGGTGACTGGGGTCCTGGGTGATGGTGAGTGCTCTGCGTGTTATGGCTATGGTGTTGAGGTCAGAGAGGATGGGGGTGGGGAGGCCAATGATTTTGGCAGCTCTATGAGTGATTTGTGTCAGTCTTTTTGTGTTGGGGGATGACAACTAATATTCGAATATATCCGAACGAATTACGGGTCATTTAATAATCGTTCGAACCTCATTTTTCTAAAAACTGACAGCCCTACAACATATTGAAGAAACAGGAGGAGCAGTAGAGGAGGATGGGCTGAATTATGCTCTTGTACAGTAACAGTAGGAGGTGGGGGGCCACTGAGAGAGCTCTCAGTTTCCTGATGGCAGAGAGTCTTTGTTGACTGCGTTTATGGATGTCATGGATGTGTGATTCAAAGGTGAGTTTATTGTCTATAATGAGTCC